>NC_137522.1:11295000-11587500 GCF_041902795.1 Electrophorus electricus | reverse complement strand
AATTCTTATTAAGCCATTTCATCACGCTGAGCGATGTTTTAAGCATTTTAAGCAGGGTCTCACCCTGACAGTCACTAGTTCATGTAGCAAGGCAGCTTTCTCTCCTTTGCTGTTGCTTAAGGGGGGACTGCCATGCCTCCTGGCCTCTGCCAAAGTGCCTGTATCAGGGCTTAGCTTCCCTTCCCCGGTTCTGGTCTGCTCTGGAATACACACTGCTGCCCTGTCTTGCTTCAGTCGGGCAATTCTTTGCTGAAGAACTCCTGTCTTATCTTCAAAGTCCTCTGGAGACAAACTAGCAAAATGAGGCAATAAAGGCGATCCAAATGAACTATGCGCAGAAAACATCCACAGGAAAAACATGAATATGTAAATAAGTGTGTCAGTAACCTAGCGTCGAAGTATTGAACTTCACTAGTTTGACTGATTTCAAAGTCACCAGTTTCAGTCGCTTTATTCTCCAGACTGTAAATGAGCTATATTATATCCTACATTTGCAAATAATTCAAATACTTACATATAAATAAGCTAAAGTGAGTGCTGAGATGCTCTGGAGCACATAAACGGACCTGTTCGGCTTGGCCATCATAGCGTCCTCTGGTGTACAGTATGACACTCCGTGAATAGCAATCAAAAAGTCAGCCTGCTGTGGTGTAGATGGCTCTGTAATGAGAGGCAGTTGTTAAGATAGAAAGTGAAGGAGAGCCACACACATCTATGCATGTGTGTGTGTGTGTGTGTGTGTGTGTGTGTGTGTGTGTGTGTGTGTGTGTTTATGTTAAAAAGAATGATAGAAAGAAACACACAAAGTGAGAATATGTGTGTGTGTTTTTTTGTGTGTAACGTGAGTGTGACACATGACACAGATATGGAGTGTGTAATGCACCTGCCAGCACAGCATTCTGTTCTTTCCTGGCTTCAAACAGGGACAATAGATCACCATAGGCCTCTTCACACTCTTCGCTGTCAGTCACAAAGTCAGTATTAGTCTCTCTCTCTTACACAGACACACTAGCCAGATCTTTTACACTGTGGTGTCTCAGCCAAATACGAACAAAACATATAAGATTAATTTGAAGAATCTGCTACAGACAAGGTCTGTTTCGGTGCACTGACCAACACCAGTTTAGATTAAGAGAATCCTGTCCTATGCACCATCTAAACCCGTCATATACATACTGTTCAAGCAGTGAACACAGCAGCGCACCAGTATGCCAGGGCCATGTGTAGCGCGGAGCAATCGGCCTCGTGCCGGCTGAGAGCCATGCTGACCTGCTCTAGCTCACCCTTCCGCCTCTCAAGGGCCAGCGCCAGGCATTCATTCCTCACCTTCAGCCTCTCCAGGCACCTGCGCATGGAGAGTCAGATCCGTGAGGACCGTGTGTGGAAGGCTGCGTGGGTTTCTGCTTGCACAAATCAGACCCAGACCTCACCTCTGGAGGCGTTCCGTCTCAGCCTCTAAAACAGAGCTGCCCGGGGGAGAGCCGACCAGCTGGGAGAGGGAGGCAGGGGGCCGGCAAGGCAGCCGGCGTGAGAGCAGAGGAGATGCGGGGAATGGAGGAGAAGCCCAGCAGGGGCTCGAGGTCCTGCTACAGGGCAGGGGTGGACTTCTGGGAGGGGAACCACTGGCCCCGGTCAGCCATGTTCGCCTGAGGTCGATCAGCTATCACCATAAAACAAAATTCAGATACCAATAGAGTTTAGTTATATATGAAGGATTAGGATGTGGTGGGTAACCTTTTCTCGAAGTCTTTTCTTCTCCTCCTCGAGATCCAAAATGGCTCTCTCTGCGCTCATCTGTTCCTCCTGCCGATTCTGGAGTCTGGTACGGAGGTCTTGGTTGAGTTTATCAAAGGAGAGGATATCTCTTTGATATCGCTGACGATCTTCAGAAGGTAATGCAGATGGGTAGGAGATCCCAAACTCCCTCTCCATTTCCTCCAATACCTGAGTTTAAAGGCATAGTTCCCCCAAATGCTAACATTGCAATGGAAAGCTATTCAATGGTAGCTATAATACTCTGAGCACATGTAATCATTTTGAAGTTTTCTGTTAGCATCTGAAGCATCTCTGCGTCTAAGGATTGTTTGTTTGTTTATAGGAAAATTAATGCCACTTTTGAAAATGGCCCTATTTCACTTTATGTTTAACCCAAAGGTTCTAAAGTCTGTATGTTATGTGCTATTTTTTTTTTTTATTTTGCCAAAATATCAGTAGGTCCATTGGATGACAAGGTTGTTAAGTAGTTGAAATGAAATATTGCTACAAAATGCTACATGCAAATTAACATCCCTGTAAATATTACATGAGTCAGATTGAAAACCTCACCAAAATACTCTGCACAAACCAGCAAACTTTGTCAGTTGTTGTAGTCAAGTGGCTTTGGCAATAATACAATTTGAAAAGGCTAGCATTGTTACACTATAAAATTACAATAGTGTATAGTAGGACTGACATAAGTTAATTCAGAGAACACAGTGGTATTCTGGCAAAAAAAAAAAAAAGTACATATGACAAAATGTACAGTGTCAGCTTTAGAACCCTTTAATGTATGATAGGATGTGATGAAGCATTTATAAAAACATAATTAATTTGTCCTTTAGACAAAAATGGTTTTGACTGTTCATTTGGGCTTGTTGCCAAATAGGAACTCTCAGAGGTCTGTTGCAGACCAGTTAGCAAGACCTAATTTACAAAATACTAACAGACTCCTCCTAGATTTCCTTTTATTATTAACCACATTGGCACTTTTGAATGATCTACTACTTTAAGGTGAAGAAAGGGCAGCATTTCACTTGGGGCTGTGTTATCAACTAAGTCTAAGAATATTGGAATACAGGAAGCTCACTTGTGTTGCCTGAACCCAGGTTTCACGTGCAGCAGTAATATGCTCTGTCTGGGTTTTTCCATCATTGTGAAGGTGCTGACCAACCAACATTCTCCCCTTCCTGGCGGAGTACTCCAGAGTGGACAGAACCTGCTGGAGCTTTGGCCAAAGCTCTTCACTTCCCCCTGTGGTTGGACATGGTAAGTGCACTGTAAAGCATATGCAATGAGGATTCATATTAATCTTTGTATTCACTGAATGTCAGAATGTCGATGCATTGATTAAATCAATGACAATTGCATGCATCTTATTTCTATATTCATATTTTTGAAGCTGTGAATGAAGACAATGCTTGAGGGAACAAATACCTGGCAGGATATTAACTAAATTATGTAAAATTAAGTGATTTAAATAATATTTAAATTTAAATAATTTAAATAATACCCTTCCCTTGGTAATATGCAATTTATTGTGATTGATGCTAGGGCTCTGTGTAAATAAAACATGCCTTCAGATTCCCGCCAGCCTTGCATCTTTTCTGACCCCACAGAGGCTGTGCCAGCATCCACCACTGTACTGCTCTGTGTTGCCAGTGGCCTGGATTTCACCTCTGAAATGGATGTGCAGGCTTGCCCCTGGGCCTCATTGTCTTTCAGGTCCCTAGGGGTAAGGAAAGGTCTAAGTGTGTGCCCAGTGTGAGGTACACATGGCAAAACCACAAACTGTGTCAAATGTGCAATTTTGGGGTACTTGCAGGGCACCCATCTTCACGTTGAGCTCAGCTATAATGTGAAGCATAGTGGCCACCTCGGCTTCGCACTGTGCCAACTCAGAGTCAGCAGATGCCAGACTGTTTGCCTTCTGGGACATACAATTGAGATATATCTGAATTACACATATATATAAATCATTATCTCAATATGTGCCCATGTATCGTGAACCATGCACACAATGTCAAGATTTTGGTTTTGCTGGCTTGCATATGTGATGTAGTGAATAAAAAAGATAACCATGGATAATGTTATTGTTACTGTACAGTGATGTTTTGTTTTGAGCAGAGGAAACAGAGGAAACAGACACATCCTGCAGCCACACTTCCTGCCTCTGTTGTATCTGACCCCAAATTCAACATCATAAATTATAGAATTACTATTCACTCATATTCTCTTATGTTTATCTTATATTCTTATTTACTTATTCCTTTATAAACATACACACACACACACACACACACACACACACACACACACACATATACATATATATATATATACACACAATTGTAATGAATCTCTACATAAGGTATTCAGTTATATTTTTAACTGATTCCAAAGACAGTGAGGGGTGACCAATGTATATGAAATGCTGACAATTAAATAATAATCTGAAGTCACGCACAGTCACACTACACATCCATTCCAGTACAAGCACTCTTTATCAACATCAGTTAAATCTGTTCTGATTTTATATTAATTTTTAAGTTCATAGATGTATATCTACTACTGCTGACAACTTTTGGGGTTTTTTTCCAGACAAGTTCTTATTGTTAAATAAAAGGGATTATAAATGGACAACTACAAACGGCTGTCTCCTACAGATCATAATTGAAAGAAGAAAGCACTCACCTCTGTCAGTCCACTGGTCTTTTGCATATTTTTTTCCTCCCACACCTTGCTTGAAAACATAAATGTACAAAAGAAGAGCTACAGGCTTGTAGGCAGGGCAGCTGTGCTCTTCCTCTGCTTGATTATAGCCTTTAGTAGTTCCACAAGCTGGCATGCAGTGCTGTCAGACCAGGAAAAGGCTTTTCGTCCCCATCCCACCTCTTTGCTAGCTCAATATTACCGTGGGCTTTTAAAGTATTGTAATAAATCCCCAGAGGTTCCCTTTCCCCATCACATGGTGATAAAGACATCTGGAATCTAGCTAATGGAGGCCATGAGTATAGCCCCACACCACCCTCCCCTCCTCTCCCACCCCATGGTCTTGCGAGATCTTTTCCTGTTTTGATATAGCCTTGTTTGTCTCTGTTGAAAGGTAGGCTTAAAACACGGGAAATGTTGTTTGGTTGTTGATTAGGGGGGAAATATTTTTATGTTTTATAACTAAGTTTTACAATTAGGCAGAAATAGCCTGAAATAAATATAATTTTGGCTTAATTTTCCCTGAATACATTTGGCAAAAAAAATCACTTGCATGCTTAGAAAGAGTGTGGGGTGTATTTTAAAAAGTGGCGGATTAATCGCGAAAACTCTTCATTTAACAGCTAATCGCGAAGTACGGCCAATACCTTACAGCCTATAGCAAGTACTACGCTAGACCATGAGGGGGCGGTACTGCTACTAGCTGCCTTCTCTTCCTCCGAGAAGCTCCCTGAAGTAGAGTCGTATGAGGAAGAGCTGAATAAGATTATTGACCGCCTTGAAATACGTTTAGGTAAGATAGGTGTAGATGCAATATAATATCAATATATCCTACTGTTAGTTTCTCGATTTTTTTTTGTCTCAAGCTGTACGTTGTGCAGCAGCTTCTGACAGGTTAGACTAGATCACTTTATTGTTGCGTTAGGCTAACGAGTTTGTCAAACATATGCTAGTTAGCTTGTTAATTGTGTTGAGCATTATTTTTTGTCAGTTTACGTTAGCTAAGTTAGCTACTTAGGCTAAATTCTGAGGTGACTCGAGGGAGGAGCTTTAATGACTTATTCTTTGATTGGAATCCTAGCTACATTTTCTGTACCAGTATTTCAGAATACTTATTCTTCACTGAGATTTAATCCTAAAGCTTTGTCAGTCACTGTCAAGGCAGCCAGTGACTGTGTTAATTGTTTTAAAGACATAACATCATCGAAATGTTATTGTTACTAGCTAGCTGAGAAAGCCAAATGACTGGTTCACGTATGTGTGCTTGCCCTTCCGAGTATAAAGTTCTCGGGTCGTTGAGGAATGTCATATATACGCTTGTTAATCCTGTACGTGACCAGTGACTGAGCGCTATGGAGACTTCAGACCCAGGCCCTGCAGACGGAGAAGAGCGAATGGTAGAACTACGACCCAGAACCCGGTCCAATCCCGAGGGAGCAGAAGACAGGCGCAGTAGCAATGGTAGTTTAAACAGCACTCCACCCCCGCAGCCTGCCGTGGGCAGTCGAGTGGAGGGCGAGGGAGAGGCCTCCAGCACTGATAGCCCTCCCAATTCCACGACTACCATTACGACAACTGTTCCAACCCCCATCGCTGCCTCAGCCAGCGCCACAGCAAGTGTGCCTTCCCCAGCGTCTGGTGCCAAAGATCGACCCAAAACAACCCTTCCACCACAGATTCCCCCAGCAGCAGAGCTGCGAGCACCAAGAGTCAACTGCCCTGAAAAAGTGGTAAGACTAATAAGTACATTGCAAAACATATGCGCTCAGTCAGTGCTGTTGTGGTCATGGTCAGTATTATATGTCTCAAATAGATCATCTGTTTGGACTTATCAGAAGAAATGTCGCTGCAGAAGCTAGAGTCCTTCAATGGGTAATGTTATTCAGTCTGGTGTAAATGCATTAACGTTCATACAGAAATCTGCTGCAGTTTGATCATGTTCATCTAATCAGCGGGTTGCATCTCCAGATCCAAGACAAATGCCCTCAACATCTCCCAGAAGATGATTGAAATGTTTGTGAGAACAAAGCACAAAATAGACAAGAGACATGAATTCGCCTTGGTTGTGGTCAATGACGACGCCTTGTGGGTGAGTATCAGATGAGTTAATTGTCAAGTTAGTAAAATACTAAATGTGCATGTGGCCTTCCCCATACAAGGGTCACAGTACAATACATTATGATATGATTATGTATACAAATTTTTTTTCTTTTAAGTTGTTTAATTGCATTTGTATGTTCTCATGCAGTATAGCGATAAATGACAACAAGCAGATAAGTAGCAGCTCTGAAGTTGTCCCACATGCATCTCAATGACATGATTTAAATGAGCATACATGGAGTTTAGAGGGAGGGCTGTTATATGAAAACTCACATTGTTGCAATACCAAAAATTGTGATCCTTTTCAACTTGTCTTTTACAGTTATCAGGCTTTACCTCAGACCCACGGGAGTTGTGCAGCTGTCTGTATGACCTGGAAACGAATGTCTGTGAATCCTTCAGTATCCTTTCTATGGTCTTAATACTTTAACTGCTACAATTATTAACTTAGTTGAGCAAAATGATATTACAACAAAGTTGAAAATATGATGGAGAAATAAGTCATGTGAGCATACTATAAACAGCTGATTCCCTTAATATTTTAATATAGACCTGGAAGATCTTCTCAACGTCATGTAAGGACTTTTTTGGCAGTCATCTAATTTTTATTTTCTGCCTCTATGATATACAAGCTTACAAAAGTACAATAATGGACTTGAATTTGGGCCCTTTAACCAAAGTGTTATTACAAGCTCTAAAACCTCTGCTCCTTCTTGCAGTCTCCAGAAGATTGAGCTTCCACTCATGGACAATGTTCAGACGATCCCACCCCCTTTTGTGGTTCGTACTCTCCTCATCTATAGTCGCCACGCTGGCCAACTACAGTTCAACCCATCTGATGCTGTCAATGTGAGTAAGCAAAGCATATCATGTTGCTTGTGCAGTGCCTGAGAACCAATGTGATCAGATCTTTTCTCAGTGTATTTGCCTCCACATACATATTGAGAATGCGTCTTGTTCTCTTTTTTCAGAAAATGTTACGCTCTCCATACTTCTTCTTTGATGTAATTTACCTTCATAATGGAACAGATGAGCAAGGGGAAGATAGCAGCTGGAGGGTATGGTTTTTTGGGTTTTTTTCATCTTCGTTGTCTCCACATCATTAACTTCTTGTACTTATTACTTCCTGTGTCGAATTTTGCCATGGTGGGTCCGTTACGATGGACCCACTTTTCTTCACACTCTGACCGCCTGTTTCTGCAGGATATATATGCGTCCTTCTCAAGCTTGGACTCTAAAGGGATGTGCTACCGCTTTGAGGCATCGCTGTGCGGCCCTGCTATCGACCTCTACAATTGCATGGCCAGGCTCCTGTGCCACCCGCTGCAGAGACCCTTTCAGAGCCATGCCTCCTACAGCCTGCTAGAGGGCGACGAGGCGCAAGAGATCGAGGCCACGGTGTAGTGCTGCTGCCAGAGGAGCGATAGGACACCAGAGGAGAGGTGCGGCAGGTAACAGATAAACCAGCCACTCCCTGTTCCCTGGGAGTTGCCTTCTGTCTCTCTGAGGACGAACACTTTCGGTTGTGTGAAAAAGGACTCTGAAGGGAGCCTTTTAATCAGAGTGGAATGAAATGATCTGAATGGGAGGTCTGAGCTTGTGGACCTGAAATGATATTTTCCTCAAGAGTTCCTCTGTCATTATTTCTGATTTTCTGCTATCTTTTGCAAGTTTTATGTCTTGTTCAGTTTTTTTTTAAATTGAAAGATCTGTAAGGTCTATTAGAGAACCCTATCAGCCAGTCATTGTTTAAATAGAATTAACACTTTTATGACATACATTTTTTTTTATATACAGACTAAAACAACTGTGTTGATTACTGAAATGCAGATCAAATAGAATGTGTTAAAATGTATGTTATTTTGTATTATAGTGCAGATTTGGTTATTGCATATTGGATGGAGTATGCAGTCAACAAACAGTGTGAAAAGGATATGTCCATTGTAAATCAGACCAGGATACACAAGGGCACAGATCAATTAAATTATACAACAAGAATATGGAGTACACAGAATTTCACATCTGGTTTTTGCATTATATTCGTTTCATCCATGATTATTCAGATGATAGCTCAGGCATTTAAGTGTCTTGCTCTTGTGAATTGTGATAGATTTTCTTTATTTTCTCTTCACTTCAATGAAATGATTTAATCTAACAATATGGGCAGAGGCCTTCTGGTTTAGATCATACTTGAAAGTTTACCATTTGGGTAAATTAAGTTTTTCTGATCATAAACTGGTGTTCCTTAGTGTTTTGTTTCCTTGTATATTTTGACATTAGCTTTCACTGCAATACTGATAAGTAATTATGTCTCTCAGAGATATTGGAATCTATAATGACAAATAAAAAGGTGTCAAAATGATTAGAATTGTTCCTCTTGTAGTCTGAGATGAGCAATCATAAGTGCATGGATAGGACTCTGTGTGTGTATTGCTTCTGGATTACTTAATTTGCTTTCATTTCTAAATGTTGCCAAACCAAGATACTTTCAGTGTAACTTGAAATTGTTCCAATGAAGGGTCATGGGCCTTGATCAGGGGCCCAACAGTGAGGCTTGAACCAGCAACCTTCTGATTATAAATCAAGTACTGCCCTTTTAGAAATGTGATGACTGTTCACATTTTAAACATACATTTAATCTATCTATTTTACCACCATGAAAAATCCACAGAAGATATTTCAGCCTATTCCCTTATTTATTTAATGTAATACTTTTTTAATCATTAAAAATAATAATGTAACTTAAGCCATTTAATACCCTACAACGATGCCACTCCATCTACAACATGCACACACCAGTAATCCTTGTCAGTAGTTTAATTGCCGCTAAATTTTCTGTAGGAACCGCTGATTCTTTTTGCTGCTTGTAAACATGTCATTGCAGCTTTGGAGCTGCATCCTGCCATGTAAACCTTCAACGTGTAAGGGTCACGAAATAATTGTCGGAAGGGCTCCTAAGATTGTATTCATCATTTTCTTGCTCTAAGGCCAATAATCATTTACCTCTTCCCCTCAGAAACCTCCATGTTTCTCAGAAGTACAGTATTCTATCCGGCATCAAGCTCCCAGCTTTTGCATAGATTCTTAGAAATGGGTTTGCTTTTCTGCTCCTCCGATTTGACCTCTCACCACAAATGCTTAGTAAACAATGGAACGTCCGTGAGTTAGCAGACATACGATGTGAATACTGCCGTCTAGCCCAGTTCTCATGCGAAAATGTTACATTATTCCATCTGTCAATGCATTATAACCAAAATGTTTACATAAGGGTTGACACAAAAAGGCAATGTTTCTCTCGTTTAAAAGTTTGTCACTTGTTGGTTTCATTTGCATTAATTTGAGTTGCAACTTGCCCCAATTTATCTGTTTTTACTTTACAATATGAAACATGGCTTTGCAAAAAAAGAACAACTGGTAGACTAAAATCAATTTCTGGGTGAAACATTGTGAATTTCTGGGTGAAACATAAATAAATCAAATATGATGTTAGATACGGGGAAGAAGGCGGCAATCAGAACAGTTTAAATAAAGATATTCTAAAACCCCTGACTTCAGCTTTAAAATGCAAATATCTTGCTCACCTTCAAAAATGGTAGGCTTCTAATTTCATCCCAACCCCAAGTGACAAAAAGAATGTAGGATTTGCACAAATGACATCTTCTGCATATATATCTTCCTGTTTTGCCTTAATATTCATTCTGTAATTTGCAAAGACCTTTTATGCACCTGCTGTCATTTTAAAGTGCTCCCATAAATTACAATTTCCAATGAGAACAAACTGGAGAGGAGACAAAAGAATGCAGGAAAGCCCCTGACTTGCGTTGTTTTTCATTTTGACACCCCTCCCAGACAGGAGAGTCAGTGCCAAACATACCCACTGTCTCCCACACTGCTGGGATTATTTGTTTTTCATTCTTTAGAAAAGGATGACCGTTCACCACTGTTGTCCTCTTTATTCCACAGATAGTCCTCTGCAGCTGTGCAGGAAACAAAATGGATATAGGTTATTCTGATCATTTGTGTTTACATGCTGCGCTTGATCCTGGAACGGATCCAGAAAGGCCTGTTAAAGATGTTGCTTTTTGTAAATGGCATGACAAGTAGGCAAGGTTAGGGTTGGGGATTGGGATGGAAATGCCTGAAACCACCAATACAAATAGAAAGTTATGAAAACAACCATCATAAATAAATTCAGTAGTTATAAATATGTAGTAGAGACTTTTGTTCTGTAAACTGATTTACACATTACATACAAGGATATATGTGTTTGCTAGATAAAGATCTGAGAAGTACTTATAAAAAGACTGCTGTTAATAGGTTTGGCTTTATTATTACCAATATTAAAGAACATCAAGGTGTCCCCATCTGTCAATTGACATTTACCTGACACTTTTATCCAAAGTGACTTATAATTATGAATGAGTACAACTTGAGGGTTAAGGGCCTTGCTCAGGAGCCCAACAGTGGCAGGTCTTGAACCCACAACCTTCCAATTAGAAATCAAGTACCTTAACCACTGAGCTACTGCTGCCACTAAGGTAATGCTTTTTAACAAATGCAATGTGTTATCATATTTTTCCAAACTAGTACTGCTAATACTAAGATTGCCAGCCCACTTTACCATGCCTCAGGCTTGAACAGTTACATTCATAGGATGTGATAGCAGGGCACACTGCCGGATGAAGGTGTTTCACTCTGCTAATCTATGCAGCCCAGTGTGAAGTGCAGATGACCTCAGGAGACATGCTCAGAGGAGGGTCAGGCTAGAGCTGCTTTGCAGGAAGAGGGCGCACGCCTATAAAAGCTCAACAGCGATGCACAATCCCTCAGGAGTGTTTACAAGTCTTCTTGACTAATGCTGCTAAGTGTAACTGCTGAGCACTTGCTGAAGCAGGAGGCATTCGACTGCATAGTAACATAAAAACGTTTGGAGATCTGGGTCTTCAGACAATATATTTGCAGGTCTCCTTGGCTGAAAAAAGGAACACTGAACTTCAGCAGATATGCACAACAGCAGCTACTCCCGGCCCAAGTTTGTGCTGGAGGCTAAGGACATTCACAAATCAAAGGGGAAAAGCTGTGGATATTATCTGCGGATGGTGTTCTTTTTCTCCTCGCTAATACAGACACTCATCATAGTCAGCCTGGTGCTTTTCTTGGTGTACGGACGACCAGAGAAGACAGTTGAGGAGCAGAGGGTGGAGGAACTGGAGAATGGCTTCAACAAACTGTCCAAGGACAATACCGCACTGAGGAAGGACAAGGCCAACCTCACCAGCCTTCTGAAGACAAAGACGGCGGAGAAGGATGCAGCCGATAAAAGGCTAAAAAAGTTTGAAGACGATCTAGCTATTGCCAAAGCAAACAGCACAAAACTTCAGCAGGATTTAGTAAGTACTTATAAGATTTTAAAATTAATTTTAAATTCTAATAAAATTTAAGGTTTTCAGATGTCACTGGTTTCCTATACAAGTTTTTTTTTCACTTTAAATTGCACATCAAAGAGTTATCAGATCCAGAAGACAACATGGAATTAGAGAATAGTTTAGCAATTGTTCAAATATATATGCCATTTTTGTTTCTTTTGTGTCATTTTTAACTTCAGCTTTCATGCAAATCACAAAGACCATTAGGCAGGGCAGGTCCCCTTCCAGACAACACTTCAAATGGTAAGTCATGATGAAAGTAAATAACACTTGGTAAATAACTGTAAATTTTTTTTAGATGTAATACTAAGCATTAACTTTTCAGGACTCACAAAAATCTTGCAAGATCGTTTGGAACAGCAGTCCAGGACCCTGCAAAACTTTAGGTTTGAAATGGAAAGTGTGGTGAAAGAGAAGAATAAGCAAGAGATGACGGCAATGAAACTGAAGCAAGAGAAGGATGACCTGAACTCTGAACTCCAGCTTTATATGAAGAAGTGCAAGGAGGACTTTATAACACCTCTGCAGGGTATCCGCACTGTCACGAGTGCCTTCCTGACAAAGATTGATGATCTCTTTCCTAACGCGTTCACCTTCCACCTCACGTGTACAAGGCAGCAGGAGGAGGCGAGCAAGATCTGTGGGAACTGCACCAACCTGTCCCGGCAGGTGGAGAGAAAGTACCAGAGCTACCTGGACACCATTGGCGAAAAGGTGGCAACCCTCCTGGCCAAGAGCGGCAAGCTGGAGGTGGATAACAGCCGGTTGATCTCAGACCTGGAGAAGTGCCGGCAAGATCGCACCCAACAAATGGAGCAGTGTACAAGGCTGGCCCAACAGGACCAAAAGAATCAGGACAGATTGCAGAGGGTAAGGAATATTTTATAATTCACTTAGGAATTGGAGAAAGGCATGAACAGGAGTGCACCTCAAGCCATATTGTAGTGACAGCATGTCTTGTTCAGTAGTGCATGGGTTAACTGTTATTTGTTTCACAGCCCCCCCTGTCCATACCCTCTGGACAGGACAGTCCGTGGGATCTGGCCAGCAGAGGCCTTAAACCCCCTGTAATTAAAGCTGCTATACCAGGCAGCAGCATGCAACCAAAGGTACATTGCTGCATCCCTGCACTTTTTAAGAAGCTTTTGCACTTCTTAACAGAGCATGATCTGTTGTTTCTCACAATTTATAAAAGCACATAAGTTGAAAAAATGTAGCGTCCCTCATGAACTCAAGACCCGACAGTGGGTCTTGAAATCATCATATGGATAACATGTGGATCCTGCAGATCAAGTCAAATTTAGAAGTGATAATGCATTGTTTTTTTATCATTTGCACAGGTGAGGTAAGAGGTGAATGCCATGTAATCCAGTACCCAGGCTCATCTGAGGAGAGCACAAAGCATGGAGGTTGTTTTTTGGTTGGTTGTTTTGTTTGTTTGTTTGTTTTTTTTGGGGGGGGGGGGATTAGGTTTTTTTATGGGAACTGAAACTTTTCAGCCTATAACCATTTGTAAATACGTTTGTTCAACAACTTGTATATATGTGTTAAAAATGTATTTTTAACATGTTTGTAATGATGCTGTGAAAACAATATAGTTGTGTTAGCTCAGCAAAGTATGTGAAGCCTCACTGATAATTATTATGTTTACAACAGCCCAGAATGTTTCCATAGAAACTTCATCATGAGCTTTGTAAAATAATGTGAAAAAATGAATTTCAAACTCTTAATAATTATTAATTAAATTACACAAAGCAAGGCTACCATAAAGCCTGAGGTGTATGGTAAAACTCAAACAATAGCTATTATTTCAGCTGTTATTAAAATATTTATAATTGTGTGTTTTAGTGTATTTGTTTAAAACCACCTGTACGAACAGACTCAATCCTAACATTATTTGTTATTTTGTAGACATACTTTTTAATAATTTTATAGGCATCATAATTTCTTTGTTACAGCATCACTAGTATCATTGACTTACAAATTAATAAAGTTTCATGTTGTTTTATCTGTTCTCTTTATCTTTACCACCTAATCTTTACCACCGAAGCACCTTACTAGAAATTTAATTATGTATCTTGTGACATTCTGAAATCAGGTGATAACAATATTTTATTTTGTATCCAATAAGTCTCTCACAATGCTTTACATTTTTAATGCAGTTGCTTTCTTCACATGTGGTCAGGCTTCTGTAATTTCAGAGGGAATAATGTATTTAAAAATATTCAATACTTTTCACCATAAAAATTAAATGAAGAAATTACAGACCAAAATGGGCAAATTCTATAAACGGTCAATGTACATCCAATCAGTAAAAGGAAACATAGTTCAGTAATCTATTTCCATAATGCACTGACTTCCTATAACACACTGAACCCTACACAGCATTCTTAAAGAAGGCAAGTGCCAAAGCACAACTCATTCTTCACTGAAAACAATTGTGTTGCAGTGCAACTGAGGAGGCCATCTGCTCGGTGAATCAGAGTACACTGCATGCTTTGCTAGCAGAACATGCTGTGATTCAGTGTGATTAGTGGGACCTTTCTAACCCTTGTGACTCAAGCGGAGGGCCGCGCGCGTCGTGACGTCATTGCGATGAATAGTAGGAAGGAGTACGTGTAGGGCACGCTGTATCTAGCTCCTTTTTGCTTGCACACAAGGCAACACCATCAGAGGGGTGAAAAGTTCAATAAAGGATCATAAATATTTAAATGAAGGTCAGATTGACAGGAGAACAAAGCCCAGTATGGGACTACCATTAGACCATCTCCTTCCTGAGAGGTTGTCCATTGCGTTCAGTGCTTTAACGTAAGGCACATCCCAAAAAAAAAAGTGCTCTCCCAAAAGAAATTTTAGAACAATACACAATCACTTCGAGTTATCTGACACAAAAGGAATTGATTAAGATTTCTGTATGGGTTGCTGTATAATTTTCACTTATAAACACTGGTATTTTTTTTTATATTCCTTTCTTTGCTTGCTTAAATTCATCTCCAGTACTTCAAATATATTCAAAACTAATCATAAACGTGTCTTGCAGCATTGATCTCTCAGACAAAATCAAGGACATTGGTGGAGTTCCTTAGGTTAATGAAATCCTAAACAATCTAGATTTCTAAATGGGGCAGTTGCAATAATTCCAAAACACACAATCACACCATGGATACTCCTGTGAACATTCACCAGTCACACAATACATTATTTCCCGATGCAGAAATCTCTAAAAATCACATCCAAGATTTCTTCAGCGCCCACCTTGCCAGTTATCCGGCCCAAGCTGGTGAGGCCTGAGCGCAGGCCCTCTGCTGCTAGTGCCAGGTCAGTGTCCCTGTACTGATAGTACTGAGCCAAGGCATCAACACACTTTTGCAGATGAGTTCGATGGCGAGTCTGAGTTAAACTTGGGCTGCTCGCCAGTGGGTCTCCGCACCTTGAACAAAAAAAGGAGGGTGGTTAACTTGGTTTTTAATGAGATCAATAAATAATTTTCAGTGTGCAAGACAGACTGTGACACTTACAATGTTTTAATTCTATCCTGCAGTAGTGTCAGGAAATCTTCCAGCCCTTCTTTGTTATGGCATGACAGGATACTGAGTGGAGGCAGACCAGGGTTCTGCTGAAGGACTCTCTGGATGACAGCTATGTGACTTTTAGGGAGGAGGTCCCTTTTGTTAAGAACCAAGAGGCACTGCTCGTCCTTTCTGTTAGGTAGCACCATCTTAAGGTACCTGCTCAGCAAACCAGGCACCATTAGTAGGTCTTGAGGAAGTTGTGCTGTGTCAATCACCACCAGTGTCAGATCTGCCTGCTCCACCCTATAGAAAGCAGAAAAAGCTTATTCAAGTCTCCTGCATATAGCAAACCCCACCCCCCACCAACTACTCTGACTTCACCAAAATGCCCCACTCCTCAATCCGCAAATCCCCAGATATCCCCAAATCTCCCCAATATGAGAGCATGCACTTCCTTAAACCCTTCTTTCAACTTTATGCAAAAAAAGGTTAACAGATTAAGCAGCTGTCTAGGATTTGTATGATTGCACTCATCCTCACAAGCCAATAGTTTATGCTGGTTTTTGAGAAAATTGAATACACAGTTCTAAGGTGCCTAACTTTACATGCATACACTTAGAACAAAGCTTAGAACAGGAAAAGTACTTGAGGCTATATCTCACAACTGGAAAATAAAAAGAATGATTGATCCAACTTATGCCACTTCATAAGGAAAACACTTCAACACTTCAGGATTGCCATATTATTCCCATTTTCCCTGTGAGCAGCTCCTACGTCTGTCGGGCCCGGTGGACACCCTCTCTCTCCACGCAGTCGCACGTATCCCTTAGACCCGCTGTGTCACTCAGCAGGACAGGAAAGCCACCGATGTCTAGAGGCGTCTCCACCACATCTCGCGTTGTTCCTGCTACAGGAGATACGATCGCAGCAGGGCGCTGGCCTGTTGTGAAAAATAACCACCTCACAGGTCAGAATTAGGTTACAGAGAAACTGCCCATTGTATTTGAAGCCGCAATCCGCTTCAATTGTTAAGGAATGAATGTGCAAATAACACACATGATCAAATAAAAGGTTGTATAATAGTGGTGTATTGGTGAGGGCTTGACACTTGTACACCATGTAGCAGTATCAACAGAAAGAAAATGGACTCCGCTCTACAAGTCTGGGCTAGATTAGAAACAATAACAGGAATAAATCAATGAACTGATGAATGTGGGTCGGGCAGGACAGGAAACCCAATGATACCCACCACCCATGAGGACCGCCTACCCCTACCACTCATGATCGCTGCTAATGTCATTACTGCGCTATGCTACCCATAGATAAACTCAACCTTTATCTGCAAGTGTTACAGATAAACTTGAGATCTTCACATAGTGGTTTAGAACCATGAATCCCATGTTTTGCGATACTGTCACAACCTAGTGTCAGCCTGACCAAAAGACTCTGGTTTATAAAATCTTATCTTTGATAAATAAGCAGTCTATCAGTTCCATTTTGTTATTTTTTAAAATAATGAACTAATGATAAATGTCTTACCTCTTCATTGCTAGGTCTGCTTTTTAGGTTTAGTGAAGGCTAAAGTTATGCAAAAGTAGTTCATTTTTAATTGAGCCCTAAGAAGTACACTTCAAACAGAATCATTAAGGCTTAAGTTCAAGACTGACCAATAACTGAAATTAATATTTTAAAATAATAATATAAAACAATAATGGAAAGGGTAGTTGGGTGAAGAGAGAGCATTAAGAAATTCACATTACAGCATCTCTTCACCAAATTAAAGAAGCTTTTTAAGATCATCTTTTGGTTGTGTTTTTATTAAATACTGAAGAAGGGATTACTTATTTGATAAGGATGAATAAAGCTTTGCACTAAAACAATTACAGGATTTCATGTTTAGACTGAGAATAGCTGGCCTTAAATGTTTACTACTTTACTACTGATAAACCACAATAGAATTAGAATGCTTGTCTGAGACAATTGTACTAAGTGAATTACCACAATTACATGGAACAATCATCTACATCAAGTTCTAGGCCATAAGATCACAATTTCAAATGCCAGGCTTAATAATTAAGGACTTCGAACAGCGCTGAATCACATCAACATGACAGGCTGCTACTTACACAGTATGTTGAACAGGCTGCTCTTGCCCACGTTGGTGGAGCCCGCTATGACCACCTGCACTCCACTGCGCAGTCGCTCCCCCTTCCTCTCATCAGACAGATGCTTCTCTACTTCCACCCGCAATTGGGATACAGCCACATCCACTGCATGGATCAAACACAGCGCACTCTGTGTCAAAAAAGCCATAGATGCATGTGTGTCTATTAAGCAGGTCGTCTGTGGGGGTTTGGGGAGTTAGTCACTCAGCTGCATGTGTAGTTGGGAAATCTCTAATTTCAAAGCTTTAAAAAAAAGTCTTATATGTGTGAATTCCTTAATCAGGTATGGTGCCTCACTACTCAAAAAGAGCCACTAGTGTTTAAACAAAAAAAAAAAAAACACAGCCAATTGCCTTCATCATTGATCTGATGCCTAGAGACCTAGGGAACTTGAAAAGACAGAACAGAGAAAGCACACATAAAACCCACCACATATACAGCAGAGTGTAACATAATTCAAGTAATTTGTTTATACTCTAATCTGAATCATTTTAGATGGTTATTTGTGCTCAAACAATACGAATTTCATCATGCTTTATAAAAATAATCACATTTGTAATTATCAAAATATTATTCATGAGTATTTTAACCAGCTTCAGACCAAACATCAGGCACAGAGTACTGAAGCACAGTATATTTAAAGTATACATTTAGATTAATGATACAGAGCTTCAGCTAAAAAAAGAAGAGAAGCCAGTTCCGTTTCCACAGTGACCTTTAACTGGGCATTAATGCTCATTCACACAGAGGAAGGAGGTGGCCTATGACAATGTTGTTCCTTGACGCAAAACGAGATCCCTAAATTCTCTCGAGAAACACAGCAAAACATGAATACAATGCACATCCAAATAAAACATTTGTAAAGGAAAATGACAGGTCTTTGATATGAGAGTTGAGGACCCAACTTTAGAAAGACTTATGTCTGTTATAGGTTGCACTGGCACTTCCTCGAGGAAAGCAGTTTGTCTCCAATAACTTCACCTTAGGCATGTTTATTTTACTGCAAACAGGAAGTTCCCACAATGCACTATGGGAAAACATTCTCCAGGGGTTTTTGTCTGCAAAGGTGGAGACATACCTTCATATAAGACTCCATCCTCTATGAGATCACCCTCACTGAAGTCAATGAAAGCCTCCACATGTGCCAAACTCTACAATTAAAGAGGAAACATTCCTTATTACAAATTATTAATAAACGTTGCATGAAAGAATTCTTGCATTTTGTCTTTGGTATTGAGGAAAAAAAAAAAAAACTAAAGTAGCAACCACAAAACAAATATCTCTAATAAAAATATTAAAACAGTCATCAAACACTAATATTCCCTATCAAGTACAAAAAGAAGGGCCTACAGATATTTTATATTGGGCGTTTTTCCCAGACAACTCTGCAGTGTTTTTAACAGTGTGACAATAATCAGCATGCCACAGTCAACCACATTTACAGCATTTGGAG
Organism: Electrophorus electricus; assembly: GCF_041902795.1. Taxonomy (NCBI): domain Eukaryota; kingdom Metazoa; phylum Chordata; class Actinopteri; order Gymnotiformes; family Gymnotidae; genus Electrophorus; species Electrophorus electricus. The sequence continues at coordinate 11,568,377 of NC_137522.1, read as the reverse complement.
TATACTCTTATTCAGAGAAAATAGCATTTATTTATTCTTCAATGAAAACGTCAATATGCACACACCTTAGGAATTGAACCCAAACACTGGTGTTACTTGACGCAATGCTTTGCCTGCTCTACCACATTAGCTACAGTTTTTGATACAGCTTTTAAGGTCCAAGCTTCTGGTCAAAATAGGGTAGGTACAATTCCTGAAACTGATATGTATTATTTAGATAGGCCTTCTTTTTTTTAACCAATCCCAAAATTCAGTTAAACCAGGAGCTGGTCTCTCCATGCAGATGGTCTCTCCATTTCAAAAGCATCAAGATTGTTTAAATGTCACAAAACCCATTCCTTGCACAGACTGCAGGATGTTGCTGGCTAAATAATGTACAAATATTATCTGTTTTTTCACTAGTGAGCTCACACTTTTGCTGAAGAAATACAACTATCCTATCTAAACACTTTCTAAATACCCATCACATGATCAACACTGTCCACTGCCTTATAACTTAACTATAAATAGCTTTAGCTTGGCTTGGGTAAACCTAAATATCCCCTCAATATGTAAACACATTTAAGACTGGATTGATAATGCAATAACCTATTCAAATTATCCATAGAATCCTGAAGAATTTCATGCCCAAAAAAATAAAAATAAATAAAAAGATAGATAATCTCTAGAATCCTGGCTTGCTCAGTCTCTATTAAGAATTTAATTTCTCATTTTTTTTAAAAAACAATAGTTTCATTTAGTATTACGATAGCAAACTTAAACAAGTAGCCTACGGGAAACCATATTTTAGTAAGTTACTCTCAGACTTCTCAAGTTTAAAGGAAACTTAGCCAACAATCATTGAAACATTTTCATCTTATTCTGTCTGGCAATTGAGCGAAAAGATGTTACTTCTGTAGCTGGCAGCATGTGTGCTCACATTTTATTCCACAGTTTAAATGTGAAGATCCTATGACCTCTCTGATCATTTATTAATGGCAGTCTTCACGTTCTTACCCCAAAGACACCATATTTTGTCCAGTTTCATTCTACCCGGGAGAGGTTAACTAAAACTTCAATTTGGCTTCACAGTCACCAATCTGAATTACTGTATTACAGATTTTTAATAGATACACCTTTACTCACCATAGAAACCCCCACCCCACAAACCCTGTCTGGCAGCTGATTATCAGGGAGCTGTTGGTGAAAAATGTAACTGAGCAAAACAGAGAAAGTACCTGCAAGCTTCCAGCCAAAATATGGGTGTTTTGCAGCAATTAAACAAAACCTCAGCACGTACAGTACAAGACTCAATCACTTAGCCAGTGAGTACATTATGTCAACCTGGCGCACACCCAAAGCAGGATTTCCTCTCCCCTGATCCTTGCTCTTCTGACTGAAGAGCTCTGAACATGGACCTTAGCAATCAAACATAAACAATGGAGGAACACGCAGTGGCAAAAGGACAACAACAACCACCACCACCTGGGAAGCACTCTGAAATGTTATAAACACCTCTGCATCTTTTGTAGCAGTGTCACAGTGCATGGCAGTTAGTACTAAATGCTTCACATAATTGATATAAGACAGGGAATATATTAAAACTGTAGTCTCTGAAAGTGTTGACCCTTAAGCCCTTTTTGCCAAGCAAAATTTTCTTTACAAAATGTGCCAGAAAAAAATTTATTTCAAAAAGTACATACAGACATGTGCATGTGCCTGCATTCATAATCCTGTCATAGATCCTTTAGAAGTCACATTTTTAAGATATATTTATACATACAGCGCCATCTGCTGGGGAGCTGTTATATATGATATTCAGTGAAGTTCCTCTAATCAAGGCACTTAGGCATTAATAATGAGATCAGTACCCCTCTGCAGGGCCTATACCACCACTAAACTGCATTGGTCATTCATGAATTGGTAACAATGATATACTGATGCATAATTATTCCAATGTTTTGTACTAATTTTTTAACTTTTCAAATTTATATTAACTCAACAATTTCACAATTTCAATCCAGTCATTTTATACACATGAGAATGAAATACAGCAAATTAATCTGCAACCACGTTTTGCATACAATCCCTTGTGCCTACAGTCAGGTATTCTCTGTAATGCTGTACACAGGACCAGCTTTGATGTTTTGATCTGTGCTATGCGTTTTGTCTGGCTTGCAACGTGTTGCATACTTTTCACATACTTGCTTAAGCTGTAGACTCCAGTCATTATAGAGCTGACCCAGGTCCCCTGCCATCTGCCGGAGTGCTTGCCTTCTCTGAGCCTCTGTCTCAGCATGGATCAGGTCACCCATGCCCTCTACCTCAGTCAGGTCCAACTTCCCAGCATGGAAAGCCCGTCGGGTGAATTCTCCGGCCTCTGCAGGCCTCAGCCTGGGGAGACTTCCTGAGGTACAAATGAAGAATAAAATGAAGAATCGGTTAAATGATTAATGCTAAGGAGACATGTGGAAGAAATCTGTCACGGCTGTATTACGCATACATTCCCAAGCATTCAACCATTGATTTATTTTTTTTTACCAGTTCAGGCAGAACATCATGTTAAAATGAAAATACACAATGAAAGCATGAGAGACAAATGGAAACGTGATGGAAATACTTACCGAGGGCTTGCAAGATGCCATTAATAACAGCAGGTCCTCCATGTATGTGAAACTCTACACTGTCTTCTCCAGTGAAGCTATGAGGGCCTGAAGGAAGCCATTATAAAATAAATCCCCTGCCAACACTACAAAAGATGACTGAATCTCATTAAATGTTGATGACAGACCCGATCACTGTAAACAAACCTGGAAACCACAGAACCAATCCGCGGTCCAGTAGCTCCTTGGAGTGAGGGTGTAAGAGCCTGCGGAGAAGCGCGGTGCGAGGGGCGGGAAGGCGTCGTGTTAAGCCGGCCATACTGCGGAGAGCATCCACTGAAGCAGGTCCACTGACCCGAACTACAGCCACTCCACACCTGCCTTGACCTGACGACAGCGCGAAGATAGTGTCCTCGGAGCTGGCACTTTTGCATAGTCTTCGAAATGGGAAGGGTTTTCGGAAGACTACGGGAAACATATAATCCACCTGTAGCCTAGAAAGAATTGTGTGCGTGTATATATATAATCTTGGGCTGTAATATAATTAAACGTATTTGACAAATATATTATACAAACCTTGTTACATTTATGAGGAGTGCACTTCTCCAACCGGTAACAAAAAACATGGTAAACTTGCAGTAGCCTTCCCTGCTAAAGGTCTGAGACTATTTGTGGTAGATTAACCGGGACGTTTACGCCTAGTCTGTAATTTAGATTTCCATTAAACATTGTTTCGCTTTTCAGATTGTATGTTCCAAGTCAGGAATCTAACAGAAATTGAACCTGTACTTTGTCATTTTCTTGTCGATATCTTCCACTCACACGTGAATTTTGAGACCTGTTTTCTGTTTAAAACTCCAATCAGCCCCTTGTTTATATTTTTGGACGAATTTCATTGGTTTACGTTGTCAACTATGTAAATCTTATAAACCTGCAATTCGCCTTCATGCCATCAATCAAAGGAAATCCTCCTCCTGTGCGTTCTTATATTGTCTCCGTGTTGCAACACAAATTATGTGTATAGAGAGGTCCTATTCACGCAGGTCAAAACTATAGAATAATTTTAATACCAATAAAATATGTTTTGTTTATCTCAAAAGTCATTTTATGCCTGCGCGTGATTGCCTTATATGTATTCACTTTGTGATTTTTTTTATCTCGGTTTTTATGCTTTACGTCTCAATGTCTCATATACATCTCCTTAGGACACTTAAGCAATCCTGTTCTGTAGTTCATTGCAATCTGTTGTAGCCTAAGCATTAGCCTACATGGGAATAAGGTTTGAATATGTTGCTGCAAGACGACCTTCATAGTACATTTATATTTTAAAAATCCCATTACAAAAATGTTTTTAAAAAATTCACTTCCTGAATTTCCTCATTTTTACTAATAAGAACTATGGCTATAGAAGCTTATGTGAAATAATATACCCTATATAATATAATACAATACAATATAATATAATATATCTGGACAATATAACAGCTAATGAATGGCCTGGGATTAGTATATGCTCATAGGGTCCATTCAGTCTGGTGTGTCTCACAGAGATGGTGAGACATGAGGGTGAGTAAGCAGAAATTATAATATAGCTTGGCGTCCCCTTAGCAGTAAGGGGGCGGGGGGGGGGGGTCTTGTTAGTAGCTATTGGCCAGTAAGAACGAAAATAGTAGTATTGTGGCAAGAGTTTTTGATCATGCTTTTAGATCTATGTTCTAATGTACAATGAGAACATTTTGACAAGCAATACTGTTATGCAGACCTTTTCATCTTAGTTTTCATAGAATAATGTTCAGTGTTTTATTTCCCTTATTTTGCTATTGCTAAGTAATTACAACCTTGCATGGTTATCCAAAACATATATTTACTGATCTGGCTTGTGTGTGTTTATTTATTTAGATAGCATTCATTTGTATTCTGTTACATTGATCTCTGCATCTCACATGATGTGAGAAGAGATTACTTTTACCTGTTACTTCAGTCATGTAAAAAAAGTATTCCGCTCTGAAGCTATTTTTTTTTTACCCCTGATAAATAAATCATATAGTGCCTCATCCCCTTGAACAGGCTAATTCCCATTTAGCTGCACTATTTCAGGCGATGCACCTGCACGTAGAGTGATGGCAAACCTGGCACCACAGCCGCCCCACAATACGTTAACTAAGTAACCAATTAGTAAATTCTGGCTATGCATTCCACTTTAATGAAAAGTGCTAAGCCACAGCAGAAGTAAATTTGGGTTTGAGAGTTGTACAAAGAGTGCAATAGCTGAACCTATCATGTTAAATAATAAAATGTGTATCATGCATAGTATTTTTTATGCTTTAATCCTGGTGAAGCTTTAGGACTGTAGGATATAACAATTCTTGACTTATTCTTGACTTATGCATGTGCAATAACGTTCCTCTGCTAAGTATAAGTATAAATTTGAGTTGGCTTTCTCTCTCTTTCGGTGTTTTGTGTGTGTATGAGAGAGAGAGAGCGAGAGAGAGAGGCGGCGTGTCTTCCCGTCTCTTTGTCCCTCCTCCATAGTAAGACTCTCCTTAGAACGCAATCAATTTGCTCGCATCCCACTGCAAACAGGATGACCCACAGTAACCTTCACTTTACGTTCACTTTTATTTAACCCATTTCTGATCTGTCTGGCCGCACTAGATGGTTCTGTAGCATAGGACATTACACCCCCTTTCCCCGGAAAATCGTAACAATCACTCCTTATTGAAACACCATGCCCGAGACGGGAGCGTCAGCAGTCGCTGCATCCGCAAGTAACAGCGCCGATTCCGAAGGCTCACGGCACAGACACCGATCGCAAGAAGGAGAAAAACCTGAGCAAAGTGCACCTTGTCATCCAACATCTGGCGTTTTGGGTGAGTTTCCGCTATGGAGAGTAAACTTGAATGGAGACTGCAAATGCGAGTGATCGCCGGGACAGGTGGATGTGACGGGAGAACATAATGAGCCGCTGTAACAGTACGCTGTGCTTTTGTCTTTCGAGCCAACACAGCCGCTTGAGCAACTGAAAATGTCACGATTATAGCTGCATAAACCGATGTAGGTGTTTTGGGCCTAGAAGGTCAAACGCTGTATTATGTCAACATTACTTAATATTGGCCACTGGATCAGGAGAGGGACGTCAGTCAGGCAGCGTCCAGCGGATCATATGTTCAATTTTTGTGCTTAATTAAATAATTAGCTGTTTTTTTGACAGGCTAAGTTTGATGCACGCTGTTTCGTTAGTTTTAGGATTTTTTTTTTTTCTACGGCCATGTAATGTTCAGCAACATGCAGGCTATTGAACATTTAGGCTTCGGCATGAAGACCTCATGTTTGGTTGATGTGGCTATTTGAGAATAGTCAGAGCGTGTTGTCGCGTTTTGGTGTGCGTTTTTTAAGACCACCCATCTGCATTAGTATCCGCCAGTAATTTGCTGTTTTCTGTCGGCATTGTTATTAAGGTTCGTTTGTCCGGTTAGTCGGGCTACGGCGTTGTTAGTCTTTGTAACGTATGACTTCGGCGATTTTGGCTTTTGTGTGTGTTCGGGCCCGCATCCTGCACCTCTCTCAATGCGGCGCAGTACGATGCAGTCAGGCTATCCAATATATCTGTTGTGGAAAGGACACAGCTAACCAGAATAATGGCTCCATAAAGAAATCTGGCTGTAAGATGTGATGTCATTATTATGATGTCATTATGATATGAAATCGCCTGACATGTGCAGGTATGAGTTGCTCGAGCTTGTTGTAAATTGTATTTTGAGCTTTAGTTTGGCGTTTGTTTTGGCATGGCCTATGTAGGCAAACTGAGTTGGTCTGTAATTGCAGAATAGTTTTCTTAAAATTACGGCATGTAATTAGCTATCTTGGCTTGCTGTGGGTTCTGTAGGTAACCTGTAACTTGTATAAACCTCAAGGGTGTTGTTTTCAGTTTTTGTCTGAGAATGGATTTTCTCATGCAGAATCTTTTCACTGAGAAAGGGTTTGGCCTGGCTTTGAAAACTTCTTCAAAAGACACTTTTATGCTATGATATCTTTTCATTAACCTACAACATGTGAGCATGCTATGTTTAAAGGAACCAATGATACACTACAAATATTTGTAGTACCAGCATATTTTTAACACTATTTTTTTGTGTACATTGTAGGGATTTATACAAATGTATAATCAGGTGTGAACTTTTTACTTTGATGGCTGTTATTCTTCAAATGCGTGAGCCAAAATGAGTTGATTCTCTTATTTGTTCATTCATTAGGTGTTACTTTATCAGCATATGCACATCGCAGTAGACATTTTGCTGCCATAAATTAATAGGTAGACATATAAACAGTTTCTTAAAATGGATGTGACATTCCATTTTCATGAAATTTCTTCACCTTTACATGAATCCCCACTACAAACTCACTAATTATGTCATATTAACTTTTACAAATCTTATTTAGGTCCAGTGGATGTGTACATTTTAAAAATTAGGAGTATGGGTGACTTAACTTTTCAGAATGCACAACACGAAAGTTATGCAGCTGCTTTAAAAATAAATTTAGCAAGGCTGATTTCTGTTTGCTCTTTGGGTCATCAAAATCCACACAAAACAAGTAATCAAGTAAATACACATAAACAATACTCAGAAAGTGATTAGTGTCCATGTAGATGACAAGTCAGAGTAGAATAGCCAACTGTTTTCTCAGTTTTGCGCTATCTTTAGTAGTGGCACATGCTTTTAAGAGTAACAGTCATTGCCTCCAGTTAAAGCCCAAATTCTCAAAATTAATGTAGCTTTAAAACATTCTCAGACTGAGCATTGAAAGTGATACTAAATTATGATAAACTTTGTGTTACATATGTCTTACTCAACCTGCTTCAGTTTGGCTGTCAGTGGGGTGGCAAATTTATACACAGTAATATTCCCAGTGCTGAATTAACACCTACAAAGTTTATAGATGTCCAGCTGTACCCCAAAAATGTAGGGATTAATTCAACTCTGCATGTGTTTACACAGGGGATTGGGCTGTGTAGATCCAGTTTGTTGGTGAAGAAAAAACGTGTTTACAATTTTTGCATGTGCTTCCAGTGTGCATACAAGATTTCACAGGACAGTGTATTACTCAATATTTCCAAATATGGTAATAGACGTGGGGGTTGTGCCTTTCTTAAATTAATTTGGATTTGATTAGTATATAGTTTCTTTTTTCATATTCATGAAAATATGTTTTGCCTGTTAGGTTCAAAATGTATAACACAGCCACAGATTATTTCGAGTAACAAACATAGCACACTACATTCATTCCCAGTGTGGCTTCCATCAGTTGCATTATACCTGCTGTTTTTATTTTGTCTTTAATTGTATCGTTAGTAGTAGACTCAAACCAAAAAACGATTTCAGGAGAGAATCCCAGTTGACACTACAGTTTATTCTGAGATGAGATTTGGTTATGATAAAAGTACCCCTAAATCTGTGCTTTACATCCTCAGACCAGTAGACAGTGGTGTCTTGTACTTCACCATACCTCTGTTGTTACACACACTCATTTTGCAATTTTGCACTAATACATTAAGGGATCAAATGTAATTACTCAAAAGTTTGTTTAAACTGCGACTTGTTTGAATTTCCCCATGGCTGCCCTTTGTCAGAGGCCTTTTTGGACATATGGAGGGCACTGGTAATTATATAAAACTAAATAATCTTGTAGGTAAAAATGAGCAAGAGAAAATAAGTTCTATACTCAGCACATGAACAGTACACTTATAATTCTTATAATTCTTGTTTTTAAGATCTTGGTCTAAGACAAAGATGTGTACGTGTTTTAGCTAAGATTATTATGAAGAGACTTGCTGGATTTCAAGTATTTCAATCATTTGATGGAACTGTGCTGAAGCACAGTTTCTATCCTCGTCTGTCCTGGTATTACACTCAAGGTCACATCTAAAGCACAATTCTAGCAGCTTCTGCTATTTGACACCATTTAGATAGAGCTAAGTGAGAATGGATTTCCATGTTAAAATGTGAAGCATTTGATACATTATGGCTTGACTCTAGTTCTATGCACCTGCATTGTATGGGCATGCGTTACTAGACGATTTAGGATTTTACTGGGAAATAAGAGTAAAGATGCCACTGAGTAATTTGTTATAGTAGTATTTGTCAAATACATCACTGATGGTATTACTGTTCTGTCTAGAATCCCCATTGATAACTCTAAACTATATCAAAAGACTCTTGGTATGTCTTGATAAATTTTGCAAAGTAAATGACTAAATGACCAGTTTAAGATTGTTTGTTTTATTTCAAGAGTATTACTTCAGTTAAGCAAAGCAAACAACACACAATGTTTAAAAAGCCAGAACTGGGTTAAAAGTCTGAACACTCAAAGATTTTAGATTAATTGCATTCTGCTCTCAGTTCCTGTCTTGATACTGTTTCTGATTGTTTCATGCAGGATCTTCTTTTAAGCACTCTGTGGCATTCACATTTCAAGCACTTGTTCATAGATTTAAAACCTGCTTATTAATTTGAGTGTTCATTCAAAATGTCTTATTCAGCTTGTTAGAAAACCAGGAACTGCAGGTCAGACAACATCCTAGGTGACTGTATAAGATCATAATTGAACTTTTAATGAGGACAACAAACTTAACTCACTTTTGTTTTTTTGTGCCTGGTATTGATTTTTGTAATTGCTGATTGACCACTGTTTTTGCAAAGTACCCATGAAGAGAAATTTGGCTTTATTTAGCAGTGAGAAACTGGAAAAGTAATCAATATGTATCGGTACTAGTGACTACACAACATATTTAAAGTCTCTTTGCATGTCGCATCTTGTTTGAATTGGCCGTGTTCAAAGCACTGAAGCCATCATTTATGAGGGTATATTAATGTGCTTTTGGCTTGTAGCCTGCATATTGGCCTTAGCAACTAAGCTGTAAAAATGAACACAAATAATCAGAAATTAGGGGAACTGGTGCTGTTTTTCAATGGCAAATAAGTTACCTTACTCATTTTGTTAGGTTCCCTTTGTAAATGTTGAATGCCCCCTCAGCATTCTACTTGTTGAAAAACATGCCAGCTACAACTGGCCAAACAGCAGAGCCACTGGCCTGACCCCAGTAGTTGTGGCCTGCTAACGCAAGCTCCTCTCGCGTAAGATCCTCACACCAGCCCCTCATCTCAGTTGTTTGTCTATATGACACAAAGGACCTTTTCTCTCCCCTCCACAGTGCAACAGAGTTCGAGTGTGCTTGTCTTGCCGCTGAACTGCGTGAGAAATGGCCTTGTGTGGCATCATAAATGTCTGGCTCTGTCCCAGTCACACCTGTCATGCTATATTAGATGAATTAGTGGTTTAAGTGGGCAAAATCAGGCCTAACACACAAACCTGTGGCAGACTTGCTACACAAATTAAACTGAGTTCAAATGTGGTAGCTTTGAATTGCATGCATCTTGTGGTGCTGCACAGTTTGGGATTTCAGTTGTAAAAGGGAAATTGGTGCAACAAAATTATTTTACATATTAAGTTAAAGTATTGTATATACCTCAGTATATCCATATATGATTGCTCCTCTTTGTCTTCTTTCAAAATTAAACTGAAATCCTTTAATAAATATTACTTTCCAGCCTCATTTCCACAGTATTTTGTATTTTGAATTGCAGTTTCTCAGTGGGTTAGTATTTTTATGTAATTTGTTATTGAGTTTTATTCTATGGTCATTTGCCCTGTGAAGCAGATGTGATTATATAATGTCATTATATAATTCTAAATTATTACTTGATTTTTTTTTTTTTTTTTTATTAATAGGTGTAGTAATGTTAATGTTGGTTTACCCTGTTTTCTCTCCACTGGTTCATTTACACATATGTATACCTGTACATTACAGATAAGGTTGTTAGGAGAACAAAATGAGAATAAAGTGTAGTGCATATAGAGCCCTGTAATACACAATACAAATACCATATATACTGGAGTTCTGAATTGGTTTATAATTACTAATACAGGGTGCAATATAGACAGATGGTATCTATATTTGATGTTTAAGATATCACTTTTTTGTGTTTTAGGTGATCTTTGGGGACACTGAAATATATGAAGGTGCCAAATCATTATGAGCTGTTAAAAAAAACAACTAAAGAAACACTCAGGCAGTCATGGTAGAACACAAGTGCATATTAATTTACTAACTGGTTTCTTTTTGAAAGCTGTAGTCTGTTTTATTTTATCTAGTTCTGTAAACATTATGTGTCATAAGGTGTAAAATTCTCAACTGTTTTAGACTTACAATCCACGTTGGATACTGATTGTTTAGCAAGTTGATTGTCTGGAATTGTCATGCTCAGAGATGACCCTACATTAGAGATGGTGATTTTAATTCAGAACACATAGTGATATTGATGGTCTAAAAAGAGCAGAGAACTATATTTGAACTAAAATTGTTTATGTTTATCAAGACTATTTTGGTTGTACTACATCAGAATTGGAGAAGATTCAAGATAGAGACATTCTGATCTGTCCCTCTTTTAAATATTTTCAAGTACAGTATACCATTGATCACAAATACCTCATTTGACATGCAAATCATATCCTTAAATATATGCAAATCCATAGAAAATTAAATAACATCCATTACCATACATTTCACTGTAAGGAAGATCAAGTGGGTTCATGTGACAGCTGATATATATATATGGGTGGAGAAATGTTTGACCTGACAAAAATCTATATAGGTTCCAAACTCGGTCATAATAAATTAGCACTGCTTCTGTCTGATAGCCTTCATCTCATAGTATGTAAATCTATTTTGTGGGCTTTGTAAAAAAATTCAGTTGAGGAGTTGAATTGTGATGTAACTCAACTTGGCCCACTTTGTTATTACAGCCTCAGCCATGGCTTTACCCAGCCCATATCATGCAAGTGTTCAAATTCAATGGCTAGTGGAAGCAGGACTGTTGTGTTGCAATTTCAGCACTCTTACTTGCAGTTGTGTCGAAGATAGCTGGTCTCTGTGTCAAAAAGAGGGGAAGAACAAAACTGGTGTGAGAGTAATCAACTTTGTGGGGGTGTTAAAATGTGCAGTTCTCAGTGGGAAACTGGATGATTTCCTGTTTTGCTTAATATCCTTTTTCCCCACTTTCTTTCACAGCAAATAAGGAGAATTTCTGCCTTCGGTTTTTAGAAGAATGACACTTTTTCAGTGTTAAATGTTATGTAGCCTTATAGGTGATTTTGATCACTGAATTCATTTACATGTATGGATAGATGTGTATTGTATACATGGGATCTGGCAGGTCATTAAAAATGGACTTGTCATAGAGTCCGGGGTACAACATACAGATCAATATGTGATTTGGATATAGGTATTGCATCAAATTAGTTGAGAGCAGCTTCAGACCAGACCTATCTACTTCTTGTTAGAAGTTTAGAAGTATTTTGAAATTTTGGTGGTACTTATTTATAAAGCTGCCTACCTGAGTTTTTGCCTGCTTAACTTACCTTCAGTGGGGTTTTGAAAAAGTTCTCGGATTATTCTGGAGCATATTACCTGCAGGCTTTGGCTGATACTTTACTTCTTTCAGTATTCTCAACTATCAAGCATTCACATGAATTCATTATAATGTGGTTTTCAAAGCTCGCATTGTATTGATTGATTCCTAGGTTTGTCCATTGATATTGAGCAGGATGGCAGCCACAAATGCAGTGAAACTAGCCTCTTGTGGTTTACCGTTTGAGCAATGGCTTACCCAAGCAAGTAACAAAAGTAACAAAAAGCTGATTATTACACGTATTGTGTCATGGGAAGTTAGGGCTGATGTGTTGATGGGTCAGCACTCGCTTGCTGAAGTGGTAGACCTTATAACTCATGATCATGGAGCTACAACTCAAGCCATAAGAGCAAGAATAAAAGTAATGTGCACTCAAAGTATGTGGAGGGAAAAGGGTCTGCAGTTTAGCAGAGGTGTGTACATTCCAACACTAACATAAAGCAACATTATCCGTTCACTCAAGTTAGCCAAGTGTACACTACTCCCTGGTTAGTTGGCAGTTTCTGTAAACCATATGTCCCATATTGCAGACAGCACTTTGTGCTGTAAGGATAATATATTATAATGCATCTTACAACTCTGCTGTCAATTTATAAATAAAATGTAATCTACTTCTAACTATCTCCCAAAACAGAAACTACAATGAATTGTTTATGTGATAGGTGTTTAGTGGTGTCATCTATACTGGGTGATTTAATATTGCCTGACTGATGTTGCAGAATACCAGACGTAATACCAGATACCAGAATAATACCAGAAGTACCAGATACCAGAAATGCTCCTTAGTTAAGACCAAGTGAGACATACAAACACAGAGACATAGAGTCAGGGAGACAGAGTGTGAGTCATACCAAGGGCTTCAATAGACTAAACAATAGTAGCCAAGCCCAGTTTCCTCCCCAGTGAAGTTGAGTAAATTGTCTTGCTAGTAAGTTGGATTTTTGGAATCGTTTGTACTGCGTGAAAGCCCTGAGGATGGCATTTAGCTTTAGTGTCTAATGTGTCAATCACAACCACTTTGGACATTCTGAATAATGCTTTTACTGCTGCTTCTTCAGGTAATGAAACCATATCACGGAACACATTCCAGTATTTCAAAATGTGAGAGATAATTGTTTATGGAATGTGGCCCAGTTTCAGAGCAGCAGCCTTAGAATGGGCAACTCTAAGGGCCAATGCCTGAGTGAGCAAGGAGCCAGTGCAGTCTAGGAGGGATTTTGTGCAAAGCCATAGACCTGAGCTAATTTCTGAGGTATGCCTTTTCAGATGTATAATTAGAAATGGGGTAAAATGCATTATTCCTTCACCAGCCCATTGTTTTGTATAGCACTTCAATTAATTTAACTTAATCAGGCTGGAGTCTGAGTTGAGTGTAAGTCTTTCACACTCTACTGTGGACTGATCTGCAACAGTGTGCTCATCCACCCACAAGTGTCCTGTTAAACCAGACATAGGAGTAAACATGTCCTAGTATCATACAGTGTTCCCAGTGTGAAGTGCAAACAAATGCTCTCTCCCTCTCAAGGCAGTTCTGGTTTTCCCAGCTGGTTGAAGCTATTATGTACATCCAAAATGAGATACAGCAAGAACTCCAAGCAGGAAAGAGTTAACCTATGTCTGCATTTCTCATGTTGCAGGGGAACCGTCGGTGACATTTAAACTTGGCAAAAAGATAGGAGCGAGGGTGTATGCTTCAGAGTGTATGCGTGTTTGGCCCTGACAGCATGGCAGGGCGACCATTCTCTCTTTTCTTTTTCTCTCTCTCTCCCACTCTCTATCTACGTCTTTGCTCTTCCTCTGGCCCACAGATAAACTGTTTGGTAAGAAGCTCCTGCAGGCTGGGCGATACATCATGTCTCATAAATCCTGGATGAAGACGGTGCCCACAGAGAACTGTGATGTCCTCATGACTTTTGCAGGTGCAGTCGTCTGTCTCACTCGTTCTCTCTTTTTGTAATGTTGTAAAGGTCTGCTGAGACACTTTATCCACTCATTTAGAATCAGGCACATCTTACAATAATCAGACCAAACAATGTTGTATTGTATCACAATGAATACCAATCCTCTTCTGGCAGACACCACAGATGACCACACGCTACTCTGGCTGCTGAATCACATACGCCTTGGCATCCCAGAACTGATCATCCAGATACGACACCACAAACATACGAGAGTCTATGCGTTCTTCGTTACGGCAACATATGAAAAGTAAGACAACTAGAGGTGACTCTGCTTCAGTTAAGTGTGTTCTCAAACAGGTTCTCAAACCATTCTGATATACAGTGTAGAGCACTGGCCTTGTTGGGTCCACCATATATATATATATATATATATATATATATATATATATATATATATATATATATATATATATATATATATATAAAACACACAAATCTGAAGAAGATACCAGGTGAGTACCTGAGTGTACTGTAAGAGATGTACAGATATTGAAAATTACGAAATTGTAGTGAAGTACATAAGGTTTCCAGAGGAACAGGACATTTTAGACAGAGGTCCATGCAACCTCTGTGAGAAACATCCTGTTTCTTTGGAAACTCATTGTACTTCACTACAAATTTCAATCTGTCCCTCTCGTTTTTTATATATATATAAAATCAGCTGTAGCTTTATTACCTTCAGAGAAAGCCAAAGGCGACAGTGGTAAGCAAAAACTCCCTAACAGCATGAGGAAGAAACCTTGAGAAGAACCAAGACCAAGACTCGGGGGGGTGGGGGGCTCATCCTCATCTGTAACCGCAGGATACCACAATAGCAACAATATAAACAATAAAGAACAAAATATGTAATGAGAACAAATAAGCCTACTTTGAGTTTCTAGAAGTCGTGGTCTGGGTTCAATGAAAGAAGTTTTGTCTAAAACCTGTCTGGCACAAGAACATCTGCCCAGTGCCATGCAGGAGTGGGTGGCTGGGGTGGAGAGAGGATGGGCCACAGCAGGAGGCATCGGGGGGTTGTGGGAGGTGCCACAGCAAGTGAGACAGGTTGAAGCTCAGCAACATCATGACACTAGGAGTAGATGTACCTCAGTAGAAAGACAGCATAGATTATTAGGCGGCATGTCAGAAAAAGCAAAAAAGATAGAGCTAGAAGCAAACAGATATGAGGGCTCCCTGGAACAGCAGCACACCGCTGTTCTCACTTCTGACAAAAAAGAGATGAAGTGACAGGATCATAACATCCCAGATTTCCATAACTCTCAATGCCCATGAACCCCCAGATCTACAGGCAAGAGCCTATAAACTGGAACTAGGGGTGGAAGGTGCATTATTATTTCAGTGTCCAGCCCAAGGCACAGAGTAACTGAGCAGATGGCAGATTGATGTTTACAGGTTCAGGCAAAATTTCACTGAGAGAATCAGCAAACTGGAACAGGCACAGTTCTTGTTCAAGCCCGAAAAGCATCATGAACTGACTGCAAGGGGTAGAACCCTTGGATTACAGAATTGCTTCTTTTTTTTTTATTTTTTGGCCTTAGAATTGGTATTCTATGAGACCCATGTTATGTGATTGAGCAATCGTCCCTTTATCATGCCATTTGATTCTAGGTAGTGTCTCTATGAGCAGAATTTTCTGCACTGTGCATGGGTCACAGCATGAAAGCTTTCCAAACTCTGGTTTCCACGTGTGTTCCTTGCCCAGTCTGTTGCGAGGAGCAGAGGAGATGGGCCTGAGAAAAGCGGTGAAGTCTGAGTTTGGGGGCGGAGCTCGCACCTTTTCCTGTGAGGAGGACTACATTTACGAGAACATCGAGAGTGAGCTGTGCTTCTTCACATCACAGGTTAGTCACACAAGCCTGCCTCTTGGCTTTCTGTATGTGCTCTCGCCATTAATAGCTATTAATGCTGACTAATGTTGACATAAGTGTAATCATCTCCACAGTAGATAGTGTACAACTTGTCTATGCACATTATTCAGCAACTACCATGAAATAATTAGTAGCTACAATCAAACTAATGTGGTGTGCAGTTTCAAGAGTGAGGATTTTAAGTTTGGAACAACCCACATTGTCTTGATGTTTCAGATGTTAAAAAGATCTGGTCAGTTCATACTTCAAAGGAATTTTCTCTAAATCCCCTAACGCTGAAGGTAATGATTCCTTCACAGGAACGTCAAAGCATAATCAAATACTGGCTGGACAATCTCCGAGCCAAACCAGGGGAGGTCCTTCACAACATCCACTTTCTGGAAGGACAGCCCATAAGTGCGTGTCCTTTTCTGTCTTTTCTCATTGCCTAAAATACTTCCATAGTGTCTGAATGTCATTTCTATGCATATAAGTTCTCAGACTCTGCAAGAAAATGTTGAAGAATAGTTCTGAATATTTGAAAATTGTTCATGAGGTAGGGGTGTGTGTGTGTATGTGTTTGTGTGTGTGTGTAATGTGTTTCCCATTGTGTGGATTTCTTATAGTCCCAGAGCTGAAGGCACGAGGTGTGATCCAACAGGTCTTTCCCCTCCATGAGCAGAGAATTCTGGGTCAGCTAATGAAATCATGGGTGCAAGCTGTGTGTGAGAAGCAGCCTCTAGGTTTGTAATGATCAAAGCCTCTTAAAGTAAAAGCTTTTTCTGCATTAATATCTATTACATATCACAAAGATACTGTATTACTGTTTTTATAAAGTAATAATGATTTGCATCCAGCTTCTGATGTGGCTGTTGAAACTGAAAAGTTTGAATAATCACCATCTTCACTATTTTTGGTTCCCTTTGCATTTCTGCCACTGTTAGATGATATATGTGATTATTTTGGAGTGAAGATTGCCATGTACTTTGCCTGGCTGGGTTTTTACACCACCTCTATGCTGTATCCTGCTGTGATCGGCTTCGTACTGTGGATGCTGACTGAATCTGATCAGGTAGCAGTTCTAAATAGTCTGTGCATCTTTACTGATTCAGTAATGAAAACAATATATAGTATATTCACTTTAAAATAATAAAAGTAAGGACCTTGTCCCTAGCCGAAACTTCACCATATATTTATATTAGCCCACGTCATTAGTATGTCTCAGCATGAATTATCCATTAAACCCACAAATGCCAATGAGTGTAAGAAATAGACTCTTTATTATAAATGCTGATTATTTCCACTCACATATATCTCTGGTCTCGTTCCATGTCCTTCATCACGGCATGTCTGATTGATGGTTCTGGCCCTGTTCCTCACCCAGACCAGCAGAGATATATGCTGCGTAGTGTTCGCCCTCTTTAATGTGGTGTGGGCCACCCTGTTCCTGGAGAGGTGGAAGCGCAGAGGGGCAGAGCTGGCGTACAAATGGGGCACGCTGGACACGCCGGCTGAATTGCTAGAGGAGCCCAGGCCACAGTTCCGGGTAACCGGGGTCATTCCTTACTGCATGAAAAAGTAAACACAGAGAGTTAGTGGGTTGTTCAAGGGTTTTTGCTGCGTGGTCTCACCATCCCTGTCTCTCTGGTTTTAGGGTGTAAAACGGTGCAGCCCAGTGACGGGCTGTGAGGAGTTCTACTACCCGCCCTGGAGAAGGAGGGTGTTCACGTGGCTGGTCAGCTTTCCTGTCTGTATCTTATGCCTTTGTTTTGTCTTCCTGGCCATGCTCATCTGCTTTCAGCTTCAGGTCAGTGGCACGACACCACTCTTGATTTCACACTTGTACTCTGATAAAATCCTCCAAATTCAGCCTTGACTGACAGATGTTTTTTAAACTTAACAGTGCAGCACTTCTGTTAATATGCCAAGGTACCTTCTTATACATGGTATAAGTGTCTTATGAATATTAATACTTATACATACAAAGGCTGTTCAGTTCTCAGTGAAAAGTACTTACGATAACTCAAAGCATTGATGACTTATCTGTAATGAAATATGCATTAAAAAAATCTCTAGTGTTGAATTACCTTTTATGGTACTAATTTGTGTAGCAGGACTTCAGCCAACAGTGTAAGTGTTCGTTCGACACTATAGACATTGATTCCACACTGTGGGGGGGTGGGGGTGCGTTGTGGCATAAATGATTGTCAACCGCATACTTGCAGCTGAAATGGTCACAATTGAATGCTATGCTACAAAACAGTGGTAGAGCAGCTGCATATCTGGTTGGCAGGAATTTGTGATGGGGATTAAAGAACTGCCACGGGTGGCGAGGTTTATCCCTGAAATCATACTGGCCATCACTGTGACTGCTTGTGATGAGGTGTACAGAAAGATAGCCTGCTGGCTTAACGACATGGGTGAGTCTGCACTGCTTATAGAAAGTGAAGAAACAATACCTGCAGCAAATATGGTCCAGCAAACTTTAAACTCTTTATTAAGCCATATTCTATATGTTTACTCTAAAGCGATACATTTTACAGTAAGTCTTAATCCTTCTGCCACCACTGCTATACTCTGTAGACAGTTGGCTCAATGTACTGGAGACCTTTACACTATGTGTGTTATGTCAACCTTAAGTGGTCCCTTTCAAGAGTGAACTGGGCAGGTTTTATATATATATATATATATATATATATATATATATATATATATATATATATATATATATACACACACATTCTATTAGATACACCTATATTATGGAGAATATGGAATAAATTGGGGTCTCAATGTTTGTGTTGTATAAAATTTCTACTCTTAACTCTTAAGCAGGACACTAATTCAATGTTTAAAACAACAAAGACCTTTTATTATCTAAGTGCAAAGTAGAATTCCCTGTGTTAAATGAATGTTAGGTCAACTCTGGGGATTTTGCTGTGTATGTAATTTCAGATTTTAATTTGGATAATTTGTCTGTTTCCATCAGAAAACTACAGACTCCAGAGTGCCTATGAGAAAAATCTCATCATCAAAATGGTTCTTGTGAGTAGGATCTACAGCACAGATTAAAAACCTATTATAGTGCACAGATAAGAACATGTTGGACCAATGTTTCCATGTCTGTCTGCCAATACCAGTGGTAGTAGCACTAATGTATTACATGAGTAAAGGTGGATGGAATTATTTTAATTCACTGCCAACATTAATACATTAATAAATCATAATAACACATCAGATACTTTAACAAAGTGACAGCAGTGGATCAAGCATTCAGTATTCATTTTTAACCGAACAGTCAAACTAATGTCACAGAAATGACAATATGTTAATCCTAAACAGTTATACTGACACAATTCCAGTATTATTTTGTAATTATACTGCATCTAACTGAGATCTAACTGAGATGCAGCATAATTATGGTGATGTTTTCATTGGATTGTGAGCTCCGTCAGTGCTTGCAATTGCAACTGAGTAATGAATTTATGATGTTGGTTTGAGGAGGTATCACTCATACCTTGCTTTTCATAGGGATGTAAGGATAAACTCCGCAATGCTAACCAAACGAACCAGTTCCAGTGATGTATTCTTTGTCTTGCAGTTTCAGTTTGTAAATTCTTATCTCAGCCTTTTCTACATTGGATTCTACCTCAAAGACATGGAACGACTCAAAGAGGTAAAGACTCCTGAAGCTAGTCCCTTATGTTTCAAAGATGAAACCATGGAGGGATTCCAAACATCAGTCAAATACAGACAAATACTAATGACTCTGCTTAGATGTTATATCAGTAATTTACTTGTTATTCATGCTGTTTCCATGAAATTTCTGCAAAATGTTTTGATACAATGGAGAGGGAGAGAGAGATATTGAGAGGGGGAAAGAGAGACAGAGAGGGGGAAAGAATTAAGAATCGATAACAGGAGGGTTCTTGGTGAATTTGGGTAAAAATCTTTTCCTCTTAGCAATTCTCTTGCTATTACTCTGAGCAACAAACTGATATGTGTCTCTTGTTAGGGAACGTTCTATCAACTACTCTCCCACAGCTTTCCTTCTCTGTGGGTTCCTCCAAACTATCTGCTGCTGGGCTTCCTCCCGTGGTGCCAAAGTAGCTCTGGCACTGGATCCTATACTTTCTCCTCCTCAGAATACATTTATATTTACAAAACTTATTAAGAAAGAGTTCTGCTCCCCATGCTTTGCAGTACCGTGAGCTTTGTTTGACTTGTTGCCATCAAGACAGGTCTGGACATTGCTTTACCCTCTATTTTAAGAATGGTAGTTGGCCGAGCCATTGTTGTTACCATGTTTATACTGGCATTAGAGGTATCTAAGATTTCTGTGTCATCCTATTTTGTCCTGTGTGTCTTTGACATATATCTTTTAAGTTTGTTCATCATGGGGATTGAGGATTATACTATAATAGAGCTTGATTTCAGCAGAAGATCTCTGGATCTGTGATATTAGGGTGGCTTTGTGTATGTTAGAGTTGATGAAAATGGTCAGATGTGATTTATTTGAGCAGCTGAAGGTCTATCTCTGCATGTATCCTGAAAAAAAACTCTCTGGACTGCTTCCTGCTTTCCCACCTTTGAAATGTTGCCAGACTTAGACCTTACCTCACACTGCAAGATGCTTTATTGATGACTCATGCTTTTGTTTTCTTTTGCCTAAACTAACATAATGCACCCTGGGATACCCAGTGGAAAACACAGACTGGCTGCAACTCTTAGAAAATGCAGCAGCCAGATTTATTATAGAGGAAAACACATTTTTCTTTCCCGTTCTCCTTCTGTTATTATTATTATTATTATTATTATTATTCATTTTATTATTATTATACTGGCTGATTAAGCTTTTTTTTAAAAAACATGTAGTTTTTCATGTGCCACTGTCGCCCTTGGCTTGCTCACTGGTGGCTTGGACTTGGACATTTGTAAAGCTGCTTTGTGACAACATCTGTTGTAAAAAGGGCTATATAAATATTTTTTGATTGATTGATTGATTAAACAAATGTTTTTTTGTGTGGAACTTTCGATTTCATCCAACCTTTTTATTTTTTAAACACTTGTTGTTTGTGACCTGCAGATGTTAGCCACGCTGCTGATCATCCGCCAGTTCATGCAGAATTTGAAAGAGGTGCTGCAGCCATACTTGTACGAGCGCCACCGACTGGGCGAGCTCACATTGCGGGCCGTGTGGGACCTGCTTGTTTCGGCCCTCCTCAAGTACGGGCGGCTGGCAGCCGGGAGGGCCCAGATCTCTCCAAGTGACCCCAGCATCCCAGGCTCAGTTCTGCGTGGGACACGACAGGGTGTGCTCGGCCAGCAGGAGCGGCGTGACCGCAAGTGTCTGAATGGAGGCTGCGGGGTGCCGGACGAGGACGGTGAGGAGGAGCCTGTGGAGAGGCTTGGTGATGAGGACAACGAGGATGAGAGCCCGGTGGACTGTGGCCTCAAGTTGCGCAAGGTCAGCTTCATCGAAAAGGTGGAGCGCAAATCAGTCGGCTGCATTAGCCCGATGGAGGACAGTTTCATGGAGGAGGGCAGCCCCACCATGGTGGAGAAGGGCATGGACCCTGCCTCGGTCTTCGAGATGTGCGACGATGACGACGATGACAACGGAACGCCTGAGGCAAAGGAGTCGGAGGCAGAGCCGCTGCATGCTACAGCATCTGAGGTCACTGTGCCTTCAAGACTCCGTAGGCGAGGCCACAGCCTGGAAAGGAGCGACAGCAGGAGCAAGCGGGAATCGTGGATGGATCCACCCGAGCAGCAGGACATGACCACACTTACCCAGGCTGAGATTGAGAGCTGCATGCAAACATATGAGGTAAGGAAACGCCTAGTATATTATTGACTGCCTGTACATGCCTTGTTTTTACAAGGCCAGAGGTTTCAGTGTTTTCAGTATTGTGTTAGAATAACAGTTAAGACAATTGATGGGAGTCTCTGTTTTGGGTTGATTTGATCACAGTTGTATGCCACACATCATCCGCATCCACATGTTCATCTGAGAATTGCGTGTGCTGCTTGTTTTTGTTTGCTTATGTGAATACATTTATATCAGAGGTCTAGAGAATATATATTTTTTGATTCTGCATACTGTGTCTCAAGTAGTTTCCAGATTATTGAAATGAACTTTGTCTGGATTTCTCTCCAGGACACATTTCAAGATTACCAGGAGATGTTTGTCCAGTTTGGTTATGTGGTGCTTTTTTCCTCCGCCTTCCCATTGGCTGCCATGTGTGCCCTCATCAATAACATCATTGAGATCCGTAGTGACGCCTTCAAGCTGTGCACAGGCCTGCAGAGGCCCTTTGGTATGAGAGTGGAGAGCATTGGCCAATGGCAGGTCAGCATGACATCCACAGTAATCTCAGTTGATTTATAGTTTAAGGGAACTTTGTAAGGACTACTGAAAGATAATTGAATTATTCTATTTTCTATCATTGTGCAGACAGTAATGGAGGTCATGGGTCTGATAGCGATCATTGTGAACTGTTACTTGATTGGTCAGTGTGGGCAGCTCCAAAGGCTCTTCCCTTGGCTGAGCCCTGAGATGGCCATCATCTCTATTGTGATCTTAGAGGTACAAATATTTACTTTAATTACATTTTCTTTGAAGTTTTTACCACTGGTGGTATACCTTGTGGATATCTTTAAACACGAGCATGATCCATATTCTCCCTTAGATGAAAATGAAATATACTCAGTCAATCCTTGCATACTCAGCCATTTTTTAAACCCTTTCCTCACTCCCCAGCACTTTGCTGTTCTGCTGAAATACATCATTCATGTGGCAATCCCTGACATCCCCAGCTGGGTGAGAGAAGAGATAGCCAAACTGGAGTTTCAGCGCAGGGAGGCATTCAAGGTAACATCATTTAACAATCTAACTGTGATTCCATCTTAAGTCCTAATGCTACCATTGCTTGACCATAAATATCACAAACATTTTACCCTCACTTGCAAATTTTGCCCTGAGTTGTCACTTACAGTAGACTCGTAAGTCACTCAAAAGTGGGCTTCAGCGGTGTTCCCTCGGATGCCCTCATGCATCACCCGTTTGTGTTTTATCGCTGTCAGAAGCATGAGCGCCAGGCACAGCAGCACTTCCAGCAGCAGCAGAGGAGGAAGAGGGAGGAAGAAGAGAGGCAGCGGCAAGCTGAGTTCCAGGCGCGTCGCGAGCGTGACGACGGACGCCCCGACTCGTCCGGAGGTGATGGCCACCATGACAAAGGCCAGGGTGGCAAGTCCAGGCTGGGCGGAGGTGGGGGCGGCTCAGGCAGTGACAAGCCCAAAAGGCCCAGCTCGCTGCTGGCCAACAACAACGTGATGAAGCTCAAGCAGATCATCCCATTGCAGAGCAAGTTCTCCTCGGGCACGGCCCGCTCACCACAGTCCCCCACGGGGACTGAGCCCAAGCTCCCAGGCTTCCTCAGCTTCAAGTTCCTCAAATCTCCGGAAAACAAGAAGGAGGCGGCAGCTGCTGCTGCAGCTTCAGCTTCGGCTGTTGCGGCAGCGTCAGGCCAGGAGAAGTGCCAGTCACCCAGCAAGTCCTTCAATCCCGGAAAACTCTTCAACTTTGGGAAGTCCGAAGGGGGCACGTGCCTGAATGGAGCTCAGCCCTCAAAGCAAGGGGAAGGACCCCAGCCTGCAGAGAAGCAGCCCACAAAATCTGATCTCAATGGGGTGCCAGATGAGATCCCATCCCCAGGGGGAGAGGAAGGGGAGAATGGGCACTCATTAGACAGTGAGTCCTGAGGCCCTAAGCGCTAACTCCAACAAAACACACAATGGGGGGGGGGGGAAATGACTAGCAAAGGGTTAAAGAGAATTGATGCAGGAGGTTCTCTCACTGCTCTCTGACGCAGAGTCTGGCCTGGAAGCTGTTAAGTAATACTGCAGATATGAAAAATGGGGAATAAGTGTTTTGGTGGGGGGGTTGTTTGTTTGTTTGTTTGTTTTCTTCAAAGATGACCAACTCCCCCTAACCCTCCACCCCCCACACGCACACTCACACACACATACGCATGCACACGTGCACGCGCGCACACGCACACACACACACACACACACACACACACACACACACACACAATGCCTTTTGTCTACAACATATACAGGAATGCATGAACTGCGTTTCCAATCAATTTTAAAGCATATTCCAAAAAGAAAAGTGCAATGTTAAGTTACCCTAGTTTGACAGTTGTAAGCATTTAGTGCCCTCTATAGTATCACAATTTATTTTCCTGCAAATTTTATATCACATAATGAATCCTTACTAAAAACACCACAAATTGATGATCTTGAATGTCTGCATCAATTTGAACTGTGAGTGTTTTTAGTGCTGAAAGTTTTTTACTTCTTTAAAGCAGCTGGTTTAGTTTAGCAATAGCAGTGTTTCATGAATATCAAGGTACTAATGTACTGCAAACCTGTGAGATTTATTCGTCCCTGCAAGACTAAAACATATTGTCTGAACTCAAAAGAAATGCAATATATTTGTTTTTTATGTAACTTTGTGAGGAGCAGTCTGGAGCTGTTGTGAAAGTATGTAGAAACCCATCAAAAACGAAGACAGGTGCGACAAAGTGTGCAAAATTCAATATGAGGCTATAGTATACGTAATGGTGACTATTTGAAAAAGACATTATTTTATCCAGAATACTGTCTCTTATTCCAAAATTGAAGATGAGTGATATCTCAATTGTACTGGCCACTTTAACAGGCTTTTTCCTTTAGTCACTGTAACCTGAAGGCAGAGACAGGTTTTGAGATCAAGACTGTAGTGTTATTGAAATGGAAGAAATTTTGTGCATTTTAAAATGTTGTGTCTTAGAGTATGGCATTTAAACACCGATTTCCAGTTCCTGAACTGGTACAGCAAAGCTATTTCTTACATCATGAAATCAAGAAGATGTTCTTTTAATTAGAAATTCAGAAGCTTGCTGGACTGTAAAGAAAAAGAAGGCAATGCCTTGCAGAGGGATCATGTGAGCAAATGAAGTAATGCGTAGCATTTCCATTTAAGTTCATACTAGTTGCTGTCTCAGAGAACATTTTGCACTAAACCCTACTGCCAGCGAGAGGGAAAGACTGCTAAAAAAGGAGAACACCAGCTTGCCTCATAACATATGCAAACGCTCAGTTGTTTTTCATTGCACTGCACTACTGACGCATTATATTGTCACATATTGACTCATCCAGTTTCTGGGCATTTGGGTGCTTTGTCTAACTTTAGTTTCCTATTTACCTGCCTAATGTATTCATTCCTACCAAGTTATTTTAGATATTTCCTATTCCATTATTGCCAAAGCAAAACTACTATGGACACTGGCAGTGCCGATATGTCGGACTTTTTTTTTTTGTTTGTTTGTTTGGTTGGTTTTTTTAGTAAAGCCATAACTGTCGATATTTCAACAGAGGATTCGGTTTGTTAATACAGTCGTGCAAGCTCTGGTGATGAGGCAAAGGGACATATCTGAATAGACCCAAGGTTGCACTCACAGTCTTGCTCATTACAGGAGAAAAAGTAGGGCACAGTTCCATCAATTCAATGTTAACTGAAATAATTCTGAAATCAGCTTATAGATTTCAAAAATAAGTTGAGTAAAATGTCTGCCCATTTTACCTGACTGAACTGAAAATAAAGCAAAATAACTGAAATAGGACTAATTCCCAGATTTGAAAGTGAGTATGAATGCTGGTTTTGTTTTGTTTTTTTGAGTTTGTGAACCATTTTAGTATACTCAAAATACAAGATGAAAGACAAATGAGGTGAGAGGAATGTTAAGCCACTTATTGCTTTAATAGGTAACATAAACTATGCATATTGCTAATTTCACTGAATGAGTTGTTTCAAATAACTTTTGCAATAATACTGCAGCCTAAATAATGACTGTCACCAATTTGGGATCCGAGCTGTTCTAAATGTTGAGTCATGTCAATAGTTTAAAAAATTAATTGGCAGTGGTGACTGGTCATCTGCCATGTTCATTTTTTCCTGTTTTAATGTTGGTGTTACAATTAATATGTTACCCGTATCCCAGCAGCCCTGTGTGCTTTTCTTGGGTCTCAGATAGAAAAATCTAAATTTAGAAGGACACTTATGAATGTTAGATAGATTTCACTTCCCAGAGCTACCCACAATCCCAAGGGGAGTTTTTTTTTTTGCTTTCTCTCTTATCATAACTATTTTTTTAAGTAAGGAAAAACAAGTCTTGTCATTTATTCTGTTGAATGAATGCTGACAAATTACATGTAATCAGATATGAACAAATTACTCCCTCCTAACTGTGTTTTATATCTATTCGTAATTAACAATGATAGGTCATTGAGATGCTTCTTTGGCAGTGTTTAATGCCTTAACACACACTCCTCTGCTAAAGAAGGAAAAGTGCACAATGTTTTAAATATTTCTTGACATACTCAGTCATCCTTTACATTTGAATGAGGTAAACTGCAAACACACCTTTGTCTCCTCATAATCTTATTCATTAAAATGCATAAAATTCATTATCAGAAAATACATATCATATAGTAAATGTTTTGGGACTGAATTTCAGATTGTGGTAAATAGGAACTCGTCTTGGATATTAGGGCAATGTGAGTATTTTCGGGTAAGATAGAGATAACTGCGGCTAAAAATAGATCTCCATTTCATTTTCATTATTTATTTATTATGATATTTCGTTTAACAGCAAAAGTCTCATACTGCGAAAAGAATCGTACTGAAAGAATTTGCTTTGTGGCATAGCAAATGAAGTGTTATCAGATGTAGCCTATAAGGAGGCATAATGCTATACATCCCATATACAATTAATTAATAAGCTGTAATTGATGTCACATTGTCTTGTTTTATTGAGTTTTTTATGGGTTTTTTGTTTCAGATCAAACTGCTCTCTGCAACATGAGACTGAATTTTATGTGTTATGTTTGACTGAAGTGTCATTCAGATGCTGCAAGGTTTCTGTCATCTCTGTATGGCAATTGACCTTATCACTATTCTGTTTCATTAGCTCAAACATTTTACTTTTATTAGTCTGTATAGATACCTAATAAGTGGCTTAGGATTCTTGGTTTACGTTCAGTCCAACTGTGAAAAATAATGGGCTACTGATTTAGACTTTAAGAAAGTGCCGCTCTGAAGCAGATACATGGAGTTGCAGACAGTGGAAAGAGATGCTAGTAGCACTCGTGTGTAGAATTCCTTCACCGAAGGCAACCTCAAACTAACTTGCTCTTCCAATATACCACTGTAAAGTTTCTTTCTTTTTCCAAGAAAATAATCATAGAAAATGGCATTATTTATTTCTTTTAATTAATTTTTGTCATATTTTTGTAAGACCTAAAAAGGAATAATAAACAGTTTTAAATTTGCACAGTTTGTTGTCTGGTTCTGTACCATTAAGTAATTTTTTCAACAGCATGACATGACAATAGTGATAATGTAATTTAATAATATACTGTATGCTGAGTTAGTATTACTATGTTGGAATATGTTCTTGAGATAAACAGCTGCTTTTTTAAATCCTAAAATCAGGATAGCTGCTTTTTTAAAACCAGTATTATTGTTTAATATGCCATATTAATCGGTGTACTTAACTGCTCCTGCTCCTCCTAAGAAAGTGCATATTGCCTGATAATACCATATTTACTGTGTAAATTAAGATATTTTTGTTGTGGATCAATTTGATTAAGCTCATTTGACATTGATGTAACAGAGGTTTGAACTTGCTTGATGAGTTTGCAGGTTCTTCAAGTGCACTGTCCTATACACATGAAAAAGAACAAATATAAGAAGAAAAACATATTACTTCCTATTCTTGAACTGGCTAATCAATAACTTTGACTTGCCTAACTGATTTTCCCCTTTGGTAAGGGTAGTGCTATCGTCCATGCATTTTTAATTGCAACAAAGCTAAGGTTAAATGCAATTAGGCTTCACAAAACTAATGTAAGGATGAGTGATACTACTGATGTTCTTTTCAATCCGATATCAAGTAATATCGTGGCTAGTATACCACTATGAATACTTTGAAAAGTTTTCTTGTTTACATAAAAAGGGGAAATCATTGCAATTTCTGATTGCACACATGTACACATACACATAATAGCGCAAACTTACTATTAAACTTTCCTTTTTAAATGTCCTTTTTTAACATAACAAGTATTAGATTATTACCCTTTTCAAGAGTTATAACTTTGTATCAGCTATGCTTATCAAATACCCATAAATATTACTTTTAAAAGAAGAGGTGCTTTAAAAAGAAGCGTTCTAGGAACACATACATTTAGCTTATCTTACGGTTCCAGACAGAATGCTTCTGAAACGTGTGAGCATCGGCTAGTAAAGTAGAATGTGATATTTCATTCCCACATGTGTTTACTTCATTTATTTGTTTTCAACATCAATTAACCCAACATGTTTAATTTCATAATAATAAATAAATGTATCAACATATGGCATCGATATATTTGTGAAAGGATAAATTCCCAAAATAAATCAGGATTTGAAGTATCCATTTTTAGTGTATACAAAATACGCCGTGTGCTCTTCGACGTATTGTGTGAATAAGCAATGTTTGGCAACCCATACGCTGTAGCGAATCATAGACATAGCTAACTGGTGGCGTATCGGCCGCTGCGCAGTGGCTACATCGTGTGATCACATAGCTAGTTTGCAAGATTGTTGTTAGACTCTGCTTTTCCTAATCGTGAGGTTAAGACTTCCGAGCACAATCTTTAGAACTCGTGTTTACAGCGAATAGGATCGATAGCGAATAAAATAGACCTGCTCGGCTTGACAGTGGTCAGCTATATCAATAGCTGGTTGACCACTTTTTAAGGTTATATCAGCTAGTTTTTGCTATTGTGGTTGAGCTAGCAAGGTTAGCTAGCTAGCTAGGCAATAGAACTAGCTAGCTAGGCTAGCTAGCCGTCTAAAGCCGTCTTCAGTTTAGGAGTGTTTAGCGACCTTTACTAGCATAGCGACGAGCGAAACGGAGTGTTTTTCGGCAGCATTGTAGGATTCAAGCAATACGATGGATAAAGTGAGTTTGTACACTTTGAATCATCAGAGACAGCGATATTAATTCAACATCTGTTCTTTTTAATTTGGGTGGTCCGCTAACAGCTAGCTAGCTAAAATTATCTAGCTACACAAGATCTCTAGCTAGAATTTTGGCAAAGATAGCTAGCTAGTGAACTTTACTTATCAACTTTCTTAGCCAGATTAGTTAATCCAGACGTACTATTATAAACTGCTGTTCTAGTTCGTACCTAGCTAATAGCATGCTATATGATTAACGTACTTTGAATAAAAACAGTGGGTTGTTTATAGCTAATTTACCCGCTTGTTTACGTTGGCAGCGTATTCTTTTTAGCTGCTAGTAAGATAGCTAGCGGCTAGCTTTCTGTCAAACTGAATCAGACAGGCTTCTGTTGCGTTAGCTCTAATGTTAAACTAGCAAGCTAGCGTTATAGTCCAAGATAGTCGAGCACTTAACAATAAAACTTCAATAGATCGAGGATGAAAATAAACTGCCGCTTTTAACAATGCCCAAGCTGATTTTTACATAATTATTGATACGACGCTAAATATCGAAACGTTACCATTTATCTTTAGCTGTATAACGTTACTTGGCTAACGCTAGCTGATCATCATCTTGTATTGGAAACGCCCTGTCTTATCAATACAGCTAACTTAATTTTCCGGCCCTACTAACAGCCAGACGTCTTAGCTAGCTAACGCTATATTTTTAAAACACAACGAAAAATAACGTCCATGTGCTTGTATTTAATATAGCCTAATTCCATTAGCGCGCTGTTTAGCTAGCTAACATGAACATGGGGATGAATGGGTTTTCATTTAATTTTGTGTGTAATTTTTTTTATAGCCAAGATGGACAAGGATGATGGTTTATGATCATTGCTATTGACTTTTCTACTCGACAATAGCATATTTATTCATTTTTATTTGTTTGTTTATTTTTGCAATCATCAATTATTTTCAATGCATGTACCCATGACTTTGTTCCTGCTTTCATCACACCAGAGCAAGTGTCAACTGTGTAACTTTGAGAATAACAGTAAATGCAAACTCTGTTTACTGTTTTATTTCAGTCAGTCATATGTATTTATCTGATTGGAGTGCTCACTAACAGTTTTTCTGTGACTTAATGTAATCTTTCTCTTAAAAAAACAAACACTACTTGCAGGCGGATTTCCTTAAAGGTCTCCCTGTGTACAACAAGACCAATTTCAGTAGATTCCATGCAGACTCCGTGTGCAAAGCATCGGTAATCTTAACCTAAGTATTTGAGAACGTGATATGTTTGCTGTGATATTTTGGACATGGTCCTCACTACAGAACGAAAGGTTCAGTGGGTGGAGCGCAGCCTGATCCAACTCTTCCCTTAACATGTTTTCATTTGTACTCCAAAGGGTATGTCTTGATCACACCTGCTAGTCATTGTTTGGCCGTAAAATGTAGGTCATAAAGCCTCATTGTATTATTTTGTATAGAGTATGGGCAGCATTTCTATGTGTATGTATATGTGGGTTTAAGCATTTTAAGTTTGAATTTTACAGCGCTGTGCTGAAATATAAAAGATATTGCTCAGTACAAATAATTTTAAATGATATGGGTGGAAAAACGGCTGTATGATGAAGACTAACTAAACACACAAGACAAACAAGCAACTGTTCTGAGTTTTAGCCCAGCATGGCATGTGAAGAGTTGGATTAGGTCTGACTTTCTCTGGACTTTTTGGTTCTGTAATGAGGAGTGACGTTTTTTTTTTGGGGGGGGGGGGGTTTGAGCCCTTAAATATCATTACCACACCGAGTGTATGGTTGCAGTCATCTCAGTATTTTAAATGTATAGTTGTTTATAGTTTACTTAAAATTGTAGAATACATTTTCCTAAAAGTACTTATCTGCTACAGAATAGAAGACCGTCAGTATATCTGCCTACACGGGAATACCCCTCAGAGCAGAGTAAGTGCGGCACCGGGAATCATAAATATTGAGATTGAACTCTGTGCTTCATTATTAATTTAGGCTTGATATGTGGCAAAAAAGACATTGTTTTGTTATATTTAAAGCTATTGTGTATTTCAGTCTATGGAGACAAATTTCAGACTTGATAATTTTTCTTTTCTCAACAGTTATTGTTACAGAGAAAACAAATATTCTTTTGCGCTACCTTCATCAACAGTGGGACAAAAAGGTATGTGTATCTTGATGATAATCTGAGAAGTGTAGCATGGTAACATTGTATTAATTTTTTTTTCATCTATTGTCTGCTCATGGAACAGCTGGGTGTGTTCTGAATTTTGCTTCAGCAGGACTCATGATCATGAGCCATGTTGCATGAAATTCTGTTCTTGCAATATCAAAGAATATCTAAGGGCACACAACACACTCCTGACAGCTGTACTCGCAGCTCTATTTACTGTTCTCTAATTAGTGCCCGTATTCACTCTTTCCCAGAAGGAGGTTACTGAACACTGAATGTGAGAATCTGAAGCGGCTACAGCTGCTCTAATATAGTATAGATTGGGCTAGTATGTATAGAACCTAACCAGGATTTAATTCTTATGATTAGTTACCATGATTAGTTATCATTCACACATAGTTCTGTAACTCGTTTACACGTTCACAAGCTTATCCATCAGTTAACTGCAGTGTGACATCTTATTATCTAAAGAAAGTATGAGAAGAAGTAATCCTAAAACATACATAGAAGTAATCTAAAACATACACAGGGCTTTTTGTAATCTATATTGGCAAGTTAGGCATTCTGGGTACACTACCGCCACTTTGAGCACAATGGGTAATGTACTTGAAGTGTATATTTCATGACATGAGGGAAAGAATTTGTGAAAGCTGACAGATTTTTTTCTATTGGTAGCCACCCTATGCTAATACAGTTTGATGCAATTCAGCTGCTACACAGAATGAAAAGTAATCTCTCAATGTGAGAGTTTTGTTAAATATGCTTTGTCCATGCCTTGTTCTGGAGGTGTATTAGATGACAGTTAACCCTATAGAGGTTACTGTGGCAGACCTCATCTGCTTAGGTGATTAATCTGTGTTACATTCCAAAATAATGCATCACCATTGTATGGAAATCATCTGAACTCTGGCCCCCAGCCCTTGTATGTGCATGAAAGATGTATCCTCTTACACACCCACTGAGAAAATACTGTCGAACCTGAAACACTTTCACAATCAGCTTTAATTTTAGAGCAGATATAAAAGTTAAGAAATGCTGCACAATACAATTTTGTAAAAAGGAACATTTTAAGACAAAATAGCTATAAAATTAACCAGAAGACACATCACTAGTGATAACTATATGGGTGGAGTGGGTAGAAGGGCAAGTGAACATATGTAGCGTATTTACAGTTATAAAGCATCCTTTATAGAACTGTAAAAACCTAAATAAATGTATGTATGCATTTAAAAAAAGAATCGCAAACCCTGAATTATAGCAGTGCATGCCTTCAGATCGTACATATTCATGATGGCAGTCTTGAGTAATGTTTCGACTGTTGTATTTGTGTGCAGAATGCAGCCAAAAAGCGAGAGCAGGAACAGGGTGAAGGAGGAAGTCCTGCACCTCCACGCAAGATCGCCCGGACTGACAGTCAGGAGATGAACGAGGACTCCTAAACTGGATAGTTACCAAGCAGCACAAGGACAGGCACAAAAATGACAGCTCTTTCAGAAGTTCAGAAATACCTGGTCTACTTTTCATGTAGACACCTGCACATTAGACTTGGGTTTACTTAAAAAAAAGAGAGAGGGAGAGAAACCGAGAACTTTTTTATGGTGTGCTTTTTTTAAATTATTATTATTATTATTATTATTATTATTATTATTATTATTATTAAGCGCTTCCTGTCTAACTGTCTCTTTGTGCGTCCTTGAACAGCCTGGTGTTAAACCCTTGGGGGCGCTGTTAGCTTCCACTGCCAGATTCTATGGACCTGGTGCACTGTAAATTGCTCAGGTAGGATAGGGAGTCTTGTGGGCAAGTTCAAAGTACACCTTTGTTCAACATGCAGGTGTTTGGCAGTGTGTGGCAAGCTTAGACTGCATCACAGTGTTGTGAACGGATGACGAATGTGTTCAAATAAGGCTCGTCTAACACTGAATCGAGGACCTCCTTTGATCTCTGATCACTGTTGGTCTAGGTTCCCACTAGCTCAGCTGTGGATGTTTTTTTTTTTTTTTTTTTTTTTTTTTATATATATATATTTTAATTGACCTTACAAGCAACTCAATTTTTTTTTTTTTTTTTTTTTTTACACAAATTAAGTGTAAGAGTATTGGTTTAAGTCATGTCGTATCTTCTAGCGTGTGCCTATTCGTGCATGAACGCACTATTAAGATTTTGATCTTTTGTTCTGATGATGTCTCGGAGATGTTGCAGTGGTACTATTTTCAATATGGAAAAAAAAACCATACCAACTTACCAATTACTCAGATCTTTTCATTGTAGATGTGGAGGTAGTGCAAAATAGCCAAATAGCAATGCCAACTCCCCCATTAGCTCCACTCAGAATAACACAGCTTCTGAAGCAGTTGGTTAGCCCTTCCAGTGTTTTAATAAAATCAGTTACTTTGGTCAAGAGCCATGTGTGCTGGACCAATTTACATCCTTTCTGACTTCTGCTCAGGATCATTTGTTAAAGGCCCACAGAGGTAATGTCAGGGTTTTTTTTTTTTTACCTGCAAGTTTAGTGTCTCTCCAGTTTGAGGATTTGGTCTTGAAGCACTAAAAGCTACGCAAGTTTTTTGTTTTTCCTTTACCCACTTTGAAATGTTTGGCTTTGTATGTATGAGCACTGAGATCAGAAATGTACAGGTAAAAACAGCAGCTGAAGGCAGTTGAAAGCTTTGTGCATGGGTCTTACGTATGTGATTCACCTGGTATAATGCGAGCGCAGTGGCCCTGGGCTACATCCCTCTGTCCAGGCCACTGCATTTTGAAGTGTTGGGCAAGGAAATGCTAAGGTGTATCAGCTTATCTAAGCACTCCTTTCCCCTATTCACTGGAAAGTTTTGTGTGTTCATTCTATTATTAAAAAGTTTAAATTGCAAACAAAGCCATTAATGTTGGCTAAAGCATGTATTTACTGTGGCTATAGCAGGCTATTTGGGTTTTGGCAAGACAAGGAGCCAAACCTGACACTGTTAACGAAAGGCTAATCTGTGAGGGAAGGGGGATCACTGCCATCATCTACTAGGGTGTATTTGCATTCATAATAGCAAAGATTGATCCTTGTTGCATATAACTCACTCCTACACCAAATTCTAACATTAACCAATGTCCTGCGCACAACTGATTCTTGTGTATATGCATAACCTTAATCAACTGTTCTGTGAATGACACGTTGCACAGTAAGTTCTTCGGACTGAGTTTTGTAACCAGATTAGATAACGCCCTCTCCTTTTTACCTCTGGATCCTGGATCTCTACCTAAGCAGTAACCTTGCAAGCACCACAGATGTCTAAACATTTTGGTGTCTGACAGTGGGCATTCTGTATCCCCCTTTTCCCACAGTAACAGACGTTTAGACCTCATTGTGCTTAAACACCCTGCTGCTATGTTTATTGACTCTAGTGTAATATTGCCTGCTAATAATTGCTCAGACCAACATGCTCTAGAGTATATAGCTATGATCCTGCCTTATTAAACATGTGGAGTGCGTTCAGAATACAAATCAGCAAATTGCAGCAAACTGTCCCTTGTCTCATTCATAATTGTGTATTACTGATCCTCCCTGAATTTGTATTTTCTCTTGAAAGCCTTCTCAATTACTTTATATGTTAGGTCAGCGTTGTTCCTTGAGGAATAAAAAATGCTGAGAAAGAGTGTGTTCCTTCTATGATTAAACCATCACAATAATTCTGGTAGAAGACCTAATCCCAAGGAAGAAACTGCTGTTTTCTTTTTAAAGTGGTGGAGGAAACTTTTTTTTTTTTTAATCCTAATTAACATGACCACAAATTGGCTTTACGCGATTATTCTACAAGACATTTAAAGTAACTAATTTGATTCGTTAAGGTTGTTGATGACTGTTTTACATTGACATCTTATTAAATACACATGTTCAATGGAATGGAAGTTTGCAACAGGCTTATTACAATGTCAATCAAATAGTAGTAGGCAGGCCTTCAGGTAGCCCACCTATTGGAAAAGAGAAGCAGAGTAGATACAGAATTGGTTGTAGCAGATGTCCGGTCATTGTAATCCCTCTTGGATCTTTGGATTTAGCTTCACGGGGACGAGGGGTAATATGCGGTGTCGAAAGTTGAAGCACTTATAACGATAAGTAATTGTTTGAAAGTGTTAAAGCGATAATAAATTTATGTATAACCTAATTTTTACAAATCTGAGGCAGAGCGCAGATTCTATTTAGGCTATATTATTGACTGGCTTCAACAGATTATCGCTCGTTTTTTTTCCCCTCCACTACACTTTAATTGAGTGGTGAAGAGGGTGTGCAAGTAACAAATATACAACATTATTTAAATGTATATACATTTACAACATTTATATACCAAATTCATCCATTTATCAGGTAAGCAACCTAATATAGATAACCTATCATTTAAATAACATGCTATTTTAATGTTTATGCTCTAGTTTTACCAGAGTTAGGTTTACTAAATTAATGCAGATATTTCAGATTAGGAAATTAGTTCAATTAAAGCCTTTATTTAAAATAAATTTTACTGAAATATTTTAATAAGAATACTCTTGTTACTGAAGTAAGACTAGGCGCTGAATTTTCTGAATAGTAGTGAAGTGTAAAAATTGCAGATCATAAGAACTTGTATTATAGCCAACCTTGAAGGTATAAGGATGCGTGTATTTATTTTATAATTCAAGTAACAATCAACTTGCCATGTATTTAATTCAAGTAGTTTCAAGTAGTCCTATAATCTAAATTCCTCCCACATATTCTCCTACAAAGTCTAGAAAGTGAGTGCTTGTTCAGTGGTCAGCTCATATTTAATTAATTTAATCACTGCAAACGGGTGGGGGCATATTGTGAATGTCCTTTGTTCCTAATATATCTTAATTATTGATAATAAGACTTGCTGTGATGATACACAGTACATCTGAAATGTAAAACAAAAGTAGCTTCTAAACTGATTTTCTTTCTTTTGCTTGTACACAAAGTAATTCCATTTGTACACAGTAATAATCCTGCATCTCTACTAGAGTGTAGGTTTTCTGTTCTACTTGAACTGCTACTGACATTGGGTATCTTTAATTAGGAAAAATAACCCGATTCATCATTATGAGAACCAAGAAACTGAATTTCATATTCAGACATGCTAAAACTGCACAATTTATTAATTTCCAAGTGCATAATTTCCAACTTGAGTGGAACACGATCCCCTAAAGGGGCATACTACATATTCCTGCCAATTTATTGGCAAAAACAGCTCCAGTATGTGGAAGACGTTAACAGTTACATGCTATTTTCTCTTTGGTTAAGTTTAAATGTCAATACAACTACTGTTACATATAGTCCCTGGCCACTTTATTAGACACCTTGTAGATTTATTGTAAAATACAATTAAGTTTACAAATGAATGTGGCTTCAGGTCTGCTGTTGGATAACGCAGCCACACTGCTGTGCCTAATAAACTTGTACCAGCTGAGCACCCAGAACCATGCCTCTACTATGTCAGTAACACTGCTGTTTTGAGTTGTCCACCATCCACATGGTAGGAGTTTGACAAAGCATGCATGCAACAGCCTGTAATTAACTGTGTTTATAAAATGCACCTAAAAATAGTACGTATTAAAGTGTTCAGTGAGTGTATACACAGTGTAGGGCTTTCTAAAGTAATGGATGTATTCCAATTGGTGAAATTATCCCAGCCACAGGTAATCACTATGTTCACCAGCTTCATGGATGCTATTCTCTGTTGCCTAACGGGCAAATCTGCAAACGCTGTTGGACCTCTGGAGACGTCTGAGCCTGTAGGTGGTTTTGAGTTTGTGGAGGTGAAGCCTGGAAGGGTGCTACGCGTTCTCCACATCGTACCTGATCGGCCAATGGTGGAGGAGATGACGGCAGGGGATGGGGCCAGCGTCAGCTGCAAGAGGCGGATTACGGTTTTCCGCAACGGACAGCTGCTCATAGAGAATGTGTGAAGCCATGCCCCCAGAGACAGTACGTTGCCAGAATGGAGACAGCAGTGCGGAGGCGGAGCCTCCAGATGGCTGCGAGCCACCTGCAGTACCGGCTATGAGTGAGCGGCAGCAGCGCACATGGGGGAAGGCCAAGCACACTGTGCTGATCGACCATGAGCGCACAGTCACATGCTGCAAAGAAACACACCCCGACGTGGCCTTGTACTTCATCCATGGGGTAGGGGGCTCTCTGGATATGTGGAGCCGCCAGCTAGACTACTTCTCCCAGCTTGGCTATGAGGTCATTGCCCTGGACCTTGCTGGCCACGGTGCCAGTTCCGCTCCCAGAGTCACAGCTGCATATACGTTTTATGCCCTGGCTGAAGACATAAGGATAATATTCCAAACATATAAAAAACAGCGGAATATTCTCATTGGGCATTCATATGGGTGAGGATTAATTTTGTTCTGTTCATTTACACAAACTGTATTGCTCACAATTATTCATAGAACCTTCTGCAAACACATTCCCTCATACCTCAAGAAATGAATCTTTGCCTTTGTCCAGTGCATCATTTTGTACCTTCCTGGCCCATGAGTACCCAGAGCAAGTGCACAAAGTTGTGATGATTAATGGTGGTGGTCCAACAGCTCTAGAGCCCAGCCTTTGTTCAGTCTTCAACCTGCCCACATGTGTACTGCATTGTATGTCACCCTGCCTGTCTTGGAGCTTCCTCATGTAAGAAAACCTAAAATGAGTTTCTTAATCTAATGTAAGTAATGATTGGTTATAATAGTCATAAGCATGCGTAACTGTTACTTGAGAAGCCATCTCATATCTGTAGGTTGTTTTACTGGGATCCTATGGACATTACTAATTTGAATCATGTTTGTTTCTCCCAGGGCTGGCTTTGCCAATCAGGGGAAAGAGGAAAAGAAACTTCTAAAAGAGAAAAATGTCTTCAGTGTGTCCTCTTTTGTGCTGCGATCTATGATGAGTGGACAGTACTGGCCAGAGGGGGATGAGGTCTACCATGCTGAGCTCACTGTGCCAACTCTCCTGGTGCATGGCATGCATGACAAGTTTGTGCCAGTCCAAGAGGACCAGCACATGGCAGAGGTAACATTACAGGCCTGCCACTCAGCATTGTCACATCCATATAATCTAATATTTATCATTTACATTTATATAGCCCCTTTGTCATACTCAAGGACACTTTACAGATATAAATTAGCTTTTACAATCACACACCGACAAGAAGCGGCAGCCAATTTGTGCACAGCGTACTCTCAATCAGAAACCATATTTGAGTAGTTGAGTCTTTTCTAGATGACTATCTGTATTTCATATTTGGGTGAACGTCTATTTGGTGTATATTCTGTATTCTTGCAACTTAAAGTGCAATGTAAAAGGGTGAAAATGTATTTGGAAGATCCAGAAATAACAGCTTCTTTCCATGCAGATTCTACTTCTGGGCTTCCTGAAAGTCATTGATGAGGGAAGCCATATGGTGATGATGGAATGCCCTGACAGAGTCAATACTCTGCTGCATGAATTTTTCCTCTGGCAGCCATCACCTCAGATCCTAAACAAGAAGTAACTACTAGCAAAACCTCCATAGAAACAGTAAGGCCAATGACTGCCCCCAAGATTACACCATCAAAACCTGAGCAAAACACAAGTCCAATGACTGCCTCCAGGTCCATCCATGAGGTGACAGGCATCTCAGAGCAAAGACTAAGGAATCATTCCACAATACAATAGCAGAGACAAATCTATTTGCCATTTAGCACAGTCTACTGGGTGTCCTCAGTGTGAGAGAGCAAAATGTCACAGCTGTCCAAGCACTAATAAATCAGCCACAGACGAGCCTCACACAAGGAAAAGAAATGAATCAAACATTTGCACAGCACATGGTCTACCATCAATGCAATATTTTCAATATAAGGGAATAAAGACAAAACTGAATCACCACCAGAAATACTAAAATTAAAATTTTGTATACAATCACCTATCTGAGGAACAGGTGACAGGACAGAAATATGTTATAATTTGATTTCCCACATTTAGCTGACACTTTTAACCAAAACAACTTACAATTACGACTTGAATACAACCTGAGCAATTCAGGGTTAAGGGCCTTGCCCAACAGTGGCAACTTGGCAGAGGTGGGGCTTGAACAAGCAACCTTCCAATTACAAGACAAGTACCTTAATCACTGAGCTACCACTACTGTATGTGCACACATTAGTAACCATGAAACAAAGAAGCCAGCTCTTCTTTTAGATCACTGTCACAGTTCACCAGCTAGCCAATTTGATATGATTAAGATGCCAAATAGCAGGACTCCAAACTTTATTGATTGTCTAGTTTACCATCATCCATGTGTCCTTGATGCCATGAAATGATGTCTAAACATGTGCAGACTGAAAATGGACATCAGGGCTGATTTTCTTTCAAAAACACTATATTGGCACATCAGAGGAAATTATTAATGATATAAGGAGCCATTAAGAGTTTCAGGAACATCTCTCATGTGAGGTCGCCATGTTAATTTATTTACCAAAGGGAAACCTGACTGTTTTTAAATAACTATATTATTCCCCTCAGATGACACTAGTATTTCTATTTTGTCCTGTAGGAAAATCAAAAATAGAAACCATAGAAAGTACGTTGCAATATCCCAGTTGCAATATTTCCACGATCTATGACTTTTTATACTTTAAAAATAAATGTATTTTGGTTCACAAACTGTTCTTAATTGTTCAAGCCAGATAAATACTAGGGGTCCCAACTTTCTTTCCTTTTAGAAATTCTACCACTGCTTTCAAGAAAAATGGATAAACACTTGGTGGCATAAAAGGTCTGCAAAGGAAACAGGATCTTTCTCTTAGAACAATGTTCAATCACGGTACCAAATATTTTAAGGTAATCTATTACAGCTAAGAACATTTCACCTGTTATGTATCCCTTTGAAAATCTAAAGTACTTAAATGATGTATTAATCTTGTACAATAGGATAACATTAACCCTATGCATGAACATTAAGTTGGAAAATGGCAAATGATGTCAATGCCAAAGTTTCAACATTTAAAGTGTTTGGAAGCACAAATGGATTTAAACAAAACCTGACAAATTCCACGTGTTAGAAGTCACTTTTATTTACATCAATCACTTTTTACTTCAGAGGAATGAAGCGAGAGGAGTGGGTGGCCCCAATACCAGGACGACCGTGCTTAACAGGCTTGTATGTGATTGAGAATTCTCCAAGGTAGTGACCAATCATCTCAGGCTGCAAAAAACATTCAAAAGGGGGAATATTTAGCCATATAACAGACACTATTGAGTTTACCTACTAATTTGTGACCACACCAGCATATAAGTTTTGCTTGGTTTATCTACCCTGCTTTGGACAGTAAATTAAAGTTGTCTGACGTCAAACAACCAAGCTGAATTAAGTGTTTCACAGTACATTGTCAGTAAAACTACATCTAAATGTATGCATGAAAATGGGGCACAAATTAACTAAAGGTAACTAAGGTGAGATAAGAGTTACATCTATTCAAGATCTACTTCAGTTAGGATACCAACTGTACCATGCCTGAACTAGACATAGGCTGTCAAAGTTAAAAATGACCCAAACACCACTGGCACTTGTGCTTGTCCCCATGTGAGCATTACCAGAACACACTCAATACCATCAGGCAATGGTTTTGGTAATTACAAATGTTTTGAAGTGATACATAGCACTCCTCTAGTCGTCGTAATACACAATCACACCACACAAAAAAACATGACTCTCACTGCCTTACCTTGATTTCAACCTGGTTGAAGGTCTTGCCATTGTACACACCAACCATGGAGCCTACCATCTCCGGCAGGATGACCATGTCCCTCAGGTGGGTTTTCACCACCTCTGGCTTCTCCATGGGAGGGGCCTCCTTCTTGGCCTTGCGCAGACGCTTCAGGAGGGACTGCTGCTTCCTCCTCAGGCCGCGGTTCAACCTCCTCCTCTGGCGAGCGCCATAGAGCTGCATGAGTTGCTCACTGCAGAATGGAGACACCGGTTAAGCCCAACGTTTACAAAACCAAAACATGACACAGGCAGCCATGCAGTATTATAGTGATGCAGGTTCATGGTTGAGAAAAATAAATAACTTCTTGTTTTGTTACATCAACATGCAAGTCTGGTCTATTGGACATTTTCCAATTCATTTTCAAAGTATTACTATGAATAGTAACTACATAGAAAACCAAACCTTGTTTAAAAAAGTGGGATAAAAAGGTCAGGTTTTTTTGAAAGTTCATAGAGTTCAGCAAGGGCAATTAAATGCAAGCTTAACTCCATTACTTGTGTGCCAGGCCGACGAACACCCCGATACTTCAATATTAACGCGACCAAAAGTCCCTTCACTCACTAGGACATGTCAAGGAGCTGGTCCAGGTCCACACCTCTGTAGGTGAACTTCCTGAAAGTGCGCTTCTTCTTCTGCTCAACGTCCGCCTGTTATTTAGGAAATTCACAACACAAAGTAAACAAGCTCATGCGTTAAGATACTACCTTTATTCGCCACCATTAGCCCGCTAGCTGTCGTGATACAGAAAAGCCCGTTAGGAAACCTAACTGTAACTCGGACACTACTTAAATACACTAGAAATTAAAAGAAACTTCCTGCATGTAACATAAAAGTACTACTACAGTAATCTAAAAATCTAGTAATACTACAGAACGAGTAAACAAGGGAAACCTGGCCTACTTTAAAGGCTATTGACTGTAAGCGCTGGCTGGCTAGCAAGGAATCTTGCATCTATTAAACCTAAACTATTACATGTCCAAAAATAATGCCAGGAAAGTATCACGAAGCACTAATGTACACTAAATACAGAACGACCGCCATAAATGTGATTAAAATTTGCTGCGGATTGAATCAGATTCCAGTAAAGCAGTAAAACACAAATAAAACACCACTTACCATTTT
Source organism: Electrophorus electricus (assembly GCF_041902795.1). Classification (NCBI taxonomy): domain Eukaryota; kingdom Metazoa; phylum Chordata; class Actinopteri; order Gymnotiformes; family Gymnotidae; genus Electrophorus; species Electrophorus electricus. The sequence continues at coordinate 11,526,308 of NC_137522.1, read as the reverse complement.
AAGAGATTACCCGGAAAAGGAAGTTCCTGGCGTTCGCTCGCGCAGAAAAAAAAAATGGTGTCACACTAAAACAGGAACAGCGCGCCATCTAGCGTTGGGGTGACTTAATACCATAAAGGTGTTCTGCGAAAATTCACCTGAAAAAACCTGCACCACGGGGCGCTAAAGGGCTTGATGTGTGCTTGTTTTTATATTGCACGGGTCTTGTTTTGTTGATAAATATAACGGAGTATAATGGAGTGCTTAATCGTTACCTTTTTTTATGTACAAGGTATTCTGATAATTGTTGCCGCTTTCGGTTTGTTTACTCCTGTCAGTGTAGAAGCTCTAAGAATAATGCTCCAAGACAAAATCGGTGATATTTCATAGAAAAAAATAATAGCTACAAATAATATAAGATACCCCATACACTTCATACATCTGGTCCACTGTCCACCTTCCTGGGGCCCATAATATTTAACACTGAAAATTGACACTCAAAAAAAGTATCTCCCTACTTTCACATTATAGCGCAGATGGAAAGTAAAATGGCTTTTTAAAAGCTCTGCTCATTGGAATCAGTCATCTTCAAATCATCTGCCTTTGAGAGCAAAATACATACACTATTCAAATAACTATTTCCAAATATTTCTTTTTATGTTTAATATATCCTTTCAAGCTTACATTCTGATAAGTTTTTATTTTATCAGTGCTGTTCCAGTTTTACTAATTAACTAGTACCATTAAAGCCCCAGTATAAAATTAAACAAAATGGCAGACTTTTATTGAATATTGCAACAATGCTCCACCAAATACATACAATGCGTTTTTCACCCCGAGATAGGGAGACCACTCAGCATTTAGTACTTCCTGCTAACATTTCCTGTTTAGTTTCTAAATAAAACTTAGCATTCGTGGCACTGTAACTCTGTAATATCACCTTTATATATTATTTAAGTAATCCTGTAACAATATATTCACAAAAAATAGACTGAAACATTAAAAGTTTTCAGCAATAGGTTTCATTAAATCATTTATTTCAAATAAAATTTCTTTCTTTTTTGCATAAGTGCAAAGTGCACTAAAACAGCCACCTGAGGGAAATCTACATCCTTAAATAAAAAACAAGAAAAGCGCACATATAGTAGTACAAAATTCTTTAAAAAACTGCACAGTTTAGGTGTATAATACATATTTGTAAGTTCTATTTCAAACAAATTTTAAATAAAATGGTCAAAGGCTCGGAGAGTAAACAAAATTCACAAAATTGAAAATAAAACATTTTCCCCTAACAGAATTAAAGCTGAAGAAATGGGAGACCCTGTCACTCCATTGTCTGGTACGGTTCTGTGCTGATGTTTCCCCAGACATTCAAAAATCTATTGCTAATTATCTCTGCCCTAATATAAAATACACAACTAATATGGTCTCCTCATATAGGAGTATAGTCTCTGTTCACAATTTACACACACACACAAACACGCTCCAATTATGTTTATAATGTTCAGCAAACACCAGCCCCAAAATCCAGTTTTGTTTGGGATCAAAACATCCATTTCCCTGACGAGTTGTATTGCATTGTGGAAGTGGGAGGGAAACGCTCAGCGCCGATATGGATGGAAGCCTTGCACATTGTGGTTCTGGCCACGGCCAAAGCTGCTCGCTGCTGGCTGCGGACCTGATGACGGCTGTGCAGAAGGGGCACCGTACGAAGCAGTTTGTTGGTTGGGGTCAGCAAAGCTGTGTCCAAAGCCACTCAGGTCCTGCCCATAACCTGCTTAGTGAGATTTGGAGAAAAAGAAAAAAAAGAAAAGGAAAACACAGAATGGAGGTGCAAGATGAACAATAAAAATAAATATGAAGGGTTAAAATAAACAGTTTGCTCCGGGGGCAAATTTATATACTATATATTTGTATCTTTTAAAGAGGTGCAAAGTCTTTAGAGTAAGATATTTAAACACAAATTATCTAAGATATTAACCAGAAGCCATATGAAAGAAAAAGTTATGAAAAGAAAGCTATTCAAAGACACTAAAATTAAAAAAATAAAAAGAAATGTTTGCATGTTCATTGCAGCAATTCTCCCATTACTTTTCATGGGTTTCTTTAGATGAAAACAGACAGACAGGAAGAGCTTGCTGGCATGGCCACAGATAAGGAGAATGAATTATAAGCTACAGAGTGCTAGTATCAGTTCAACTTTAACAACTTCAGTCATCTGTGAAACATCTGTCAAGTGAATTGCAAATTTTGCATGAAACAGAGTAGCATAAAATACAGAAAGGAAACATACAGATATACAAGCAAACCTCTGATATAATTAGATCATCCTTTTGCCAGCAAAGCAATGCAGAGATGAAGAAAGAGAAATAAAAATGTGAAGGAAGCCATTTTTAAAGTAAACTACAGCTATTATGCCACAGATGATTTACCAACATCCTAAGGTATCAAAGAAAAGTTTGATAAAACTTTGGATTTATTCCCAATTTGATAAAAGTTTTCCAAATCAAAGAGCTAAATGATTTTTGGACCATTGGTCTACTTTTTTTCCATTACAATGTACACCTTAATTTTTGGCCTACATGTAGCTGTAGTATATCTCTTAGTATACCATGAGGAGACCAAAACTAAGTGTACGGTATGTAAAATATGCATACAACATATGCATATGGCATGGGCACAACTTGAGTATGAAAAATGCATGTAAGAAGGAAAACAAAAACCATCATTGAAGCCTCATGAGTCTATGCACTGTTGCATCTGCTGTTTTATTGGGTGGTTGTAAAATACAGTAGCTCACACCTACCTGCACTATATCCCTGCTCATCCTGACCATAATTGTGAGAAGGACGCGTTGGTCCGTAGGCAGAGGGGTCCTGAGGATAGTTACCCAAGCCTATCAGGGAGATGAGGAGACCAGGTTGACTAAACCCAGAGAGAGCCTACCTTTGACACTAGCTCTAGGGGAGAGCTTCCTAACGGTCAAGGCGAAGCCTTGCCAAAATTATCTGCTCTCTACAGTAAGGTTACCCTGCTCTGAGACTTGAAGGCCTAAAAATGCTGAATCAAGAACAATTAAGGTGAATGGATTGGCCCTAGTTCTGCTTATCTTAAAGGCGGTCAGCCCTAATGGTTGTGATGAATGGAAGCAAAGCGGAAGCATGGCACACTGAGCTGGCTGAGGGCAACACTGCTGCACTGACGGCACACAGTGGCCCCGCTTCAGCCCGCTAACCAGGCAGGTCAGCTTCAGGCACATCTTCAGGACACAGCTTCAGAACACACCTTCTGAGACCTGGGGTTTCACAGCTTCTCGTAACACAAACAAGACAATGCTTGTTTGATTTCTTACAATAAAAGTACACAGTCAAAATTACAGGCACAGCACTAATTCTAAAATGCAGTGTAAATGTGTTCAGTGTAGTGAAAACAGTTGCCTTCCAAAAAGGTTGTAAAGTAGCACATCAAGAGAGAATTTCTAATAATGTAACTGCTACATTTTTCCCTCTCTCTGACCGACCAAAAATCACAAAGTACTGCAATATGAAGAACTGACAATAACAATCAGTCAATTAGTAATCTGAAGCATTTTACCATCTATGTGAATCTTAAATTCTAAGAATACACCTCTAATAATTTATACTATAAATTATTAACTTCATTAATTAGCAATAGCAAAAAAAGAGAAAGTTTTGTTACTAACATGGGTACGAATAAGGGCGATATGGTCTATAAGAAAGTACCGAGTTTGCTGATATTGGCTTACAGCACACATGACAATTTGATCTAACTCTCAGTAACTATATCAGTATTGAAATGTCAGTAAAAATATATTCTTGTTAAACTCTATAAAGCCAGTTTAAGTGTCAGTAATGCACACCTTCTAAAATCAAACTGCATTAAAATGAAGCATCTCACCATCCAAAAAGCAACATTGCAACGCAGGATGATCTAATTTATACACATGACTGGATTGTGGATTACCATTCCACATCATCATAATGCACACAGACAACTTAGAACATTTATTTTTGCAAATTTAGCACAGTTGTGGTGGATGTAGAGGCACCTAGAGACCCACCATAGGCGAGGGTTCCTATGCATGCTCGTGTGCATGTGATGCCATCATGCCAGTTCAGCCACGTGGTGTAAAGAGCAAGCTCTTGCTTGTGTGAGGATCGCCGTGTGATGAGCTGTGACTAAGGTGGTTTCGAAAATGGATCCACTTGACAGTAACAGGGGAGGAGTTGGCCTGGCTGAGGCAAGCCCTTTACTCACCATACTGGCTGTAGGAGAAGTCGGGCTGTGCGGGAGGGGCTTTGCTCATGTCCTGAGTAGGGGTGGTGGCAGGTGCAAAGCCCAGGGGCCCTGTTCCAGGAGTTGTGGGAGGAGGAGGAATTCCTTGTGGCACGAATTGGTCGCCTTGAGGCGTGCCAAAACTATACCCTATGTTGGTTTGAGACAAAAAACAAAAACCCAACTTATTTATGCAAGTTACTAAGAGATCCTCAAACAAGGTAAACAAAGCATTTTTACCTAATAAACCGACCAGCAAGAGACTTTCCCCTCCATTGCATCAAAATGAAACCATAAAAGCAGGGTCAACACATAAGAGAACTATGCACTTGCTTAGGGCCCTCATGGCCACCAGAGGGCCACCCATAAAAACCTTGAAAATCTCTCTCTCTCTCTCGCTCTAACTTTTTCCCCCTCTTATGTTACCTTTCATGGCTTGCACTATGGAAGGTGGACTAATTAGTATCAATAAGTAACAAGATGATCATCAGATGTCTTAACAGAGATTTCTCTGTTTGCCTCCAGAAAAACCAGAAAATATAGACTCCAAAGAGAATTAGTTTGTAAGAGGAGGAAATAAATTAAATATTTGATTTAAAGTAGTTTATTTTGGCATTTTTTCCTGAAAATATATTTTTTTAAAATTCATTATTCATCTTTATAATTTTATTCTTGAACAGTTAATCTTATCTTGTAAGCGGTTCCTCTGTTCATTTTATGTAATTATTAAGCATATATTTATTTAATACTGCAAGCAAACTGAGGGAGGTACTTTTAATCTAAACTACTGTTAATCTACAAGTAAAATATTTTAATTGTAGCTTATTGTTCTACACTAAGACATTTAAATTATTTTAAACCAACAGCAATTAAAGTGGTTGTTTAGAGGAAATGCATTATCTGCTGGTATATTTTGTAAGTTTTCAGCACAGAATGTTCAGTATGCCACTTACTACTGTGTTACTTTGAACATTAAAGTGCAAATTAACACCAGACCATTCTTGTGAGTTTGCTAACTTTTAGGATTAAAGACTATAAAGGGTAAAATAAACCATGCTGACACTCATATGTTGTAAGAAAATAGGTACAACTAATAAAATTGATTGTAAGTGTGTGAATAAGCCAGCACTGACAAAAGTCAATAATATTGGCAGTCCTGAGAGAGTCCTGAGGAAAAGCTCAAACATTTCTATGAATAATCAGTAGTCCTTTAAACAAATCTTTGCATTTGTCTATCAGACAGACAGACACAATGGAGGCAAAGAGGCATTAAGAGACATGTGATTAACTCCAGATGTATTCAGTAAGTACATCTATTCTAAAATCAAACATAAGGATTTTTTAGATCTTACCAAACTGAGGGGTTGTGCTGTAGCCCTGCTGGGGATATCCCTGAGGTGCCCCAAATCCTCCTGTTGGGGGCGCTGTGACTAGAAACGCATTAAAAGGAGAGGGAGGTTGTGCAGGAGCTCCTCTGCCTGCTGGCAAAGGAGGACCATATCCACCTGAGATACATATGAACGGCAATGAAATGTCCCATGAGTATAAAACAGCTATAAATGGTACCCATCATAACTGAATGCAGTCTAATGTAAACATGATTTTTTTAAATAGATCCTCATATAAAAACCTACCTAATGGCTGCCCTGTAGATACCCAAACCCCTGGCAAAGAGAGAAACAATGTCAATGTTTTTTTGCATTCTAAACAATTATGGGAATTGAAACGGCATTTGTAAAAGACGACAATCAATTTGGCTTCATTTCAAGCCACACATTTCTTTTGGCACAGACTGCTTGTATAGGCTCTATGTGAAAACAGGCACCCTTACACTGTAGACAAACCCACTGTGGCTTCGAACAGATGGCACAAACAGTGCAGCCAAAACGGAGGGAAAGTGCGGCTCAGATACCAGTTGGCGCCTCTGGTATCTTTTTTCACACTAGAATGTCATGTTCCCAGAGGGAGGCCGACCTATTCACCCTCACTCACCCTGAGGCCCGTAGCTCTGCTGCCAGCTCTGAGCAGGCTGCGCAGCCCAGCCATTGGCTGCACTTAAGATTGCTCTGGGTCCCCACTGATTGGCTCCCAGCTGCCCAGGGCCAGGACCTTTGCTGTCCCGAGGCTCAGCCTTCTTCACTTCAACCTGGACAAAGGACAAAGGCAACAGCACTTGAAATAACAGAATTCAATGATGCGTTTGCTTCCCTCACCCCATAAATTACTAAGCTTCAGATGAGATAGTCTTACTTGAATATGAAAGTTCAGTATAGATATAAAGAAGGGCTTATTGCTGATATCTTTTAAGCAATGTTTCTAAGGTACTTTGGAATAAAAACTCTTTACAATTATATTTTTAAATGAAAAGTCTATATGAATAAAGAGAATGCTAATGCAAAACAAATTTAAGTTTAGCTGCAATTTTTTCTGCAAAATGTACCTGAGAAACATTGTCCCTGCATTTTGCTTTATCTTATCCCTTGTAAGTAGATAAAAACTGCTAATAGAAAGTCCAGACTTACCTGACCCTGGCTAACGCGTTTAAGAACCTCAATTTAGTTACATTTGGAGTAGAAATATGATGACAATTTTTTTTAATCTTACTGTAAAATAATAAACATGCAGAGAATAATGGAATAATAAGTCTAATCAGAAACGAATCTTCATACCGTGTCATACCAAATATGAAAGTAAAAAAATATTTTGGAATGAAACACTTATTTGAAGTCAAATGTAGACTTGAAAGACACTGGAACCATGTCTATTTATAAACTGGAGCTAACCTGCTTTATCAGAGACAACATAAATTTTATCCCATTACTTCCAGTGCCCAACTTTCACTACCAGCCACTAAAGAAAAGCACAAACACCAGGACTGTAACGTGGGTAGGACAAAAATAGAACAGTCCTTAAATGGGTTGAGTTATTGGGGTCACCTTGAATCAAGAGCAAGGCATGATATTTTTCTGCTTGCAAAGTGGCATAAAAGATGGTGACTTTCTTTCTCGCCTTCCCTCTTCTCTCTGTTGACCTAATTAAGCTCCAGTTTGAGCGAGTGGTCTGAGGCCCTCTGCTCCACTACCTAGGTCCGCTCCCGCGGGCTTCAGCACTCAGAGTGATGGGAGCAAGCCTAGAATGTTGGCATCTGACTTCAGAGCTGGGATTTGCAACACAGTTTGATATGCTCCACTTTCTAATTTTACAACGTATGGCCCACTCCTCCCCAAAGTCCCACTGCAATAATGTCATATCAAGAACAATAGCCTAGGTACTGGAGAACCTGTTTCCTTCGGGAAAATGGGACGGAGTCAAGGAGAGAATAAATATAATGTAGGACAGCCAACTCTGAGCCTCCACTGAAAACTACAACAAACTTCATGCAAATGGTTTGTCATTTTGAATCAGTGCAGTGTAGTAATGAGGCAGGGCAGAAAAACACCTGAGGAAATTTCAGATTAGTGAAATAGATATATATTCACTAAATCAGACTGCTTGTGTGAATAGATATTTAGAACTAAATAACCAGTACCTTTGTTTTTGATAAGAACCTCTTCATCACTTCATTCAATTAACACTTTTCAATAAAAATACTTCAAATATTCTTATTTACCATCATACTTCAAGCAGAGGAGTGGAGGAGTGACAAGTTGCACCCCTGTGGCAAGCTGGGGTTCAAAGCCTTGAAAGGATCTGTCCTCCAGAACAAGGTCCATTTCTCATGTGACAAGAGCAACTGCCCTCTTGCCTCTAGTGATCAGCCTCCTTAGCTACCAAATTACCTACTATCCTTCCTATCCTTCCTATACACATAGGAACTGATCATCACAACACACTAAAATATTGTATGTGATAATATTCTATGGGACTAACAATGGGCAATATACCCAGCTTAATTTCGATGTATTTTTTGTTTAAATTTAAAGAGCAAATTGACACAGTATGGAGATTCTAAACCTGAGGTCACTTAATTGAGGTTTTTTACATTTCTGGAATATCAAGAACTCAAACAGTAAGTGACCTGGCAAAAATGAAATGAATAATAAAAGATGAAAAATGACATTTGACCAGTCCTTTAGGTGAAAGCAAATAGTATGAAGGTATAAAAACTGCACTCAAAAAAAGAGAGACCATACAGGGTCACCACAATTAAACCACCTAAAGGAGTGGTCCAAGTAAACCAAATCTCAGGCGACTGCAGAGGCTGTACTCAATAATTGTGAATTATTCACTATCAAAAGCTATGCACTTTTTGAGAGCTAGTCATTTATGCTTGTTGTAGTTCACTCAAGTGATGTATCAGAAAATATTTTACCCTTAAGCAGTGGTAACACAGGATCATTCCTGAAGGTTTGTTTATTGTCTGGGGAGAAGAACTTCAGCTAGGAGTTCACAGTTCTAGCAGAACACCGCTACCTGTCGCCCAAGCTTCGGTTTTTGCTTTAGGGTAAAATAAAACTACAACTACACACTTTTTTGCCCATGATGTCGTGAAAATGCATGTTGACAGCCTGGTCCACTGATTGTTCGGCCTCGAAAGTAATAAATCCAAAACCTAGCCAACGACCAAAAGTGAATCAAGGTAGCAGGGTGTTGGGACAGAACAAGGTGAAGAACAGTGGGGGGACCAAAGGGGCACCAAGAGTTCGCATGATGTCACAGCTTTTGTACAAGTAAAGGTGGCCGGACAGGTACTCCAGGCTTGTGTAGGAGAAAAGTAATACAGTTCTCCATCTGTGCATTAAATTCCAAATTAACCTTCATTCTTTTAATCATTAACAGCTGAATGAGCAGTGTCAATGAGGCTGTCTGAAAACCGAATGTTTGCAAAGTTAGAGCTTATCCTGCATTACCAAACCAGACTAATACATAAAATCATCTACCAAGAGAAAGATATTTTTGCTTTTTGTGATAAAACAGGTATTTTATCCAGTTTATATTTCTTCTTTCTATGCAGTCTCATCCGAAACCAGTCTTGGATGCCCCCTTGTTATAATCTTTTACAACAAACGCTGGCAGCAGCCACATTCTTTAACGCATAACAGAAATGATGATATAAATCTAATACATAGTTTAAAGGTTTCTCCAAGCCTTCCCAAAATTATATAGCACTTTGGGCAAACTCAGAGAAGAGGAATATACAAAAATGTCTACAAAAGCACCATAAAGATAAAAGGCCAGCATTTTTCTAAGAAACTATGCATGTGTAGCTTTCATAAAGTGCAACCAAGTTAATAATTTTTCCTTTTCTAAAAAAAATAAAATAAATTTTAAAAAAAGCCTAAACACATGGAAGTGGTGTATATTAAAGAGAGAGACCACAGTGCATTTGCTCATAAGAGTTCATCTTAGCAGGACATAACTTAGGAGTGCTGCAACATGACAGTGAGAGCAGTCCACAGTTCCAAGGTCATTTCTATGATAAAGCAGAGTCCAAAGCCTATAAAGCAACAGCAGAGGGATAGTGTTTGAAGTTCTGCTGCAGCCCCAGTACTAACACCACTCTGTGAACTAGTTTTAAATAACTGTGTCAGAACTGGGTTGTGAGAATCTCTCCACTTTGGGATCTAACCCGATTCCGATTAAGCATCCTCTGAGACCCAAGAGGAGGATTTGAGCTTTCTGATACTATATGGAGCTGCCCCAGCTGTTTAAATTAGCACTAAATATACCCCAATCAGCCCCTAATAAGATGACCTAACTTCATTAGCTCATATCAAAGCATTTTTGGCTGCTGTCAAGTTCCTAGACTGTTGCAACTACCTGGAATGACAAGCTAGATTGATACAAGATACAATACCAAATAAGCACAAAAGAATGTTATACCTTTTAACGTAAAGAAAATTGTCATTTTCAAATTAATTTTTTACTGTGAACCTTCTCACAATGCACAAATGTTAAGAGTCTGGTACCTATAAAATAAAATCCTTAAAAAGTCTTAAATACACCCAGAGTTCCCTATAACTCTGAACTTACAAATATATTCCATTAGAACAAGAACACATACCATGAGAACTAAAATCCAGAAACTAAATTTCTGAACGTGGCTCTAAAACTCATGTCAACCTAACTGTGCATTTGTTTAAAAAGGCTGGACTCATTGTAATCATTAGGTTTGTTCAATTCTGTAATCACTGAGAAAGTATGTTTTTCCATGTGTCATTATCTTTCCTTTTCTCGCTATCCAAATCATTATATCGAGCACAGCAATATCACGTATAACTTGAATGTAGCATCCCTGAGCAAGCTAAAGCATTAACAGATATTATTAACAGAGTGTGTAAGGCAGAATTCTTAATAGGAGGGTTATGATAGTAAAGCACAATTATTCATCTATTTTGGCTACACCTGGCCTTTATCTGTATGGTGCCACTTTGAACAAAATTTCCTGAAGAAAAAAAAACAACAACATATCTTAGGAAACAGTTAATTACATTCAAACAGTTCACAAGAAGAAGGGATATAAAAGAAAGAGAAGGCTTACTTAATTTACTACATGTGAAAAATCATTTAGAATATCAGTTAAGACAATATAATAAAAACTTATTCAATGTCTATGGTTAACAAAAAGTTCAATGTCAATAATTCAAAATGCAACAGGAAATGTTCAAATGACAAACTATTCCATGCATCCTCAAAGAGAAGATCTTTTTCTTAAAGCAGTGATGAAGAAACAACTCTGGGAAACACTCAAACACTATTCAATACACATGACATCAGAAAAACATGATGTGCTGTAAACTGTTCAAAAGCTATTTATAACTGCACATCAATTGCTTTGTTTATATATACATGGTTTAAATCCTTTGAGAACACTTTGCCTAACATAACACTAGACCCTACCAAAGTGCCCCCTGGCAATGTATTTAATGTAATTAACAGTGATGTGAAATGGCTGTTATTTTAATTATTACATTTCATTTTATATCAGAATGAACACTTTATATCAGAGTGACCCAAGATTACTCCCAGACGTATCTTTCAGATATAAACGCTTGCCAACTTGGATTCTGGGTGCTGTGTAAAGAAGCCACACCACCTCACTTGTATTCATCCACCAAATATTGCTTTAATTAGCATAGCAATTATTAAAAATGTTGCACTTAATGAACTGGATAAATTCTGGTCAAATACAAACTATTTCAGTCTGTCAATATGCTTAACTCACTGCTCGATTCATATCACTTGCATTTAGTTGCCTCAGTGAAGGTACCTGGGCTATTTGAAATAAACTCACTCCTTTCTCAGTAAGGAAGGATGTATTCCATCAGTAACCATCAGGGAAATCCTGGACAATTAGGCTAGTTACTGCTTTTCATCAAGAATATATAAAAAGGGATCAAAATATAAATGGCAACCATGCAGGTTAAGACTATACTGAAGATTTAAAAGTCAAGCAAATACACCAGAAGATAATTTGGTGACATGTTTAGACAATGCATATGTCTGCACTTTATGCCAATGCTATTGGTTAGCCTTCTCTCCATGCAGGAGCTTTGCAACATGCCCAATACAGCATCAGAGACATGAGAGTGAGAAATGATATCTGAATGTGCTCTGCTGAAGGACAATGAGTGAGCCTCTTCTCTTTGGGTCAGAATAGTTTGTCATAAGTATGAAGATAGATGTAATGGGAACAGAACTACATCAGCTTTTACCTCGGGGTCTCTGCTTCTCCGCATCATAGATCATTACCACCTCTGTGACCTTCAAAGTAGGAAATACATGACAGGTGGGTAAGCGGACGAACAAAGAGATCACTCAAAGGATGACCTAAATTCAACAACAATCGAAAACAAGCAAAGCGCCAATGTCTTAGTCAGAAATTACAAACTAAAATCAAAAGTTTAGGTTTTTTCTCGCCATCGGAATATTTTGCAGCATAAAGATAGTCCTAATTATAACTTCAAGAAGTACACAGGTAAGAAATATGATGACCCATCTTACCACTCCAAATGTGTTAAAATAGTCCCTGAGTTCAGGTTCACCACAGTTGTGAGGAATTCCACCAACAAATATCTTCTTGGATTTATTGCTGTCACTTTTACCTCCTTTCTAAAATGTATATATAAAATAACCTCAGTTAAAAAAGAGGACAATAAGAATGTTTTACACTAGGCCAGTCTGTCATACAATGACTTTCAAGTAGCTTAGGAAGACAAAGCCATGCATTAATTTGCAGAACCTTAAGAAGTAGCCCATTATACAGCCTGTTCTTTCCTCAAAGTTTAATCTACAGTGTTTTTCAATATTTTTGGCGATAAGAACACTCAAAACACAAATGGCCTGAATTAGAACAATTTCCTGCTCCCTTACATTACCATGCTGCTTACCCAGCCATCTTTTGCCCGTGTCTTCTCAGGCTGCATTCCTCTTGGAGTGCATGGCTTTGGGTCAATCTACAGAAGCAAACAAATAAATGTTCATTTTATTTAACCGTAATTACTACCACTACTAGTAGACTGTCTCAGAAGTGGCCAGATTGCATGGTTTGAATTCAATAAAACTCCATGTGGAAAGCAACAAGCTGTTGGTTCTTACATTTCTACCATCAAGGTTGTGAGGTTTGGTGTCCAATACAGTACGAACACAGTTTGGGTCTTTAAACTTCACAAACCCAAAGCCTCTGGACTGATTTGTGCTTTTGTCCTTCATGATAACGCAGTCCACAACCTCTCCATACTGGGAGAAGTAGTTTCTTAAAGTCTCTAACAAGAGAAAGAGAATAGACAGTGATAACCCACTGCACATCTTCCTATACATAAAAACAAGTTTCACATATTAAGATGCAGTTCAGGAGAAAAAACAAAAAAAAAAAAAAAAAAAAAAACGTGTTCAGTTTTCTAACCAAATGTCTTCCATTATAAATAAAGTACCTCTGTGTACACATATAAAAACATTTAATAATTAATATAACACTTTGAATAGAAGCCAGTGTATAGACAGACATATTTTAATGAGAACAGGGAAGACATAATAGTTGAATATAGTTTATATAAGTGAAAGAAACATCAAGTTCTAAGTTAACATTTTTATTCTCACATGTCTTGTGGCGAGAGCTGCTGGAAGCATCTTAACTGTGCTGTTATCCGTGTGAGAACCACTGCATGCGACTCGTGCTTTCTACAGCCTTACCATATTCACAAACAACCGGCCTAGTATCTCGACGCAGACAGCGCTTATATAATAAACACATTAAGCAAACTTACCTTGTGTGGTGCTCCAGTCTAATCCACCCACAAACAGCTTCCTGTAAGACAAGTGGTTATTACAGTAAACGAACGTGGCCAAACAAGAACAAAAAATAATTCTAAGGTATTTAGAAAGAGGAATGTAATTTTCCATGTAGCTAGGGTTAACTTCTGGTGATGTGTTTCTGACTGATGTTGTACTTTCACTAGGTTTATCACGAAGCTACAGCTTGCCACTTTGTGCTAGCTAGCTACGCATACGACAATCATTTCGTCAGTTTAGCTATTTCGCTTACTGCCGAGCAAGAAAACCAACCTGATGCCGAGAACCAACTTTAAAATCCGGCTTTATAGTGAACAAATACGTTTAATTTAGACAATAGAGTAAAAATTAGTTAACCAGAGCTGGATGTTAATTAGCTAGAATACTCAGGAACGTTTAGTCTTGTGACACAAGACTGGAGATCAATATGTAGCTAGGTTAGCTAGCTAGCTAATCACATAGCTCGCTAATTAAATAGCTAACATTAGCTAATGTCATTAGCCTGCCAGTAAAGACAGTTTGACAGCTAGCTAGCTATGAATGACCCGCTCTCGCTGAGGCGTTAAACTCCTCTCAATTGGCTTACAAGAAAACGCACTGCTCTTTCTGGCCATCATCACTTTACCTCGCCCAGATCGACACTTGTTTCGATAACTTGTCAATCACCTTGCTGACAGGAAAATTGGCTAATAGCCTGAGCTAACACAAGTCGACAGTTGATGGCTACTTAGCCAGCTAGCTATTATAAGCTAGCTTACAACATTGTCGTTGTTGTAGCTACAGTCACATTGCAGACCGTTTGCTAGCTCCCTTCGCCTAAATGAGGAGGGAGTACTATTTTATTTTTATTTCGGTAAAATCTGTGTTTTAAAACAAATTGCCTCTTACCCAATTTCGTCTCCCGCTAGATTGTTGTTCATTTCTGTAGCAAGAGTTGTGGACTGGAGTGCTGACATCAGTCTACTGCTTCAAACTCCTACCGCTGCCTCTATCCGACTACCCTCGGAAGGTCACTCCGCTTTCGGTTCAAACAGAAGCTGCGCAACACTGACGCGTTGAGCACGGGGGCCCCCTGCAGGGGGGTCGTAACGAAACCGAAATGTAATGGGACATGTAGTCATTTTAATCCCTCACGACAGTAACTATTGCTGTTCAGATATCGTCATGAATTTCAGTGATGATCTTAAATCTGATAATTACTCTTCATGGAACAAGATAGGCAACCGCGAGCGATCCGATTTGGTCGCAACTTTGATATATCAATAATTTTAATAGTATAATCTGTAGGTGTGCATTATCAGTGTTTTTGCTTTTTGACATGCCAGATATAGTACAGAACTGCCTGTCTCTCATTAAGAAGGCAAGATAAAATCAAATGTAATTTTGAAAAAATGTTGTATAATCTGATCTAACCTGTTTAGTTTAGCTCATCTGACTTGCAAACTTGACTTCATATATACTTCTCCTGAAAGGTCAGTAGCTGAACTGGGATGGGGAGTATCTGGTTCATAATATTTGCTGAATTTAATGGTTAAAGTAACACTGTTCCTCTCAAATCAGCTAACCAAATCTACCGTTGGACTGAAACTGGCATTATATAAAGTATTAAAAAGTCCCAGTGATGGTGTAGCTCCACTCTGTATGCTGTGCATGTCTAGAATGGACAATCATAAAGCCCACTATGATTAAATAGACAAAAAATCATCTTCCTCAGAGTTTAATAAAGTGTGAGGTGTTTTCTCTTGACATAAAAAAAATCTGCTTTTTATTCTTGATAAACTATTGTGATTTGGTGGCTTCTGAACTAAACCCAAAATAGATCAAGTATTAGATACGTTTTATTGTGGGAAGTTGATGTGTATTGTAATGATAATAATGTTGGGAATTATGAACAATGTCTAATTGTCCTATGTAATGACTTAAAACCATTTTGAAAAAGGTTTTATTTAAATGTCCGATTTCACACACAGATATGTGATCCTTAAAGGAAAAGATATATTGCAAGCTACTTTTCATAAATATCACTTGAATGCCACGCCGGAAAATGTGGTTGCCTATTATGTAGGCCTACTGTCAAGCTGTCTAACTTACTGATGTAAAGCAATGGCCCTCATTGATGATCTTTAAGGATTTCACTAACCCTCTCACACTTGACAGGTTGTGGTGAAACTTGCAAAATGTAACAATTACTTTAAAATGTAATGGAAGTAACGTTGACAAATATAACAGAGTAAAGGTACATTTTTGACCTCGCAAATTCACTCGAGTAAGAGAATAAAGTGCACTATTTAAAAAGAAACTCTTAAAAGTGTTACAATCTGTTCAAAACGTTACTTAAGTAAACTTAACGGAGTAAATGTACTACCCACCTCTGGATATAGGCTAATAGGTTAAGATCTATAAGTGTATAGGTTAAAATTTTAAAATGTATAGGTTAATATCTGAAGCAAACCCAGCAATGGGAAGATGATCTATGTTACTCCTACTGCAGACGTATGGATGCACATTCTTAAAAACATATTTAATATGACTAATAACACAAATCATTTCCTTATACAATCTAAAGTGTTAGCTTATAAAGTAATTCACAGACTACACTACACTGGCCAAAAAATATAAAATTAGATTGGTAGACACTAACATTTGCTCACAACTGCTCAGTAAACACACCAGCCAAATAAATACATACCATATGGTATTGCACACTCATCAAACATCTCTGTCATTTTATACATTAACATTTTATAAATGTTATAATTCAATTAACTCCACTGTTGAAGCAACACGTACATTTTCCCACTCACTGTGTCTCTGTTAGATGACACACCAGGAATGTTAACAGTATGAAACCAGCAGAACAATATAGGTGACACTAACTATTGCCAAGAAAACCATTATGATGAACCAGAAATCAAGAAAAAAAAAAACATTACTATCAATCATTGGACAATCTTACTTATGGACTACATACCAATGGAAACCATGACATTCAACAAAACCTAGACAGCAGTCAATACGCTTTTACTTCAGCCATCAAAAGTATATACAAGAGACAACACTCAACACTCCATTTGACATATCTGAGGGTCTCTCAATGAATGCTCTCTTTTGTACATGCTAACAAACACACACACACACACACACACACACAGAGAGAACAGGGGAGATGGACATAGAGATCTATAGGACAGTGATTATTTTAAATAGTTTAATACACTCATTTGGGTATTTTTTCATTTTGTTTGTTTGTTTTTATTGATTTGTCTTATTATTAACTTTTATCTTTCCTACAGTCTTTGTTATTACTGTTGTTTTCCATCCCCTGGTGCTCCCTCCAGGGGATGGCCCCCATGGATCAAGGAGTTATATATTACTAATATCGAAGTTTCATTGCTCCTCCAAAGAGGATGTTTGGTTGAAGTGCACCACGTTAATTTGTCCCTGATTAAGATGTTAGCTGACACATTAGACATTTGTTGTGTGCAATCATACCTGACCTACTTGCAGTTATCTTAAAATCCTTTGGACACCAGCACAAAAAAAATATAAATATATAAAAAAATTAGGAATTGAGACACATTTGTCTTTGGTTCTTTATCAGTGCTCACTTGCTTTACAAAAAACAAAAAAACAAAAAAACAAAAAAAAAAACCCTTGCAGAAAAAAACTGACCTTTGAGATTACAGGAAAGCATTAAATCCAAAGGTAATGTATATTTGCATTAATAGGATTTACAGATCAATATGTGCATGACAAATAGTAAACATTTCATTATGTCAACTACACCTAGATTAACCTATGAAGATTCATTAAAAAGATAAAGTCAATTATATAAAGATTTAAGAATTATTAAGTTAATTATATTTCAAATAAAGGTACAAAGAGCTGTCAGGCATGTTGAACTTTCTAAACAGGATTTTAGCTTTAAATATCCTTTTACCCTTCTCTGTTGGTTTTCAGATGACTCTTTATGACTATTAAATAATTTTTCACTTTTGTTTTTCAGTTGGGCCCCTTAACCCTCAATTGCTCAAGATGTATTCAGTCATAATTGTAAGCCGTTTTGGAACAAACCGTCGATTAATTGCATTTGTCTGACACTGCATAGCATGACTTCTCAAGATCACTAAAATCAATTTTCAACCATTGGAATGTGTCACTGTGTCGACATTTATAGCTGGGCGAAAGGGCATTGATGAAAGAGTAGGATATGATCCTAAAACTGACAAAGTCTGAAGGTATCCAACTAAACGTAAGCAAACAGCTGGCAGGCACCACTTGATCTATTGCGTAACTTTATTATCAGCCATTCGATTTTGATCTCTGCAAGTCATTATGGCAGACTGATTTAAACGTAGGCTAAAGAAGCGAGACAAATCCACAGGTAAGAACAATCCACACAGGAGTTGTTCCACCGTCATAAATCCGCATGCTGCTCCAGTAGTTAACTATGTGACCCCATTCTGCTCCCCAGGCTAATGCTCCTTACCGCGAAGCCTAGTAGAAGTACACGTACTGTTTACAGTTTTACAACTTCTTGCCTAATCAGCAGTCCTATCCATATATAACACTCGCGATAACTGCTTGCAGTCTCTTTTCGGCCACTGCTTCCCCTGAGATCTAGCTGGTAGTATTAAATAGTCAAAATGTCCACAGCACAACCAATTTTCGCCCAGGGAGAGAACTGTAAACAAGGGTGGCATAACGCGAGCGCAGACTACAATGAGGCCGACACACATCTTGAAATTTTGGGGAAACCCGTTATGGAGCGTTGGGAGACTCCATACATGCACTCTCTTGCAACGGTTGCTGCATCTAAAGGTAAAACTGAAGAGGGTTTTAGCCTAATTCATGCTTTAGACTAAGATCACCAAGTTAAATAGCACCGACAGGTCTGATTAAACACTGGAGTATTTATGTTGATTGTAAATACGATACAAGACACAAAAAATCTAGAAACGGAACGTAAGCGAGTTGCGAGCGCTAAAGATGGCATATGTCACTGAGCAACGTTGGAAAAGTTCCGAGTAAAGCAGATTCGCTGATCTAAAACTAGTATATTTTCTGGATATGTTTGCATGTGGAGTCGTGTCGATCCTGAGATTTACACAGCGTACGTGGCTCTTTGGTCAAAAATGTTTTTAATAAATTCGGAGTTCATAGCATTACTCTTCCATGATCATGCAAGCACGTGTGTAAAAGGTGTCAACAGGTGCAAATATTTCTATAAAGTGGGTCATTGTTAGTACCCTAACCATGTACTCAATTAAAAGTTTTACCAAAATGAATCACGCTCATTTAAACCACAATTACCGCATATAAAAAAGCACGTCACAAACCAATGTAAAAACCTTTACAATCTTTTATTTATTTATATTAATTCATTGCGTTCTTACTCCGTAACCACTGCCCCCCAAATTGCGAAATGACCCTGCTATTCATTCCCAATAGCTGGTATATGTGACCCCTGTTTACGGTCACTTATGTATTTTTACTTATCTCTGAAATACCATTCTGTACAACTCTGGCACATGAAGGTCTGTAATGTTTGTCAAAATGGAGTGTTTTCAGATAACCTAAGTGAAATTTGTACTAATTGCATACTTGTGCTTTTGTAGGTGGCCGGGTCCTTGAGATTGGCTTTGGAATGGCCATAGCTGCCACCAAAATCGAATCCTTCCCAATCGAGGAACACTGGATTATTGAATGCAATGATGGAGTATTCCAGAGGCTGCAGGAATGGGCTAAGTCTCAGCCACACAAAGTGAGAACGATTATGTTGCCAATATCTAATTCATTTTTGAAACATTGTGTGAAACAAAAGCTTTAACTAGGTTCTTCTCACCATTACAGGTTGTTCCCCTTAAAGGCTTATGGGAAGATGTGGTGCAAACACTCTCCGACGGTCACTTTGATGGTTAGTCCGACATCTTTGTTACAGAGCATTTTCCCAAGCATCGACAGTAGCCTAAAAATATGCTATATATTATTTGTTGCTTTGTTACAGGAATTCTTTATGATACATATCCCTTGTCAGAAGAAACCTGGCATACCCACCAGTTTAACTTTATTAAGGTATGATGTTCATGCTGATTTTCTTCTTGCATGATATACCCCATAGATGGAGTGTATTTGGTATACCACATCATGCAACATTTTCTTCTTATAATTGCGTTGTAACGTGTCCTAGGCCCATGCCAAGAGGCTGCTCAAGCCTGGTGGCGTACTTACCTACTGCAACCTCACCTCCTGGGGTGAGCTACTGAAAAGTAAATATGACAACATCGACAAAATGTTCCAGGTGAGGGACTTTACCATAAATGCATTCAACTGTTAACTTTCATACACATCCCTGACATGAGGAAGAGAGTTAACCGTGATGGTCCACTAGAGCACGTGCTTGTTTTTCAGGAAACACAGGTGCCTCAGCTCCTGGAAGCTGGCTTCAAAAAGGAGAATATTAGCACCAGGCTGATGGACATTAGCCCACCAAATGAATGCAAATACTATGCCTTCAATAAAATGATCACACCAACTGTCCTTAAAGAATAAACTACAGATCCCTGCTGCCCTCATATGCCTTAAATTGGCTTTAGGAATGTTATCTGAACTATTTCAAGCTTTAATTGCACTATAAGGTGTATTTTATAGCAAAAACCTAACCCCTTATACAATTGTTTTTGTGGCGCTCATGACATTTAAATAAAGAATACAGATTGTGGAAGTACATTCTTCTTTAATGCATCTGAATGTTTTTTTTTCTAGCCACTATGCTTTTAATGGTAAAGAGAAACATGCTGTAGTCATGAATGTGTCAGTAACCAATGGCTTACATTACAGGTATATAATTTCTATTGGGGGGTTATGTTCATGCAATATCTCCATAATTCATCATGGCTGACTATAGCTCTACAAATGTCAAAGGTGCAATGTATGGAAGCAGGTAGATTTCTTTCATGTCCCTTGTTGCTATGAGCTACAAAGGTTTGTGTATGAACACCAACAGCTGTTATTTTATACCATCTGCTCTGTAACCTCATGGCATTTACACCTATATGTGGAAACAGTCACCGCCTTTTTATGAATCTAAAAAAGGGTCTACAGTGTCTGGAAGCTGCAGCAAGAAAATTAAGATTATTAAGAAGTTCATTTAACATTTGCAACTGACTCTTGAATATGTATTTTAAATGATTTTGTGTCAAATTGTAATACTAAAAATCCTAAACTTGGCAACTTAAGACTTACAAACTAAGGCAAAACATTGGCAAGAACCTTCTTTAATCTATGAAGGTAATTTAACTGCAAAATCACCAGGCATACATAAAGAAGATATATCCCATTAAGGTATGGTGGCATTAGTCAAATCCATTTTTCTACATTGTCTACTGGTATACTACATACCTTACACATATATATATATATTTTTTTTTAAAGGGTTAAACCTGTTTAAGAAAAACTTCATTCCAGCAAAGCACTGATACAATGGATGGTCCTTTATTGTAAATTAAACAGAGGAAGACAGAGTGGTCAGCCAAGGGCAACTCCATCTGACAGCCTTCCAAGTGCAACAAATGACCACCGTTAAATACAACCATTTACAACAGGAAGACACACATCACAATACTAACAGCTAGACACACCTCACTTGCGATACCAGAGTCTTAGTTTCTTTTCCTGCTTAATCTTTCTCTGTAACTGTAGAGTTCCGTATAGCAGGGCCTCGGCGGTTGGTGGGCAGCCTTGTAGAAAAATGGTAAGGAAAGAAAGAGTGAGAAAAGTCAGCTTTAGCCATTGTTTAAGCCAAGATTACTTCTCTGAAAATAAGCACTGAAACCTTTTTTAAAGAAGTGGCAGTGTCAGTAAAATTGTGGCAGGTTGAGTTTGGCTTATCTAGCCGTTGACGAAAGAGTATATTAGCATCCGCCACACGTTTTTTAGAGTACATACCTGGAACATATATGTCCACAGGAACAATTCTGTCGCAGCCTCTGACCACTGAGTATGAATAGTGGTAATAACCTCCACCATTAGCACAGCTACAAGAAAAGGAGACTTTAAAAATTTGTTCTGAAAAACAGCAAATGAAAATAATTCCAGCAGAGACAGATAGGGTGATTTATAAGTCAAAGGCTGGCATGCAATGTCATTTCCAAAACTGCCAATATTCCGTGTTTATCCTTAAACTTGTTAGGCTACAAATCCTAACTCAGCAATAAGGAGGAGTACTTGATTCTATTTGACAGCAAATCCAAATTGGATTTCATAGTCAGTCAATCAGCTTCTCCTCCTTTATTTGACAGAAGAACTGTGATCCAGCAAGCAAGTTCAAAAATGACAAGTATTAGAATTCCTAAAGAGGTACTAAAGTATTTTCACTTACCTTCCCATAGAAATGACATATTTGGGTTCAGGCATCTGATCATATACCTAGGGCAACAGTAAGATATTGCATGAACATGATTGGCTCTAAAGCATCCCAATACAATACATTTCTTTCTTTCTTTCTTTTTTTTTTTTAAAAAAAGGTATGCATTTTTTTTAAAAGTATGTACAATAATGGGAATAGCGGCAGCATTATTTATTTCCACAGGTATGGGGACAAAATAAAAAAAAAATACTCCTGTGGTGACAACAGGAAGAGGGATAGACTACAGTATTCCCGAGGGAATGGTAATAAAATGTGTCAACACCACAAGTACAAAATTCCCCATACTTCTCAGCAAAACATTCTCAGTTTCTGTACTGAGAAAGTTTGTCTGGCTCCAAGTTTTTTTATTTGTAGGACAAATGAAGTGTAAAAAGGAGGCTGTGATGAACTGAAAGGCATTTTAGCAAATCTTGCATCATCAATTATTAGAGGGCAGACTTTTAAGCAGGCATTTTCATTTTTCAGCAGAAAAGCGGTTGATCCCATTTTTGAATAAAATTGAATAATGCCAAAAGCGATGTTAGAAAACACTTTACAGTAATC
Organism: Electrophorus electricus; assembly: GCF_041902795.1. NCBI lineage: Eukaryota > Metazoa > Chordata > Actinopteri > Gymnotiformes > Gymnotidae > Electrophorus > Electrophorus electricus. The sequence continues at coordinate 11,503,831 of NC_137522.1, read as the reverse complement.
AAAGTGGACGGTCAATGTCTGCCACTGACCTATAGATTTTATTTTGCCAAAGGTTAGGCTGTCTAGGGCAGGATAGTATTCCATCATCAGCTGAATATGTTGTCAGTGTTAGTTGCACACATATCACATACATACTTTTGATGCACAGGTGCTGCTTTGAACTAGTTCAATATTAATAACTACGTATTCATCTCATTTGTTGACAGTTTGAAATTTGTTCAAGACCAAATCTGGCAAATTGAGAAATTGTGCAAAACTGTGAATTATATTTGTATCCCACTCTATCATAAGAATGAACATACTGTTATAGTTTTAATGGTTATGCATCCAACCAAAATCATTTATATGAATAAAATGACATGTATGGACAGTAGTGAACATTGCCGTGGCTCATGTGAATGGAGTTGGGTGACGGGGATAAAGTGAACGAGAATGGGAAGAAAATGGTACTAGGTAATGTGGGTTTATGGGCTGGAGACGGAGTTAGGGATCTCAGGGATGAGTTGGGGTGGCGAAAGAATATCATCCCTGTGCAGCTCTGTCACACCATGCCATTTTAAGTCTTGGTTCTTTGTAGAATCGTCTCTAACGACACTATGCTATACCTTCCTCAAAGCTGGAGCCATCTTGTTTGTGAGTGTCCCAGCGACGATCATGACATCAGCCTGTCTAGGACTGGCTCTGAACACAACTCCAAAACGGTCCATGTCATAGCGGGGTGCAGCCATATGCATCATCTCCACAGCACAACACGCCAGGCCAAAGGTCATGGGCCAAAGAGAGCTCTACGCAGCAACAAAGACATATAAGCACCACAGAAGCAGCGAAGTTAAGTCAAACATCCGGTCATAGTCAGAAAGCCAGCACTGGGACTAGAAAATGAAAGCCAGTACGTACTCTGCGTGCCCAGTTGACTAGGTCATCAAGCTTGGTGATGACATATTCCCCTTTGCTGCTGACAGCTGAGGGTGGTTTGACTGCCGGAACAGTGCTCTTCTCTCTAACTGAAACCAGGCTGGAAACACAGTCACTGTTACAGCTCACAAGGCTCCTGAAACAGGCATCTACAGGGTTCGTATGTGGTGTTGTTATTGAACAAGTGGGACTAAACTATATTTATAAATGTTAGAAATATTACTATAATCATTGTATTAGAAATAGTTCTTTGTTTTGATTTTACAGAATATACACTTCATTTGCTGTACCGAGTTGCATGACAAACCACAACTACAATATCAAAATCATTATATGGTTAATTCATTACATTTTAAACCATGCTGTGAAGCAGTACCTTGAACTGTCTACAACTATAAGATCATATCTTATCCACTTTTTCCAGCTTGTAAAACTTTGACGTGCACACAGTGAAAATGTTGTCAAGTATCATGACATTGCATTGACATATCTCCCACCTGCTTTCCCCATACCTTTTAGTTTCTTCATCCTTTGTGTTGTTAAGCACAGTCTTTTTCTGAGCAACAAATGATGAAATGGGTCTGCAATGTAAACTAATATTTGATTAATCTGACATCATAATTTTAAGTCCAACAGTGTTATCCCATTGAGTAGCCTATGGCTACCATCTGACACTGAATATTATCTGCAGTGTACTTGTTACATTTTTTCTTCTATAGATTCTCCCTGATGTTTGTGATGCTAAATTACTGCTCACAGCTTTTATGTACATGACATTCAAGACAAGTTAAAGCAAATCATAGTCTGTGAATGCGGATATAAAGCTGATGGAGGATTACTTTCTTGCTCTTTTTCCATTTAAGAGAAATCTTACCTTAGTGTAAGAGAGCCAAGAGTGGCAAGGCGAGGACCTGAAACAGAGGGAATATGGCAGTTATCAACAACCAGCTGGATGTCAGCAAATGCGTATCAGCTATACATCGATCCATGCTATGAAACCATGCTAGCTACTTCGGTTGACTATAAAAACAATCAAACTTGTTAGCAATGCTTTTTGTATTTCATTCAGGAGTAACTAAATTACTGGAATTTAGTATGTATAAACCATTGGTTACCTAGTTTTTAGTAGTGTTTAGTAGTCAACTAGCTAACGTTAGCTATCCAAACTAGGTGGATAGAAAGCCACAGTTATCAGAAATACAGCTAGCTAGCTATCAAGTCAATAGCTACATTAGACCTAACATATAAATAAAAAAGAGCAGGAGTCGTCCTATGTCAAGTACGAATCAAACATTATTATTGGTTTTGGGTGGCAAGCTAACTATCTATCTGATATTTAGGTTACGCTGCAGCTACCTTAACGTTCTTCCCAATGTAGTTAGCCTTGCTAGCCTTTGACTGTCTAACAAGGTCAGTGAACAAAATCCTTAATAACACGACACGCTGAAACTAACCGACACCCGGACTACATACATTTATGCAAAATAATGGTTATTTCTATTAGACACAAATCAGGAAAAATTAATGTAACTGCATTTCTGATACAATAAACATATTGAATTCTATTCTGACAAAACTCACCAACCAACGCCGCCATTTTTGCATACTACTACTTCCGTTGCTTGCTGTTGCTTATTTTTCGTAGTTGTTTGACTGGAATAGAGCACCATCTACTGTACAAGGCTGCACATTGTACATTGTTGAAACAAACAACATGCGTTGGTAAAGCCCGCAAACAAGCCAAGTCCACAATGTGGCAATCGTTGTGCTCACTCTTGACCTTTTGCGCAATTATTCTGAAGGTCTTCATAGCGAGTTTACCTACATTCGCGCAATTTCCAATGCCAACTGCTAGTAAGGTTTTACTCTAAGTTAAGAATATTTTTTGAACAGCCGAAATTACCATTACCAAATAATAAAATTATTTCCAGTCATGGTCTAACTACAATTTTGAATATTTCTACATTTCTTACTACAGTACACTGCAGTTACTCACCTGTAATCTTATTCAGTGTGCGCGCACACGTTTTGTTCCGATAAGGGATCCAAAATCTACTGGATAAGGACTACTGATTAAGACTTAGTTCTGATTGATTTCTCCCAGACTAAGACAGGCAGCCAGCCAGTTGGGCACTTTCTGAACAGTGAGAAAATATGATCCAATCACAAGCACAAAAAAGTTTATTATTTTTAGGTTTGGAAAGGCATTTTAAAATTATGTACTTAAAACACAGTGTGGTAATGAATTATACATTAAAGTGTCTTGTTAAAAAGCAGCAAAAATAAGTAGCTAAATTATTCATTCATATAACACAAAAAGATTTTTTCCCATTATTTACCCAATATATACAATATACTCCACTTGCCTCCCCCGATAGAAGGCAAATTGGTGGTTGCTCACTTCAGAGTAATCATCAACATATGAGCTGATTTTATGGCAAATGGCATTCAATTTTCAGCTTTCAAAATGTGGCAGTATGATGCCTTTAGGTATTTGTATGTTTCAGGACATTGCAGAGAAACTACAAAGTTAGCCATTTTGTTATAACAAGTGACTTATGCATGTTAGATTAAAGGAATAATTATATTGACTTGCTTCATGGCTGCTTAGAAGGCACATTACATCAGTTCCATGTCATCTGGTAAAGTGGCTGCTTCTCCAAACTGCCCAGAATTATATACTAAGGTTAAATCATGCCTAATGCCTGAATGACAGCTCTTTAGACACAAAGTAAAACTGACTACATCCTCTTCAAGTGAGGTAAAATGAGGAATGGATTAACACAGGTGCTTTGCACCTCAAGACCTACAGTTGTATTTACATGTTAAATACACACACACACACACACACACACACACACACACACACACACACACACACACACACACACACACACACACACACACACACACACACACACACACACACACACACACACACACACACACACACGACTTTAGTCTTCTGAGAGGAGCCTGTGAAAAGGATCTGTTCGTCTCTTGAGCACAGTCCTGAAGTCATCCTAAACAAACAAAACAACTTGGAGATTACAAAACAAACAAACACTGTGCTTTAATAGTGCTTTAAAAAAATTGTGATTTAAAAAACTGCCACCATATTAAATGGTATAACCATCTAATTCATAACAAAAATGTATCATTACTTGGCATTCTCGACCATTTTTAATAATGTAAGATATTAAAAATGTTAGTGGAGAAGAATGTGAATGTTCACCAGTTTAAAAGGATAAAAAAAAAGACTACCTTGGTGTTGAGTGCTCACTTTATTTACTTACAGCATTAAATTGCTCTTGAGTGCACAGCATGCTGTTCAGCCCCAAAAGAACAGAGGCAGAGAGAAAACTTACTGCTTGAACTAGCTTCTCCAGGTAAGGGATGAGTCTCTGGAGCTCCTTGTCTTCTTGGTCCCCACACCAGCTCTTTATTGGAATCATGTTCGTCAACTGGAACAAAGTAAATGTCATTACCACAAGAATATTCTCCTAAGCTACCCCCAACACTTTAATAAAATGGTTTGTTATTTATCAATTTGAAATGGGTATTGTTTAACAACATAAAAACAATGGCATACATGGTATGGGAAAGTATGGGGTGCGTTGTCCAGAATCACTGTCTTTGAAAGGTCTCTTTCCAGAACAGCCAAGTCTTTAATGTAGTGTCCATGCACACACGCACAATCATCCTGATACAAACGGTATCTTAAAAAAATCAATTAGGCAAGTAAATGTACAGTGATATTATAGGTCACAGTAATTCATACAGAGAAACATTAAAGAATCTTACCTAAATAGTTTTTTCTTTGGGTCCAATATGCCCACAATCATTTCTGCATATTCCTTTTTAGCAGATGTGTAAACAAACATCTACCAAACATGACAGTAAACAAACAAAAATACCCCACAAACAAAATTAGCCCCACAAACAAAATTTTCTACATAATATGTGCAGACATGTGAGGGTGAGAAAAAGTTTTAAGAAACTATTATAAACTTAACGGGCACAGAGAGGCAGTTAAGCAGACTGGTTCTTATTCCACTGTGACCAATAGTGTGATGAGCAGCAAGCATGTAATGTGCAAACTGGAATAAAAAATGCAAAAACAATCCCACACTGCACTCAGATTCACTTGTCTGGCCATGCTTTTTAGTCAACTCATTTTACCTCAAAATGTTTTGCCATGGATTGCAGAAACTCCTTCACATATGGCCTGAGAACAACATACACCTGTGATTTAAAAGGCAGAAAATAAGCAAGTCATGTGCTGAAAAACTGATTCACTTGTTTAAATGAGCATTCCTGTCCAACCACTCATACATACACAGGGATAATGGTATGGATTGCAAATTGTTAGAGGAAAGGAAAATAAGGCCATGGCTTCCTGACCTTGTATTCTTGATCCTGAAAGCATGTGTTGAATGTGTACTCTGCATCATCAATCATACTGAGTGAGCTGAACACGAGTGTTTCATCCTAAGAAAAAAGCAAGCATTATCCAGATATAATTTATAAATACTAAAGATGACACACATGCACTCACACTTACCAAGTCCAGCACCATAGTAGCTGCAGGGGTGCTTCTCGTCTTTGGTGGTATGTCCTGAAGTGCAGTGGCTGGTCTTGAGTGTTGGGATTGATTAGGAATGTTTTTAATGAATGTGCACCTGCAGGGACATTCAAATGGGGGTGGGGTGTTTAAATTAGTCCAGGCTTAAAAACATGGAAGGTAATACTATATATTGTCTGAGAATAGTAGTCAGAGGTGGTAAAAGCTGGGGAAGCAGTAGAGAACATAGGACCATCATGACCCTACTCTGTACAGGCTGCTGAGGAAAACGTATGACAGACTCACGGGCTGAATGCCTTGTCATTCTCTTTGTCTTTGGAGAGAGGGCTGGTGGTGCTGTAGCCGAACACACACTGCTCAGGACTGAAAACTGCACCAGTGATGGAGTACTTGCCTGTGGAAAAGAATTACTTCAGTTATTCTTCAGTGCTGCTAAATATTCCAACAGCAGATATTTTCAGCACAGGACATAGCCCATTAAGGTTGTACAATACTTCATTTGTTAATTTATTCAATATTGGATCAGTAGTACTAATAGTGCAGTAATATGCAAGTGAACCCTCTGGCAAATCATTGCTTATTGTGGACTGTGAAAACACAGACCACTCAGACATTATGTGATGATGGGTGGCTACATCATCATCACTGGGTTATGTCCTTGAAAACAGGCTAAGTTTACTATTACTATTATGCAAAGTGATTATTTTATTATCTAGAAATATCCTTGTATATCCTGTGATTTTATTTAATTATTCACTGTAAATTGTTATGTTCTGATTTAATTTAACTCGTGTTTATTTAAGATAACACTTACAAAGCTTTAGTGGCAAGTTTAACAGCTTTTTCTGAACTAAAACAGCTCATGATACAGTGTATAGATGGTTCACTCCTGTAACCATTTAAATTAAGATCCCACTGAAGTTATGCAACTTCCTCAGATGACCTACAGATGAACAATTATTAATCTTATCCTTATCTGCTCCCCAGAGGGGTCTCTGGGGAAAGTGCACATCCAGGAGCACACAACTCTGGGATTAGAACAGTCCATCTCATAGGAGGGAGACTGCACCGAGATTACACAGAGAAGCAGAACTGTTTTGAAGTTTATAAAGCTTGGTAATAAGAATAATGAGTACTACTGTATGTTTTGCTTAATGGCCGAACACTTTTTTTTTTTGTTAGCAAGTCAAATGAAATGCACACCGGAATGAGTGCAAGAAAGGTTTTGTTTTTTTTTTTGGTCTTTTCTGTCTGTGTCCCAGTGAGCCCATGGGTTGGTACAAAGGAGTTTTGCTTCATCAACTTCAAACTAAAATAAAATTTAAAAGTTTTACAAGAAAGACCTTTCATTCCTATCACCACCCATTACCCACTTCATGATGACATCATGATGCATTCCATGCAAGTTTTGTAAAGGTTTTGATGAAGTTCAACATTTGGGAACCTTCCCAAAAAGTTAACAATTTTGGCCAAAATAACACCAGCCCATCTTCAACCACATCATATCAAGGTTTCACCAGTGTATTTTGAAATATAGGCTTGGGCAATAGTCATTTTTTAAATATCAGAAAATTATATGATTGTGTTTAAAAAATTAAAACTAATACACTTAAAAATAAATAATAAATCAGCATTTCAAATTTTGGCCACATATAGGACTGTGAGGCCTGCTGTTTTGCTGAAGGCCAACTTCCTAAATATGTTTCACTGAAGGATAAAGCCCATCATTACAAGCAATTACATATTGGTTGAGTAGATAGATTTTAACTACATAATGTTTACATATAGTGGTTTTAACTACATATTGGTTAAAAGTGTATTGAATAGGCTAAGGCTGAACCATATCTGTAATACAGTAGCCATCGGGGTATGTTGGGTTGGTGGCGTCTTTGTTTTGCTGCTAATCTCCCCTCAGCATAACCAAGCAATTAGCAATGTAATTGCAATACGACATTTTGGCCAATATTTTACAGTGCAATAGTCCACTGACTGGGACTGTTTCAGATGGATCATCAGTGCCATCAAGAAGGTACACATTAGCTAACAGCAACAACAGGAAGGCATGCCCTTCTACCTTGCAACAATAAGAGCAAGACCACATAATGCAGTTGCTTAGATCATGTGATTTGAAACTATATATGTATTGCTACTACAGATAAACTGTAGTTCAACAGTAATTTTATTTAAATGAACTACAATTTGCCTTCAATTACACCATCACCACCACACTCATGTTTTGGTGCCCTTCATTTTTACCCAGTTTCAACCCTTTGAACACAACACAGGTGTTGATTTAATCAATAATTCTTTTAACTACTTTTAATTACTCCTTTATACTACAATAGTGACCACACATAGTAAGTTAAAGATGCAATGCCAGGTTGCTAGGCCACATCTTTGACTACTCACGGTCGTTGGTGGGTGTGAGAAAGCGTACTACAGGAGAGTACAGGCTCCGTGCTGCAGGGTTCACTGACGAATGCCTCTCCCGGAGCTGGCGGACCGGTGTCTTGAAATCAAACTCGGCTGAATCAAAAGCACAAGTCAACAAAAAAACCTCTGAAAGCTTCATAGCCATAAATTCAACAAACCAACCAAAGGTTAAGGCTGAAATAGCAACCCTGAGACAAATCATGGCCATTACACAGTCAGTGTGAAAAATAAAAACCTTTCAGATGATAACCTTTTACCATTTAATATTTCAAACCATCGTTTTTGGGTTTTTTTTACCTTTGCATTCTTTGACTGATAGAGCCCTCTTCCTTCCACGTTTCCGTGTACGTTTAGCTGGAGTTGGGAAAGCATCACAGTACAAATTGGAGCAGTCTTGTAAAACCTCTTGTGATTCCTAAATTCATCAGAAAGACACACAGAATTAATAAGATGAGTTAAAAGTCTATTCACCATGACTGAACCAAGCAGATTAATGATATTCCCTTCTTTACCTAGGTTTTTAAGGGAAATTAAATTATTACCAGCTTTATTTAACCAGGAAAATTCTCGCTGAGATGAAACATATCTTTTACAGACGTGTCATGGCCAAGGTGAGATGCTACAAAATCAAATCAAATACAGGTAGGAAGGAGCAAATCTAGATAGCTAACCTAGCTAGCATCTTAACAGTAACAAAACACAAAGATAGATTAGTCTGTTTCAGTGAAGAGATAACCCTATATAACGCTAGATAATGTAACCTAGCTAACTAGGTTAGCAATGTCCGATTTAGCTAGCTACAACTTTAATTTGTGATCCAAGTAACAGCTAGCAAAACAGGCATGGTAACCAAGCTAACCTAGCTGGCTAAAACCGCTAACGCTACAAAAGCAAGATAATAATAGTAATCTTAGTAAACTAGGTTATTATTATTATTAATAATAATAATAATAATAATAATAATAATATCACCTACTTACTAACGTTATATTACAATTAATGTGGATAGATAGTTAAGATAGCTAGCCAGCCATCAGTTATCTTTAATATCTAATGATCTGCTAGACAGCTAGCAACCAGTTAGGTATGGATTAGAAAGAAAACCAAAAATTAGAATGAACCAAGTATTCCAGAGTCACGGGAGGATTTGCGAGCGTTAGTATTTTTGCAATCGTTAGCTAGCTATTAAACCATCAATTTACCTCAGAACAACTACTTTCTGTACGCGACACTCGATTCAAATCCAGCTGCCGACGACACGAAGTATTTGGTTGAGTTGACGGGGAGTCAAGAGAAGTAATTCTTGATCGAAGTCTCATGTTCACGTAGTTTATTAACTTTAGCTAACGAATAATAAAAGATGTTGGCTGAAAGAAAGAACTTAAAAACTCTAGCTACGGTTCCAGTGTTATACCATGAATGCCCAGGCGCAAGCACCATGGTTTCAAACTGTTACTTAAATCTGCCGCTAGGGTATCGGCGGTCAGAGTACCACCGTAACGGTTTAATTTAATGGGCGTTGCTCCCAAATGATCGAGAACAACGAGAAACACGAATCCCGTTGGAAATTCTCTCTAATCTCAGTTAAAGTAAAATACAACTGTATATGAAACCTAACCAAGTAATCAGAGGGAAACCAGAGGAAAAACAACCGAGTTCAACTATCAGCATGGCATATAATGGTTCAAAGAGCTAAGTCCTTAGAAGCCACTGCTGCCCTCTAGTGGTTTACCTTATCTGGCCCACAAAGCCGTATGACACGGAGACAAGCTCGCTCCGGTTAAACACCCGATATTTGGCTAAAAAATATAGGAAACATGTTTTGATAATTCAAAATAAGAGAAATAAATATATTAGTTAATATGAGCAAGCCATGACGTCTAGCATTACTGTATGACAAGTTTTCAACTGTACTCTCTGTGGGGCCCAAGGTGGTGTATATGTTGAAGGGCTAAGGGACATCACTGGTCAGCTTATGCTGTATTTGTCAAGGGGTCTGAGATTCGCACACGGTCAGTTGCACTGTATTCGGTAAAAGGGCCTGAGAGGCCCTAATGATCAGCTCATACTGTATTTGCAACGATGCCTGAGCTTCTCTGTGGGTTTGTTTAACAAAAACCTGTTATCCTTAGTCTTGCAGACTTTTAATTTTTTTTTTTAAATGCTGGGAATAGGCTAATACGATACCATGACAAATGACAATTAGCCTAATTCTTTTGTAACTTCCATTTTTTATTTGTATAACAGTTGATCAACCAGACCTTTTATGATAGTTTTTCTTTTTTACAGTTAAAATGATGATGGGTAGCAAGTGATAATTGAACAAGTAATAAAAAAAAATGTAAACTTCTTAAAAAAACTAACAAAAAAAACCAACCAAACAAACAAAAAAAAATCTACAGGAACCTGTTGAAACTGAAAGCAACAAATGTATAAACTTTACATTACCAAGCAGAACAATGCTAGCACAACAAGAAAAAACCCTCTGAACAAAATCTGAATTATCTAGATTATCTATAAACACATAGCAGATATATAATAAGTAGAAATAATTATGTAAAAAGTCAGTTTTAAATATGAAATATTGTTTGCTTGAAAATGAAATAATAATTAAAAAAAAAAAAAAAAAAAAAAAAAAACCCACACATCTTTGTGAGTATGATATTAGGCTACGGTATCACATCCTGAACAGAACTCAAAGTTTTAGGCTAGATCAGTTAAAATACGAGTAATTTTTAACTCCATTGTTAAGGAAATAACTGCACTTCTGTAGACATTAAATTATTATTATTATTTTTTATATATACATATTTGATATATTCATATTTCAAATAAAGTTTATTTTTCACACAAACACATTTTTGATTAAATAAGCAAGGACTGTTTCACCACTTAGAGAAAAACTCAAAGATGTCAGGAGGCAGTTGTATACAATCCCTTAAGATATCACAGAAGTCAAATATTTTAAAGGAAAAGAACACATCAAAGACAGATTTAAATTACTAATTTAGGCAATCTGTTTTCAAAACATTGGTACAACATTGCCTATAGTCATGCTTCTCTAGTTTTAACCAATTCCCATAAGTGGAATAAGGTTTTAGCATAAAAAAAAAAGAAAAGCACACAAAGAAAAGGTATTCAGACACACACACACACACACACACACACAAACAATTATAGCACTGATACAAGATGAACATTCTGTAACACTATTAGAAAGGTAGAACTCATTTTTGTTTATTAAATGTACTATGTTGTGAGCATAGCCCTAAAATGAACATATCCATATATCTGGAGGTAGAACTGTATTTCCTGAGGGAAAAAAAACAACAACAAAAGCCTTGTTTAAAAATCCATCTATTCTATATCCATGTATATGAAAATAAGCAAGTTAGCCCAACCAAAGCTGGCACATTGGTCCAGAGCTTCTCACGATCACATTATCTTTGCATGTAGTCACTGTTTAAAAAAAAAAAAACAAAACCTGGCCATATATACATACATACACACACACATACACACACACACACATACATACACACACACTTTAATGGAAGTCCACATATATGGTCAATTTAACATTTACAGATCTTGAAAAAAGGGGAAAAAAACAAAAAAAAAATCTGTAAATGCTAAAATGTGAAAAGTTGATGCTTTGGAGTTGGAAGGCTCTCATGACAGCAACAAATTGTAACTTAAAATCAACATTTAACAGCTGAACCACTGTTTGTATCAAAAAAGGAATAATTACATCAGTGTTAGTGTAACAATACATTCTACAGAGAGAGAAAAGCCCACTTAGAATTATCAAAGCATTAGGCATCCTACAATAAGCACGAGCAAATCTGCATGATTCAGCTAACTCTGGTTGTCGTTGCAATATAAAGTAAACATTGTCCCCTAAATTTACTGGTACAGTAAAATCAAAATGTTACTTTTTTTGAATACCCAAGATGAGAGAATTAAGATGTGACAAATATAAGGAAAACCTACAGAATATACTCTTTTAGTCTAGGCTTGTTTCAACATGTGTATTATCATTTTATAATAAATTCTCTTTTCCCCTCCTCCTGTCCCTCTTTAGACATTTTTGATGATTTCTATATTCAATCCTAACTGGTTGAGCATACACCACAAATAACAATTTAGCTTTAGTGTTTCAATACACTTAGAGGGCAACGTATCTAAATTTTTAAGGCTCAAAATAAAGCCAGACACCATCCACTCAATGAAACACAAGGAAGTTGACTAAAAGTAAGGCAGATGGGTGAATTCAGGTAGCACGATGGCCATTTATACTCTATCCACTAGACGGCAGCATACTATCTGTTATCTGAGCTCTCAAATTACTAAACCATTAATCAAAGATACCGCATGGCATCTTTACATGTATATAGAAAGAGTTAAGAGTGGTTTGCTTTGCCATGTAACTGAAGGCAATCTGGCATCTTTTTCTAATGACAAACAAATTAACATTTTGCATCTCAGATTATGATAAACCTTAGACTTCCATTTGTTATAAAGTCTTATAAAAACCTTATATACCATAAAGGTACAAGGCAACCACATATGGCACAGGTGCTGAGTGAGATCTTAAAACCTTACATTATTAACTAGATGTGCTCTGATTTTTTTAAATGTGTGTATGTGTATATATATATATATATATATATATATATATATATATATATATATAAATATAAATAATAAGAACCTGCTGTACAATATAATCCCACTGTACATCGTTCTTTTTTTTTTTTGTATCAGTTATCAATTTAATGGTGTTTGCCTGGATGATAAAATGCACTGTTGAGGTAGACAGTTTAACAGTAACATGCCTAGAAACTCATGAGGTATGCTGTCATCCCTGAGACTGTCAGACATGTTGAAGTGACACCCTTCATACATCCTTGCCTGTGTAGAATCCAAGTACCTTATAGGCTAAGGTGAAGGAGATCTTGAAATCGACATGCAGAATGAAAGAATGGAGTCAGTTTTTCAGAAATATTATGGAATTGGCTGATTGAGAGAACCATTGCCAAACCCTTGGCATAAATTCAATTTAGAAATTCCTGTTCTGGATATGCACTATAGTCCATTACACACACTTTGCCCCTCGTTCCCGTTTTAGCATGTCCCGAAAGTCACAGGATTACTATACAGACAGTTGTGTTAACTTGACTGTGGGAGTAAGGTAACCACACCAACCAGTATCTGAATTTTAAGAAAGAATTTACCTCCAAGAGACATGAGCAACCCAAGTCTGAAAACGTTAATATGTTAACATTAATATACAGACACAGGAAACATCTGCAATTGTATAAGGGAAGATGACCCTCTCCAAATGCCTGTCCAAAATAACAGTTTATAAGAATAAAGCCCAATTCTAATAATCACAACACTGGCACATTCCAATCATGTCATATATCAAATATAGGGAGCTACCCAAACTCAGTATGTGACAATCCAAAATGAAAGTTAGTTCGTGTAATTCTTTCTACCTAATGCTTAGATTACCTGGTATGCTAAGGTTAGTCTTTTTTAAATAAAAGTCGACCAAGGTATAGGTGAAAGTTGCAAGACTAATATTTTCAATGCTAGCTATGGGAAGTTCATATGGCAAGATTAATAAAAAAAAAGAACTGCTATGTATAGTATGTCAAAGCACATTTTCACTGCAACTTTTGATCCAAACAGGTCTGATTATTACATGAATTTTATGTCTGACCAGCAAAAGTGAGCCAAATAGCATGTGCTTAAGATTTATGTTCATTGGCAAAATCAATGAATTATAGTTAAAATATAAGTGATTAAATCAACCACATACTAACAACTTAGTTCATTAATTTATATATTGATGGATTTGACAGCCTTCTGAAGTATCTCTATGAAATTACACATTTTTTATAGAAATAAACTATAACATTGCAGGAGCATTTTGTTTTGCTTAAAACGTGGTGCCTTGAAGTATTTTAAATAAAATGAAACACTAACTCATGGCAGCTAATGCAGAAGGCATCTTTCTATACCAATGAAAAGAAGGCCGTTTTTTATTATTAATGACACACAGATGTTTCCAGAATGTTGGTGCATCTGCTGACCAGACAATTAAATAGTAGGCAAGCTCCTTCACACCCTGCACTGTGCATCTTAAATAGCAATTTAACAATCTGGTGTAGGAAATTTTGGAATAACGTTAATTGCTTTTGTTCAGATCTATAAGAGGGCTTACCTATGCTTGACTCCCGCTGAATTACATAAGCATCTTTGCTTGGATTTTTTTCTATTTTTCACTCACTTGTTTAAAGAGGGCTTTCTCAATCTCAAGTAAAATTAACATGATTAAACATAGTTTATATACACAGGTATGTATATGCTGGCTTGCAAAAATAGATCCTCCGGAAGTTTATAATGCAGCGCTAACTTCACTCTCACACCACATAAGCAACATTATACCCCTTTGACGTCGATTTTGAAAATAAATGACTGGCATTTTACATCTAGTAACTGTAAAAATGCTCTCCACTGACATTTCCAAAACACCACACACCCAGGTGGCCAGGAACAAAGTGTCAGAAAACACAAAGTCTGACACACTCATCGTGGTGTTGCAAGGAGTTTGGGCGAGTCTGTTGTGGCTCATGCCAAGAATCGATAAAAACTCTGTTGAAGAGATGTTGTTTCACAAGGCACTCTAGATATACACGAATAATACATGTATAGTTTAGAACCTTATTTGCATTAAATTTTATAACACTAACAAAAGTTGTATTTTGAAAATGTTCTTTACTCCTGTTAACAGGAAGCTTCATTGTCAGTCAGCAGGTATGTAAAATGTGTAAACAGAGTGCTACCTTTTCTAGTTTCTACTCCTATACTGATTCCAACCAATGTGTACCCAGAAAAGAAATAAATTATTCACAGATTTTGCATATATAATATAGGTTTGTCTTTACCGTAAACTCTTTTGTAGGTGTTTTTAAGTTCATTTTGAACAAGAGAGTCAGTAAAGGAAAGTGAACCTGAGATAGTGTGCATCAAGTGGGCTTGGAATATGTTCTTCCTACATGTATATTTTTGGCATAGGCTCAAGAAACTAAGTTTAATTTTTGGCCTTAGCTAGCTTGGCGGTGGTGAGGTGTTTAAGGTGAAGGGTTGGTAGAGGTGGATGAGGTAGGGGTCTGGGGATGCATTTGGGAGTTGCTGCGGCCTCCAGGAGCTTTGCTGGACACTCCTGATGAGGTCAGTCCCGTAGCCTGGGCATAAAGAACACCTGTAGCAAAGCAAGAAGAGAAATGGGGGAGTTGCATGCAAGTTCACTGGAAGTCTCAGAAAGTACAATATATATTTAATGACCATTATTAAATAAGAAATTTGTTGTTGCAGCAGCATAAGCACTACCTGAGCCCATATTTTAATATAAACCTCTTGCAAAAGGAAAGGCCTGGTAAAGATCTGTAAGCCATATATGAACTATACAATATTCGGCCCGGTGGAACATACAAATGCAAGTTCCAGAGACTGATGAATTATGCAAGTTCCATGAGACTTAAGTGAACAGTTTTGATTTCTGCATGTTTGGGCTGCAGCAGTCTGCCACTCACCGGTGTAGAGAACTCCATTTAGCTCCACTGACATGCTTATGCTGCTTGTGCCATTTGTGGTGAGGTTCAGGGCTGAATCCTGTCTGCCATCTGAGACAAAAGGAAACAAACTCAGCCACCTGCAAATTACTACTGATAACTCTGTTGTTTTGGGGAACAAAACAATATAGTATATATATAGTGTGTGTAATATTTTATATATATATATATATATATATATATATATATATATATATATTTAAAAACAAAAAACAAACAAACACACACCCCTTTCTCCATACCTAGCCACCTTACTGAAATAATGCCACTTATACAACAATTGAACTTCAAATTAACTCCCAAATGATCCGATTTATTAGACCATTTCAGATTTTACACAAACAATATCCACACTGACTTACAATGTGGTGCCAATAATAAAACCAGAAACAGTCCAGGATAACACAAAAAAAGTCCAACAAATAGTTGCAGCCAGGAGGAATAAATCTCCTACCTGCAGTATTTCTGAGTCACATGTTCACATTTTACTATGAAATATGTCAAATAAAACCACTGTTACTTCAACCGCCGAGTTTACACTCCCTTCCCCTAAAAACAAAAAGGTGTTGCACTGCTAGTCACAGTAGGGATTCCCCTTCCTTGTCTCACACAGTGGAGTCTCACGGGTAAATTACAAGTGAAAAACAGGTTTGCATCTCTACATTTCCTGCACATTAATCTGTCATGCTATAAAAACAGTTTTTAAGACTGAGGGGGTTTGGTGTGGGAGTGCTGCTAAACGTTTCTCAGAGTTTCTAGTGAGGATATTAGAGATCTCCTCCTCTATACACTACGATGCGAAAGTTGAATGAGGTGTTCTGTGAGGTTAGCACGCTTGTGTGTCAAAGCATGAAACATTCAACTCAGGAGAGTTGCAACTACTGAATGAAGGGAAAAGGATTAGTTTCATTACGCAAGAAAGACAATGTTTTCCAATGAAGTGACTAGAGCCTTCACTGGTAGATTTTAACCACAAAATGTTCAGGTTATAAACTCCCCTTCCCTTGCTGGAAACATCAAAGTCTCTTATGAAATGAATTTAAAGTGTTGTTCAAAAGTAGTCCAAATGTTCCTATGAATCACCGCCTTAGAGAGAATCATTAGATAGAATTTACTTCCCTCTCCCGCATGCATTAAAATCAATCAGTTTTGCTTAACTCCATTACACATAGAATGTACTGAGTTCAAGCATAACCATAGGGCTCATGACAGCTGGAAATTGTAGCTATAATAAACAAACACTGAAGCTTGTGGTTAATTTTCTAGTTCTGCCTTTACTGCAGACCTGCAACAGTGGCTGTGACAGATAGACACCCATTGGCATACCCTTAAGAGAGCCTAATTGTTTAATGGAGAGTGGCCAAATAGGCTTTGATTACCTTGACTGTTGATACGGATGTTCATGGGCATTTGGGCAGTCATGGCCAGCAGGTTGTGCTGCAGCGCCCTCTGCAGGAGCCGCTGGTGCTCCTCCGCTGGCAGTGCCATCTTCTTCTCGGGTGGCTCTCCGGCCTCCAACTTGTCGCGGAGCTGCTCCAGCGCAGCCACCTGGGCGGCCATGGCGGCCTGCACAGCTGCGGCCTGAGCCGCGACCACCGGGTGACCCGCCAGCGCTCCAGAAAGCCTGCCAGCTGCCGTCACGTTAGACTGACCACCGTCGTCTTCTAGACAAAGGCCGGGGCGGGCGGGGCAAGGCCAAAAGAGAGGGATGAAAAAATAAAAGAAAGGGTCAGGGGGGAGGACAGTAGCTGGGTAAAACACTTAAAAAGGTGGGACACAAAAAGGGTGAAGAAATAACTGGCCACTTGCTTTGAGAGAATGCCACTGTGTTTGGACACTAGCTCAGTTCTGTGTGGGCGCGAGTGTTCTGAGCTAGTTCATTAGCACTTTACTCATCCTAGTTGTTGGTGACAATATACACAGACACTAAAATTTCACATACTGGAAAAAATATTTTTTACATATTTTATTAATTTATGTAACAATAACAGTAGCAATTTTTAATAAAATGCGGCTTGTTTAAATAACTACTTAGGAAGTGTTATAACTCAAATACAAAATATTCAAGTTTGCTAAATTCACAGACCAATAATATTGAAATCACAGGATGAAACGATCTGCTGGGGTTTCCCCTTTTCTGTGTTGGTTACATTTGAATTTGTTGGCTATGTAAAATCATTGCAACATGGAAACCATGTGACCTGACAGACCTGAGCCCATTAATGTAATTTCCAAATAGCAAAACAAAAAAAACAAAAACCCACAATAAAAACCCCACACACACCTCCCCATGAGCCATCTAGGTTTTGGGATAGTTAAGTGACTAATACAGACAATATATGATCAAAACCATCCTACCCACTGGGGGGCACTAGCTTGCTTCCAATGACCTCTCATTAAAACAAAAATTATCAAGGAGTGTTCGGAATGGTGGATGGTGTTTGGACCAAAAACTGGACTAGCCTGGTGCTCCTTCTTCTGGACTGTCTATGTTTGACTTTCTTTTCTCTTTTTTTTTTTTTTTTTGGGGGGGGGGGGGGTATAGGGGATGACCATTTGCACCATTTTTGGGTTTGCAGTAGTGATTTTATAAAACTCTGAACCCTGACATAATTGGGCTTGGCATCCCCATGGGACATCATTTGGATTGGTCAGAGCCCCCAAGGTAACCCCAGTGTCACGGCTGTACCCTTTAGCCTAAGGCATACTGACTTATTTGCAGTTGCACACAGTGAGGTTAGGGACTTCTGCTAGTCAGCCTGAGGTAATTAAGAGCCTAGACTATAGTTATTGAGGTTGGGTTGGATTAAGTAGGCTACTGGCAGGAGTATGCAACACAGGGCATAAACACAAGGCATGTCATTCACTCAGACTCCATTGGACTGAGTCTGTGTGTACTGTCGATCTTACCCTTTTTGACTTTTTGCACAGAGGAGAGCGATGCACCATTGGTGGCCATGGAGAGGCCCATACTGGCCAGCGGGAGCTTCGGGGAGGAGAGCATTGTGGGTGTGCCATTGGGGGAGTAAGTGAAGAGGGAACTGCCAAAGCCCTGGCGCCGGCCCTCCCGTCGGTTGCTGTCTATGGCAGCCTGGAGCTCATTGGGGTTGCTGAGGCCCCGCTTGTCACATTCGTATGGGTAAAGGTACTTCATGTACCTGTACAGAGAGCGGATTAGGAAAGTCAGGTCTGAGAGAACAAGGACCTAGAATCTCAGGTCCAAAAATGGACCTAGTAATATGTCTAGGACACATCTTTAAAAGTATACAACAAACACTTTTCTATGGTAGCATGTACCAATATAAGGTCAAATGTAGACCATGAGCATCATAGATTTGGGGGTGAGTTTACGAATCAAGCACTTAAAGCATTTCCCTGTGTATCAAGCAGGCTGTAGAGTGTCAAGTACTCACTGTGTCCTGAGGGTGAAGGCAGCACTGGTAATCGAGGTGGGCAGGTTCAGGCCTTTGGTGATCTCTCTCCAGAGCTTCTTATTGATGACCTCTACCAGCCCACCCTTTTCTGTCACCAGCCGGTAGAGCATGTAGAGGTCTAGTACTTGCTTGGCCATGATGGGGATCCTGTTCACTGGTGTCCCTAAAAGGAAACAAAAGTTCCCAGATAATTAAGGGCATCCCCCCCTGCCCCCTATATAGAAATTTCTGCTTTTGGGGTCATACCAGTGGAGTCATTTTTGAATAGTAAACATTTTACTTGTCAGTTTCCATACAAAAGGTGACACAGTAAACCATATAGATGCACGGTGTGCGTGTGGTTAATCTTGAGGGTGGGTGTGGATAATGACTAAATAAGTGGCTTCCCTCAAGTGATTTACAAAGATCTACCTTTGTATTCTGAGTGAGTCTCCTAGTGTTGACACCTTCTCTGTCCCTAGAGGGCAGTGTCAGGTCAAATGAGTGCAAACATGATCCCCTTTGTTGAATATATATTGTCTGAAGTACAAAGGCTTGTACACATTTCTTTTCAGGGTGCTCAAATAAAGCATTTTCACATTGAAAGGGCATATCAGTCACATGTATACAAGAAAATAAATTGTGTGCGGGTTACTGTTTATCCATTAAAATGTGACAGAAGATAATGGCTTGATGTTTCCAAGGCCAAATACTGCATGTGCTCATGTTCACACACATACAGTAGCTTTCTGTACATTCTGGAGCCATAGATTCACTTTAGAACGCTATAAACAGTAAAAGTGTCAGCAGCCGTAAAGCAGTCAGTCATTCAAGAAATAGAGATCAGCTTGAAACCTGAGTCGAGTGCCCGTGCGTCACAGGAAGGGAAGGACAGGGGCACAAATGCAACATCTCCCACAATGCACTACGCTACATGTTGAGGGTTAGAAAAGCAGTCATGGCCACAGGAAATGCGTTTAGTCACGTGCGTCGCTTCGAGCTCAATACCTTTCATGTTCACTGAGCTCTGTATTTTGGTGATGCTGAACAAAGCTTGCCAGCAAAGGGGTGATGCAGCAGCATGAAATTCACTGCCTTCATGAATCTTAATTGCGTACTGGCGAGCAGAATTCAAAGTATAAGGTCTCACTGAAAAGGTTATTTGTTTTATGTGTGTGATCATGTACCCCTTTTCTGCATGAAGCTGAATAAGTCGTCCAGGAACTCCTTCCGGTTGGGATCGCTGTCCAGTTCATAAAGCTGTAGCAGGGAAACAGAAAGAAAAACAAACAAAAAGGGCCTGAGAATGGAAACCAGATAAACGTACATTAAAGAAAACCGCTCTGCAACAAACCACCGTTCCTGACACTATCCATGCAAACCACATACTGCACCCCAAGATGGAAAAACCACCCAATTTCCTGAGACTAAATGATACAGCAAATCAGATGAGAACATTTTATGTATGTAGAATCTTTGGGGCAATGACTAGTTAGTATCACTTGGGTTTTCATGCAGGTGCAAGTCAGAGAGAGATGGGTGTAGCCCTCTACACTGTACATGTGCCATGGGGTGGGGTGGAGAAGAGCCATTTACATTTGAAAGTAGAAGAAGGTTTTGGTGGGTCTGTAGTGCACTTTGGTATCGCGAGGAGACTTGAACAAGGGATATATTGTGTTATTTACTCACAGACGCACAATTGTATGCACAATACTGAACTTCATATAAAATTCCTAACAACAACAACAACAACAACAACAACATCATCATCTTTGTGTTGAGCACATCGAAGCAGTTTAATCACGATGCCAAAGTATGATAAAGCATGAACTAAATGGGGAAATCTGATCCTAGATGTACACCAGTGCTGAGCCTGTGATGAGTAGGCAATGATAAAACTCACACGAGGTCACATATCCTGAAAATCCAGTAGTACTCTATGAACTGAGCAATTTGCTTTCATTTACATTTGGCCAAAGGGGGAAAAACCAACTAGAAAACACCATCTGAAGGTTTCACAAATGATAAGAATTATCAAAACTACCAGAGCTGAAGGCACATATTGTCAGGTCTCACTTCTCCCAACAGTCTGTTTTGCATCAAGGGAATGCAGGAGAGGTTAATTATTACATCTCTTGCGAACAAAACATGGAGAGTAAGAGCAAGTCAGATATATTCATGGGTGAAGCAGTCCCAGGGGGCTAATGGAGGGGGAGGGGCCATAATGCAATGCAGGCTTATTTACAGAATGCATGCGTTTTTGAGGAGCACCATACCATAAATCTCTGAAATGGCTCCCCATCTGCCTCTCTCTCTTTCGCTCATCAGTGCCTTCATTCACCAATTTACAAACTGCCTGCTTTTTCCCAGCATTCCTAACCACAATACCACCAGCCCTATCAGTTAACACCATGACGAGCATTTTATAATGCAACCCTGCTGGTTCCAATGAAGCTGACTGCAGTGTTTAGCTGGGCCCACAGAACAGTGCGAGACCTGCCATGCACATTCTTTTTGATTACAACCCTCCATTCGGTCCATGAACCCGTATAGCCATAATCAATCCAGAGTCTGTACTGAATATAACGGCAATTTCTGTGGTTGCTGAAATCATCAGGTGTCCGGTGGTGTGAATAAAAGAGGAGGAATGTGGTTGAGCCACCAGTTTGATCAGTGTCATCAATACCCAGGGAGCAGGAAAGGCTTGTCAACACACATCTGTCTTTGGGAAATACAAAATGGAAGCCACTCATCTCCCATTCGCCACCCGTCTCTTCACAGAGCCCTGGCTTTATGACAGGATAGGATTATACAACCCCAGCCCCCTACCCCTATAGTGGAAACACATCTATTTATCTGCCAGTCACGAGAGAGAAAACCTCTTTCCATAAATGCTTTGTGTAATCATGCTGGTAGTGTCACAGAAAAGTCCATGAAGCAAACATGTTGATGTAATGGATCAAAAAAAGAGAAGAGGAAAGCCACAGGATGGCCTCAAAAGTATACACACCATGATACTAGATGAATCTTGAGGTTGGGAGTGAATTCTGGCCAACGTTCACATGCAAACGTATGAATTCAGATTCACAGTATGCCTTGAAGTCCCTAACCTACTTCAGAGTAACTATATCAGAGATTTAAATAAGCTTCAGTTAACCCAGACACACTCTGTTTGCTGATATCACCAGATGTGGCTCAGTGTTGATCAGAAGAGAAGTAAAGGCAAGGGCAGACACTTGAACAAGCAGTTTTCACCACCATCTGACTTCCAGTAAGTACCTCTTTGGTACAGGAGCAAGTGAGAAAGAAGACCAAATCCAACCCACAACCAACCAAGCACCAAGCCGCCTCCCCCTCCCCCAAACTGAGAAGGCCCCTACGTTATACTCGCATGACACGTGAGCTACTAGTCTCAAAAGCCTGTAACGGCATTTCACACCTGCTGATCACCTTCAAGGCACAAGAGAGGGGGCCGGGAGGAAATGACCAGCAAGCTAGTTTCAGCCTTACAGAGAAGATTTGCTCACCATGTTGCAGAATAAATAATGAAAGAGCATGTTATGAGAGCTCCATCACTCAATGCAGGGTGGGCCTGTTTGATAAAAGGGAGAGCCATTGTGTGGAAACAATAGTGTTGGCTACCATAACCCAAGGCCTCCTTCTCTGAAATTAAGTCAGCAGCAGAGACGAACACCTGCATAAATGAAAACCTTATTTCGTATCACTCTTCAGCAGAGCGAAACCTGAAACCCAAAAAGATGTGCACCATTTAATAATTCAAATTACTTTTGAATTTAGCTTTTTCGCAAGTCATGCATGAACAGGGTCCATTTTACCTCCTTCCAACTCAGTAACGGAAATTTTTAAAACACAAGTCATGTGCAATTTTGGGTCTTCTACCCATGATGGGAGCCATCTGAACACTGGGATAGCATGGTATGACAAGGAGAACACAGACAGAGGCTGGAGCCTCTGTCATGGCTGAACCGGTCCACCTGCATCAAATTCCAGACTGAGCTGATAAGAGACAAAAGCGGGCACATCAGAGATCACAAGCCAGCACAGCTCCACTTTCATCTAATGTGAATACAATTTACATGGTCTGCAAAAGCAAAACTTCCTGCCAAGGAACCAGGGAAATCCACTCTTTTCTCTACAGGACCATTGAACAAGGCTGATCTTAGCTTTAAAAAACACACAACCAGCAAAGTTCTGATTTTTTTTTTCCACAGAAAAATGTGCAGACTTCACAGCTGAGATGTCACAACCATTATTGGAACATTTCTTGAGACCGAGAATTAACCAAAAAAAAAAAAAAAAAAAAGTAAGTATCAGCTCCCTTTTCAGTTCCCTTTTCACAGAGCTCGACTTGTATGCTGTCTGCACTCCGGTCTGTTGACATTGCAACACAATCAGAATCATTGATTGAGCAACCAGTCACTCAAAATAAAGCATGGCAAAGCATTGTCCTCGATTGTGCTACAGCACAGGGATCAGCAGGAGCTGCGAGTGGTACTCTTCAGGTATGAAGAGTAGAAGGAAAGGAACCGAGGGAAGAGGAAGAGAGATGGCTGGGCTAGGCTGTGAGGTCTGGGGCCCTTTCTGCTCTGCATCAGCCTACGTTTCTTTTGTAGGGGAGTGACTTGTGTGTCAATAATGGGATCTTACAGCTCTTCCTGTGCCATGGCCTCTCAGCCCTCTACATGTAGCAGCACCTGGCCTGTGAAAAAGCCTCTAATGGTTACATCTCTGACCGCATGGCATGTGCCGCACAGTCAATAAGAGCATGGACAAGCGTTTGACCTCTGCTGGGCCTTGATTTGTCTGCTTTGTACAGGCACCCCTCCTCTTGGGTAAAAGGTGATCGGGTATGCAGAGATCACCTGACCTGCATCTTCCTAGTCATTAATGTCCTAATGGTGGGGGCATGTTTAGTGTTCTACAAAGATTCTGAAATCACAAAACACTACTGCGAAGAGAATGCTTGGGATACAGCAAAAAAACGAAAACAAACAAACCACCTCAAAGATCGGGGTGGGGAGTAAATCAACAAAACTGATCATTTGGCTTTGCATGTGCCAGCAAATAAAACATCACAGAAATTATACAGGCAAAAAGAGGAACCAACAACAAAGCAAGAAACAAAGCTAAGGTACAAAGAGGAGACAGACAGGGAAAGTGCTATGCTAAGCATTTATGCAATCTTTGGTCACATTCCAGCAGTCACTCACACACACACACACACACTTTGAGATGCTGCCAGTTCCCAGAAGCCCCAGGTGATGTGGCCCTGACATACAGCCTGACTGTTACTTGCACAGTTTGACATCTTCCAGCATCTGGGGTCTCTGCCAAAACACAATTCCTCACTGCTCAGTGTACCGCTTGGCCAGATTTCAACTTGTCACGGCCTTCTGCTGTCAACAGGAAAAGTAAAATGGATCTCCTCAAGGTCATTTTTAAGCATTTTTGCTACCGATACACCTGAGAACTCCTAATCACTTAAGGACTTGACACTATAGGCAAGAAAAACAAAACCAGCTTCCATTAATTAAAAAAGGTTTTATAGCAAGTATGAGTTATCAGACATTTGATCTTAGATTATTTAAATTAGATTATTGTCTCCCTTACACTCTGTACCAGTTGCTTTATGTTCTGAACCAATTTGGTAACTGGAAAAAAGACTGAAACTGAATATAGTGGTATCAGGTTCCCCATCACTTGTCCATCAGCAGTAAGTCCAGTCAGACCTTCACCAGAGCATTCTTCAAATACATCCCTGTAGCAAGTGGTGCAAGCTATAAATAAATCTCCTAATGACTAAATTGGTCCTTCATGAGTTGTCAGATTTATTCAGTCCACCAAGTAAAAAACTCTGTGCCTTGGTTTAACATGGCTGATTTCCAAATGATGTGTTCTCAATATATTTGCCAACAGGTTATGGTAAAAGCTTGATCTAGCAAGCATGTTGTAACAGCTCTCCATCTGCCTTTAAAACATCAAAGGCAATAAATGTTTTAAAATTTGTAGGTCTTATGTAAATAAAAGAAATAGCTAGTGAATAAACAAATAAAACAAATACTTACATTAATCAAGTGTTTGATCATTTTATATACATGTTCTATATGCTGTCAGTTTGTTACGGTGTCCTATTACACAAACTTCCTAAGGCAAAAGAAAAGGGCAGAAACAGCCTTTGATGTCTCATCTGTATTGTAAATGCACCCATCAGGGCAAATGCAGCCCAGATGGACAGTAAAGCAGGCATGTCTTTAAAAATTCATTACACCCTCTATGGTGAGCTTCCATTTAAACGACTTGGCATTAAAGATTGATGCTTGCAGTAGATTGGAGGAGGCAATGACTGCTGAAACCACTGCATTAAACGAGATAACGCTGCACTTTTATACTTGTTCATTTTTAATTTTCTACATCAAAATTGCTCATTATAAGAGAAAACTTGTTTCATGTTTTTACTCATCATGTATGTTATTTGAGGGCAATCAAGTAAATGGAGCCATTGCAGATGGTGTTCAGCAGGTTCTTTTTTTCTTCATTACTTTTCATTGGTTTAATCATAACATTATGTGCAAAGTAAAGTAATAAAGATACATGTTTACTGTATGTAATTATGGGTCATGTGCAGCGAGTGCCAGCTATCAGATGAAGCTGTTCTGTATTCTTCTTAGATTGCACAACAGCACAGAGACAGACTCGCACTTGTGGTCTTCTGCCTGCCTGAGGATTGCAAGGCAGCTGCTCCGATGCAGCTCAGTCATCACTGTGACATAATCGGTCTGTTGGGGGGGGGGGGGGGGCTAGCTCAAACTAATTTCTCTGTGTGCTGCGCTGTCTTGTTCAGACTGCTGAAACAATGCATCTCAAGCCCAAGTTTGTGCATTTATATTTCAAACTGTATGATTAAAACAATGCTTACATTTCTAAGTTAATTTCAGCATTCTGCAAGATTCTCCAAGTATTTATTAGTATTAGTATTTTTTTTTTTTGTTTATTCTCTAGCTATCCATTTTTTATTTTTATTGTAAGTCCAAAATGATCATCAAGAATGTCATGGTGGCATTTTTAAACAATTATTGCGTTTGATGTCTTATAGGCAGATGGTGAGCTGTTCCAACAAGTGCCATGCTTGCTAGGTCTGTAATTTCTCTGTAAACCTTAATGTATGCCCTTAGCAATCAAAAATGTGCTTATTGTGCATGGACAAAAGTAACCTGACCCAATAGTTCCCCTCTCAAGCTGTAGCATGTGATCAAATGTCTTTAGTAAGCACCTAAATAAGGTTCAAAAGATCAAAAAGTATAGTTTCATTCTCATGTGTAACCACTTCTTTAATTAAAACCTCAAACTTGGCTCACACAAGGCAAATCTGTTCCCTTCGCATTAGTGCTGGTATATTCTTAGACCACTGAAATCAGTTTCTCTCATTCCACTACTTGGCCAGGCCTGACAGTTCAATCAGAAGCAAATTGGCAGTATGCCATAATGTCACATTAATTTTAGCTGTATCAAAATTAGAAGATCACAAGCCAAGTTGATAGGCTGCACTTTCTACCCTTTTCTCCCTGTTCTATGGAAAAAAGAGCTCAGGTTCTTGGAAACTTTTGGAAAAAGCACATAGATAAATGGCTTGTTTGATATCGGTTTGTCACTTGGGAAATAAAATTGTTGTCATTCTGGGCCAGAGATCATTTGGGAGGGGTTCCAACTGACATGGGTGAACAGGGATGTGTTGCTGCACTGTGCCAGAGTCTCCAGCCAGAATGGACAGATTATCACTCTCCCTCAGGCACATTCCAATCTGCCTCCACCCACCTGCCCAAAATAAACTGCAGCTGATTAACCCTTCACTTCCCACACATGTGCACGCACACACACACACACACACACACAAACACGCCTAAAAAAGATCACACACTCCAATATTTGTTGGACCGCCTTTAGCTTTGATTACGACACACATTCGCTGTGGCATCGTTTCCACAAGCTTCTGCAATGTCACAACATTTATTTCTGTCCAGAGTTGAATTAATTCTCTTCCACCCCCAAGATCCTGTACTGATGATGGAAGACTTGGACCACTTCGCAAAGTCTTCTCCAGCACATCCCAAAGATTCTCAATGGGGTTCAGGTTTGGACTTTGTGGTGGCCAATCCATGTGTAAAAATGATGTCTCATGCTCACTGAACCACTCTCTCACAATTTGAGCCTGATGAATCCTGGCATTGTCATTTTGGAATATTCCCCTGCCATCATGGAAGAAAAAATCCATTGATGGAATAACCTGGTAATTCAGTAGTCAGCTGACCTCATTCTTTGGGCACATAATGTTGCTGAACCTAGACGTGGGGTTGCTGCAGTTGGTCAGATCATAGCACTGCCCCCACAGGCTTGTATGGTAGGCACTAGGCATGATGGGTGCATCAGTTCAGCTGCCTCTCTTCTTACCCTGATGCACCCATCACTCTGGAACAGGGTAAATCTGGACTTATCAGACCACATGACCTTCTTCCATTGCTCCAGAGTCCAATCTTTATGCTCTCTAGCAAATTGAAGCTGTTTTTGCCAGTTAGCCTCACTGACAAGTGGTTTTCTTAAGGCTACACAGCTGTTTAGTCCCAATCCCTTGAGTTTCCTTTGCATTGTTCATGTGGAAATACTCTTACATTCACTACTAAACATATACCTGAGTCCTAATGTTTTTCTATGATTTGATTTCACCACACGTTTAAGTGATCGCTGCTGATGATCACTCAATATTTTTTTCCGACCACATTACTTTCTCGAAGATGTTGTTTCCCCACTGTCCTTCCACTTTTTAATAATGCGTTGGACATTTCTTAACCCAATTTAAATAGTTTCAGCAATCTCCTTAGATGTTGTTTTCTCTGCTTGATACATGCCAATAATTTGACCCTTCTGAAACAGATTAACATCTTTTTCACGACCACAGGATGTGTCTTTCGACATGGTTGTTTAACAAATGAGAAGCCACTCACTGCATCAGTTAGGGTTAAATAACTTGTTGCCAGCTGAAACAATCAATCACCCATGCAGTAATTATCCAATGGGAGGCTCTTACCCATTTGCCTAGTTAAATCCAGGTGATGACCTTTTTTTTGGCCAGGCAGTATTAAAATTATATATAAATATAAAAGCACCATCAGTTCAATCCTAAATTTTCCCCCTACAGTCAGTTTAGATTAATCAGTTTTGTTCAGATAACATGTTTTGATGTTGCCTTACTATTCTGTCTGAGTTGCAACAAATTGTAAATTGAGTGAGCAAGGTTAGTTCAAGTAAGAAAAAAAGATGTTGAGATGTTCCATTTTGCCCCTGGAAAAAAGCAAAGGGGTGGGGAGACTGTAGGATCTGTAGCATGAGCCATACATTACACAAGCTATCCTACACGGCCCAACAATTGTGTAACATTATCTTAGAGAGACAGAGTACTGCACCTCTAACTGTCACCAATATCCACATCCCCTGGTGACTACATATGGAGATCTATCTACGGGCACAGCATTTGATAAAGGTCGAACAGCATTCATGTGCCAGTCTATATGAACAAAACAACTGTCAGGCTTCTCAGAACATCCCTCCCTTATGGCCCATTAGCTGCAGATGGTTGACAGCGTCACACCATCTTTCTCCTCCACAAGCATTAGCTTTCATTCACAAAAAGTCCTTATTAGCTTCAAATGACAAGACATGATATAACACATGATATGATTATATGATAATACATTTCACAAGCTGACCCTGGCAACAAACTCAAACATGGGAGACACTAATGTTACAAAAGGGTACAATTTGGTGCATATCCTTATACAACTGCCAGTCTGATGCAATCTGAGATTTTTTGAGTCAAAATTCAAAACCCAGGATGATATTAACTGAGAATGAAGACTTTATGTCTTGTTGAAATGCCATGGGAAAACACTTTGGTTATTAGTAATACAAATCCAGCTTGAGGACCTTTTCACTTCCTCTAATCAAGAATGAATGCACAGACATCCAAACCAGCTGTGTTAACTCATGCCTGAGCTGATCTCATTTATACATACTGGTATTACATTTACATTTATGGAATTTACCTGATGCTTTTATCCACAGCAACTTACAGACAGAAGAACCTTTGTTTAGGACTATGTCATATTCTCGTAATTTGGAATGAGTAGATATGAGTAAATGTAATACATTTTTTGAATTCTAGTTCTGAAGTACGATTCTAGTTCTGAAATACAACTTGAGCAATTGAGGGTTAAGGGTCATGCTCAGGGTCCCAACAGTGGCAACTTGGCAGCAACTTGAACCAGCAACCTTCCGATTACGAGTCAAGTACCTTGACCACTCAGCTACCAATGCCCCACTCAGGGCAGGGCCTTTGTGAACTCTGTTCAATTCTCTTTCCATTCTAGTTTAATTTCCCAGCAGGACCCCTCAGTTGATAAATTTGTTTAAAATCATATACCATGTCACTTGGGAGCTTGCCACATGTCTGTCATCCAGCTATGCAATCACAGAAATAAAACTCTGCACTAGCAGCACAACTGACACTTGAGGCATGTGGGTTCTTCTTTGCTGTCACTGTGTAGATGACTTGTGAAAAAAGTAGTTAGAAAACACATAGTGGGGAAACACTATAGTTATTAGTTGCTGTACTGAGCCGTTACCATGCTGAGCCAGTACAGGTTACAGCTACAAGTGTAGAATGTATTTTGGACAGTCTTACTGTTGTGGTCTGTTTTTGCCCTATATAAATTAAAGTTGAATAATAAATTTAAATAGCGGAGTTGTCTTTTTGAAGTTCCACGTCAAAAACATCTGTCAGCATGCATTATACCCCTCTCCAACCTCCCCACTTTATAGCACCTGAAACAATGCTTCACTCAGCCAGCAGACTCCACAGCAGGACTGGCTGCATTTTCTTAGGCAGTATATGGGAGCATCGTTGGTGACGTGCAAAGGCCTACCTGTCTGAACTGCTCCTCGTACGTCCAGTCGCCGTGGTCCTGGCCATGAAGCTGTCCGTGGGAGGACTGGGAAGTGGGGCCCGAGGTCCGGGGCTCGGGGGCAGAGCCTGCCCGGGCCTTCAGCAGCTGGGCATGGGGGTGGAGCTGCCGATGGGGCAGTAGCAGGATGCCTCGGCCTGGAGCAACGGCCTCACGACCAGTCTGCAGGCCTTCGTCGCCCAGATCTTCATCGTAGTCTTCCTCCATCTCTCCCTCAAAGTCATCCTCATCCCACTTCTGCTTTCTGTTCATACAAATGTTAAATACCATGCATCTTAAGCACCTTTCACAATAAAGCACACAAGAATTAGTACAGACAAACACTGCTGTTTGTCACTTCAGAACTAGGCTGATGAATCTTTTGGATTATTACATTTACTCATATCTACTCATTCCAAATTACGAGAATATGACAGTCCTAAACAAAGGTTCTTCTGTCATAAAGGCTAGCTTATGTAGATTTTTAGTCAATCAAAATGTAATGTAATGCAACATGTAAGGGGGAAGACGTATGCTAATAATTACATTTGCGCCTCCTCCTCTGACCCCATCATGTCTTTGTATTGCTCATCTCCCTCCTCCTCCTCCTCCTCCTCCAAATCCTCTTCTTCCTCCTCATCAGCACTGCTGCGTTCCGACATGGGGCTGTTGGCTGTCTGCTGCTTCTGCAGTCCGGCTGCCACGGCTCTCATGGCCGCTAGCGCTGCCATCTGAGCGCTCTCTGTGTCAGAGGTGGAGCTTAGCTTTAGCTCTTCTTCTGTGGTGGCGGAGGTCTGCAATTGCCCTGCCTGCTGTTGCTGCTGCTCCATCTCCATGAGCAGCTTGGCCCGCTGTTGCCTATGCAAGTTCTCCATCACAGCCTGTAGCTTCATCTCCAAGGATACAGGATGTGCTGAGACTCCGCCTCCTTTGCTTCCCCTCCCAAACAAGCCAGGTGCACCCTCTAAATACTTGGCTCTTATTTTTCAATACACAAGTCAAAAACCTAATGGCCACACTCCCAGAAGAGCTCACAAAATACTTCCTACTGGCAGAGGGAAACCTCGGAGGTTGTAGAAGACGAGGCCTTTTAGTATGCTACAGGCTACAGCAACCTTCAGAGAGGAGGTGCTCCCCCCCCACACAGAATGCACAGCTTAAACAGAGCCTGAGGAAAAGAGAAAGAGAACAGGCATCAGTGAACGTGTGATAGAACATCCTAATGAAAACTCTCCTCCAACCACCTGCGTTCTTCTCTTTTCAAACCGCATATTAGAAAATTCTTGCTGCTGACATCACTATACCACTTGCATCACATTACACACTATAGACATGAAATACCATATAGATAAAAGAACTGCATAAATATCATATACCATGTACATACATACACCAGCCAATGGTACTTTCCATCAAGTACCATTCAATGAAAGGTCCACTCCATTCTACCAAAAGAAATCTTGCTGTAATTGGAAACGTAGATTTATAGCCTCATGTCATATACACATTACTGGCTGCAATCTGTTTCCTAGTTTGACTAATAGAAGGTTATTAAGAGAGAGAATATACACACAGCCTACTCCACAAACAAGACAAGTTACTTTTTGAAGGGGCATACATCAAGAATTCAGATGGTGATCAGTTAGTTTTAGAACACTACTTTGCTTGAGAACAACTTTGGTGAACACCTGCTTCTAAAGTAAAAAGGTTTTATTCCTCTTATAAGTGTAATAACATAGGTTTCCAGGAGGAATCAAAGCAAAATGGTAAAAGTGCATCATGAAAATCTTATACAACGCTAATGCAGTGACCAAATATTTTTCCCCACAGTTGCATTATTTCATCTAGCAAAATATATTTTAAAAATAAATAAATAAAAAACCTGGAATTCCGCCTTAAACCTTTGAAATTCGTGATTAAGTGGCACAGTAAGATAGGTGGTATGCAGGTTAAAATTACATTGATATACCATGACTAACATCGCAAATTTGCATTTAGTAAAATCCTGAGTTTAAATTAAAATGTTCTACTTTCTTATGTTGTAATACTCAGTTCTACGCTGACTATTTCTTCTTTATTAGGGCCCATTCGTAAAGTTGGAACAGATACTGCGCACTGGTAAAAATTACAATTCTGATATTGTTTATCCAAAACAACCTGTATACTGCTAAAATAATAATTATAGTAGGTAAACTAAACAGCTATTAGGTATTTGAAAATAATGTTACATGGGTCTCTTAAATGACCATGTATAGCAAGCTTAATCACCACACAAATGTAGTCTCCATTTTAGAAAGGTTCATCTCTTTCATTCATCAAGCTGTAATTGTGCAACACTCACACAACAGGCTATACCAGGAAGATTTCTTTACTAGATGTTACAGAAGATGCTACATTCATAGACTCGGGTCTTGCTTATGACACACAATACCCTAAATTCTCCATGTGTCAACTGTGCCACAGAAGAAATGTGGAATATGCATCTGTTCAACACAGAGGTGGACTGACAATAATACAGTGCTGTTACTGTGTGCAAGTCCAAAAGCACTCCAAAAAAAAAACAAACAAACAACACACATACACTCATATAAACACAAACAAAAATGCTGGGACATTAAAAATAGTCTACATGCAGACTAAGAAAAGTTAAAAGACAAATGAGAGTTAATGAGAAATAGTAACATAAGGGAGACTACAAGCAATGCACAGAAATATAACTGATGGAAGAATGGCATCCACTAGGAAAGTTTTCACGGAATAGAAATACTCTCCATATATTCACACTGCATTCATATATTACACAGCACCAACATGCTACAGCTTAATACTGCATCATTAGCCTGGGAGTAGTGGCCCATGCCGCTTAGATGCCAATGAGGTTGAAGTCAGGGAGAGTCTAGGTTCATCCTACACGACCCCCCCCCCCCGACTGCCACGGGCACAAGGGATGAATGGTGGGGGTGGGGTGGCTGGGGGGAGTAGCCAAGATCGCAAGGTCTGAGCAAACAGGACAAGAGATAAGGAAAAAGCTAAGGGTCCAATTCCACACAGATAAAGACCCATATCCACATCCCCGGCATACAGCGTACAGATGACTTGCCGTAGCACAGCTGATCAAAACCATAGGCTCTGTGCCATCTCTAAACAGACACGAAGCTTGCTGTGAATCAACACTCTATCTGACCAGACAAAGAGCCCTTGTTTAGCAAAAGCTGCACGGGCCAAAAATAAGGGGTAGTAAAAATAAAAACAAGGCAGAAAATGAGCAGGGAAATTCTGCACATGAGACTAAACATATCCAATAAAGTGGAAGTCATGTTTACTATATCAAGCTGTGGATGTTTATATGTTGGTGCCTTGCAAAAAAAGGGGGAGGGCCGTTCTTTGGTTACACTATTCAGCTCTGCTCTCAAGGACAGGATGTAACAGCACAGACCGCTGATGTATACTTTCAAAAAGAGCTGGCTACCATGACCTTAGCGGCACCATGTGAGAAGCAGCAAAAGAGCTGCACACTGTCGCCAGACAGATAAACGTCAGCACGGAAAATAAAATAAAATGCCCTATTCATTCAGCTCAGCTCTGCTGGAGGAAGGCATACAGGAGCCTTTCAGTTTCCTACAAGTATTCCTTCAGTGGAATGCTAAATTACATCCACTGAACACCCTAACAGCAGAAAGAGCATGCGCCCAGACAATGTCACATACTAGAAAGAAGCACAGAGCTGTCCACAGTCTGTTAGAAGGAAAGGGAAATCTAATTAATGTGGCTAGGCAATCAAAGACAGGCTCACTTCCAGTAATGTAATTTATACAGATCTCCATATTCTGTTCAGCCATTTTAGGAAGACTGCCAGGCTTGACCTCTTTCCTAAGAAGTGCTCAGGTTAAGTCAGCAGAATAGAAATGTCTGGAAAGTTGACAAAACAGGTAAACATTTACCAAGCCCTTACCCAGACAAACAAACAAAACAAAAAACCCACCTCCACTTCTGACTCCTGAACCTAAACATTTCTGTGAGTGACTAGTAGAACACTAGCAATATTAGACTGGTTTTAGAATTGATGGAAGATGATGTCTTAGGCATTACCATTTACCATTCAAGTGATAAAAAAAGAAAAGTTTTATAAGTAAAAATCTATATTATAGTACACCGTTTTGTTATTTCAGAATATTTATTGAAAGCCTGTACTTTTCTCTACCATCTTTCTTTAATCACCAAGCCCAGAGAGAAGAAAAATAGCTAAAAACATTTTTTAAAAAGTCTGCAATAACATATTTTCCAATTTGTACTGCCAAGAGGGGTATAAGCTTATCTTTACCCAAATAGCCAAACGGGTGGGAAAAGTGTGACAATAGCATACTGACATTTCAGATTCATGTTCTGCAATTCTGTCACTTTTTTACTCAGGACCACGGTGACTTTTTTACTGTTTGAATCAAGACTACATCGCAACTAAAGTAGTAAGGGAAGGAGTTCGATCACAGCACACAACTGTCACAGGGAAGTTTCCTGGTCTGACTAATATCTTGTCAATTTACTTCTGAAACAATTGAGATTTTATGACCATCTGAAGACATGGGGGGCATAAAGTGTATAAACTCCTGGAAGGGGACAGGTTCTAGAAGCTGGGATGCATTTGGTCCATATTATTATACAAACACCCTTGGGGATACAACAAATCATAAACAGTGACAAACACTGCAGAAAAAAGGGGCAATTCAGCAGTCGATTTTCCTTAGTATGTCTGAGGCAAAATACCAGCTTCCCAATTATGTGAATGGCAAGAGTTGCATGGTTAAGATGAGATTGGCAAAAGTACCCCCCTCTACTGAATCATCTGTCCTGAGCATGGTCAGGACTAGCTGAACGCAAAGGATCTCCCGCTCAAAAGGAATAGTGATCAGCTGGGCAGCATTCCTGCATAGCTCATTCCCAAAGCATGGAATCACCGCTTTCTGGCATGAGGGTAGAAAAACTGTGCCAAAGACACTTTAACATGTGCATCTTGGCAAAGGAACAGTTGAGCACTGGCCAAGTCACTCATTTGCTCTCCTTTCAGCGGTAAAACACGAGACAGGCGTGTTCAGAGGCCAGCTGCCCCATACCTCCTGTTCTGTAAACACAGCTAATCTCTCAAAGGTTACTTTGATGCTACTGAACGGAGCCAAGCAACAATAATACCAATCACAGTGATATGGCACAAAAACAAACAATAATGTTATTGGACTTATAAACTCATGGAAAGCCTTTCTGAAGACACAAACCACAAACTTCTTTTGTGCCACACAGAAGCTCTTCCCAGGAGCCATACACAACCAAACTCCATCTATTTTGAAACATAAGGGGTATGTTTTAATATAAACACAGCTACACCCCCCCCCCCCTCCTCCCCTTAGCCCAAAGTACTGCAAAACCAGAAATCTGACACTCTTTCTGCCTGGTAACAGAGAAACCTGTTCATCCAGCTTCAGTCCGGATTTGAAATTCTTAAAAAAGAAAAGATAAGAGAAGAAAGGAGCTTGGAGTTCACTGTGATCATCGCAGATGAAACTCTGTAAGGACCTTGGGGCTAAAACTCAGACCCCCCCACCCCCGTGCCTCATCTCATCAATATACAAAATCCATGTGCACCACCCTACTCCCTCCTTTACAGACAAACTCCCCTCTTAGTTGAAAAGCAAATACTCTGCAGCCAAGTTATTTACTCCTCAGACACCTGCTTTATTTGAATTACAAAGCCAGATAAGGATGAAGCCATGGAGACACATTTGAAGATGACACAATATGACTGTCCACTCTTACATTTGTCTTCTCATACTTTTCATACTACATTCACCACAAATATCTACTAAGATGACATAGTTGCAAGTAGCTCGGTTGGTTAATAATTTGGCTGTCTTTCAAACATCTTAAAATATTTCACACATTTAAGTTTCAATACAGTGTTAACATAGTATAAACATTTTAATTAATATTACTTTATAAATAAAATCAAGACCATCAAATGAAACATCAAATCAATATTATCCAACACTTGAAGCACATCTCCCAAAACAAAAAATAAATCACTTATATCTTCTTTATTCTGCAATGAACTACATTCACATACACCAGCACACAAACCCATTCAATCTAAGAAACAGATGAATTATTCCAGAAACAGAAGGATGGGTTTCAGAAAATCAGATCCCAGGTGCAGACCAAGATGAAAAACTGCAAAAATGCCTACACCTCAAAATGTCCACAAATATGTTAACAGCCAACTTTTGCTAAGAATGTAAGGCCAAATCACCATGTTTGTCATATTGCAAATAGGGTGTTATTACTACAAAGCTGAATTGGAAATCTAATCCATTCCATACATGTCTCATTGATATGCATTTCGCTTTAACAGGACATGTTATTCATTAGGTGACATGCGCTACGCAATCCATCTTTTAAAGAGCTCAACCTGATCGCTGACTATTTGATTTTAACCCACAGAGATACAATCATAGACCAAAGGCTGGAAGACTTGGATGCCTGAACACTTTATTTGGTTAAGGGATTTAAGGTAAAGAATGTCCAAGTAATATGAAATATGAAAACAAATATGAAAACAAAGATAAAAGCACTTTTCACATAATTTAAAAAGGTCGCTGTGATGTGTATTCTCTATTTGCAACTAAAACAGTTATGCTCAATCCCTAAAATATATAAAATATTTACAGTTACCAGTAACAGCAAACTACCAACAGTTTTATTCTGTTGAAAGCAGTATCAAATATTGGATTGTTACCCCATTACTGTATCCTTTAAATCAATTTAGGTTTTCATTGTATAAGAAATGTTCTTGGCAAACTTCTGCTTATACAGGTTTTCCATATTAAAAACGTGAATGGTTTATGCGGGTAAATAAAATCGTTAAATAAAAACCTAATGCCACAATGAGCTAAACAATGAAAAGCAGTAGGAACAGTAGGAGTGGCCATGTGGCGATTCCACACTTCTAAACATCATGCCATTTAAACAACTGTGAAATTTTCTTGAATACTGGTTTGCACAATTGTCATGATACACAAAACAATTTGAGAAATTTCCTATTTGTTTCTTATTCCGATTACTCGTCGCAAAACTACGCGCGCACACGTAATAACCTTTCGGGTGTGCATGTTCTAGTGGTCATAAGAAACACGTGCACTGCACATAGCTTTCGGGTTTCTGACATAGCGCTTCTGTTTACGTCAAACCGGAGAAACAGCACGCATGTATTAAAGCAAAATTATAATAATAATAATTATTATTATTATTGTTATTATTAATTAATTAAAAATAAATATAAGAACAAAAATAAGTATAATGTATAAAATAGTTTAAATTTGACTAGCCTATAGACTTCTTTATATACGTTTTGTAGGCTGTCCCATGAATCCCACGATCAGCTAATCTTATTGTCTATGTGTTCAGGGCTCCTCCCGATTTGACTATTCTAATTTAGTTCAGATATGTGTATAAAGCTGGCCAACAGAATATTCATGTATAATATAAGCCTACGATTTATAATCTACAGCAGAGAGAACGAACATAGCACTGGTATACCTTGTGTATCGTTTATGATCATTGAGATCATATCTCGAAGAGTTTTCCTTCCTTCTACGTTAATGTAAAAAATCTTTAAATATATTATTCTGTCTCCATGAGATTACCAAGTATACAAAATACCCCTTTAAACGTCGTCCTGCATCAATCCTATAGTATTTATTTGTTTCCTATGCACCTGTGTCATCTAACTTACCATCGGTGAAAAGTTCTTTCACGTTTAGCTACAAACGTGTAAAGCCAATAACGCTTAGGGTACAGCAACAATCAATACTCCACTTCCCCAATCGAAGAATGAAAGATAATCGAAGTACCGGCTATAGATTGTGATATGTGAGGTTACTTTAAACAGCATGCTGTATAATCTAAACTCACCTTAGCAAAAATAAATTACATTCCAGAAATTCCTCTACAGTTATAAAGGGTGTGCAAATATGTACTCGGACTCATCCTCTTACTGTCGATATCCAGTTTAAGCAAGCTTTGTTGTCTTTATTCGATATTTTATCAACTAGTTCATGCAGTGCGTCGGAGGGCCAATAGGGCAGGGCTATATAAATACATTGTAACATTGCAACTGATACCAATCATGTTGTTAGTGGGTTAAGGTACAACGGTAGTTATCGGGTCCGAAATAAAATGTACAAAAATAAAACGTTTGACACGTTTGCTTTTGAAAATAAAGAGATGAGACAACAAATCATACTTTTTAGCGCAAAAAATACAACCGAGTTTAAAAAAAACCCCAAAACTCACCAATTCAGCTTCCGTTTTGTTTTTTGCACTCTTGGGAACCGGAAGCAACATTCCTGATTTCCCTGTAAAAACAATGCGCTCGTGACGTACGCTTATTAAATATTTGACGTAGACTATATTCCTCAATGCAGTGTGACGGATAACGTCTATGTAGTAGCCTAATACGATGTTAATTAAACCTGATTTCAACATATGAGGTAATTTGGAAGTAACATCGCATCTATGACTAATCTGAGGCGTGTCCACGGTCGCTGAGTAAAATCATTGGTTGACAAACAGCAATCAGATGCAAATTCCAAAGCTCTGACTCAGGGGAGGCCAACCCTGCCCCCATCACGAGGAAACGTGTACAAATATCATGTTGTGTTGTCCGTGACATCTAAAAGAGTCATCGAATATGTATGTATAGATATTTTAAATATGAACATTAAAAAAAGAGTTGTAATGGCGCTCACACAAAAATGATCCAAAGCTTCAAGTCAACGTGTGATAGACATGCGAGTTTCTCTTATGCATGACATTTGTGTCCATAGTGAGCTATAGAACATACGCTAGGCGTACAATTTTGGCGACGTTCCCTAAAAGCGATCTTGGACTCTTTGACCTTGCTTTTCAGATCAGCAGTCATAAAAAGTCCCCTACGTGAGAAGTACAACGATTTGACGTTATCGAGAAATTATGTTAATTCACATAAAATCAGCGGAGGTCATTAAAATAAATAAAATCCCAGAAATGCTGTGCACTTCTGTGCATTTGACACAAGAAGACCAGGCATGGCCTATCATTTTTAAATTGTTACTTAACATTTTTGTTAATTTGATCAATTATCATTTTGTTTGACTTCTGTATTTATAGGTCAGTGGTTTATAGTTAGTAGTTCCTATTAGAAATGAACAGGGAAACGAATTGAAACAAAATGAATTGATTTCAAAGTGAAACAAACACCTCAACTAAATCTGTAGTGGAATTACTAAAGTTACACAGTCGAATGAAACATTTTATGATAAATTGTATTTGTCTGTAATAAAGTTAATATTCAGTAAAATAAATGTATGCTGACTTTCACTGACTACAAAACTGTCACTGTAAACAGTTGTTCAGTTGTTAAAAACACCATCAAATTAGACATATTTTTGCAGTAAAGGTGTTCAGTTTTTGATTTTGTTCTATATAAAAAAAAACAAAAAACAAACCAAAACAAAATTGATTGAAATGTATTTATTTACATGTGGGTTTTTTTTTCAATAATAAGTTCTTAATTGTTTTTGTTCACATTTAACCTCCATCCTCAATCAAATAATTTAATTTTGATGGATTTTATGCAAATACCTCTACCTCGCGCAGAAGCTACTTACATTTATGGCACAATTTCTCCACCTAGTGGACAGATATTTCATATACATTCAGTGGCAGAGATATGATTTACGCAAGATTCAGGCTGCAAATCGTTAATTTGCCAATCGAATTTAGATTATAAACAAACAAAAACATGCAAAGCATAACATCCATTACTAATGTTCCCTCAACATAGTTAAAGTATCAGGATTATGTTTTCACACCAAGAGAAAATGGAAAAGATAGAGTGACACAACTGTGGTTTACTTAAACAACACTAAAATACAGGAGAAAAGAACCTATGACACATAGTGCATCTCAGTGTTGGCATTCCCATTCGGCTGCTGGGCAACAGTTACCCTTTGCTTGAAAAGGCAATGGAAAGTTCTCTTAAAGGCCTTGCGAAAGTTGGCACCCATGAAGGCATAGACTATAGGATTAATGCAAGAGTTGCTGTAAGACATGCAGTGTGCCCATATCTTCACTTTATAAGTGTAGTAGTCCTGGCGGAAGTGCACACTGAAGGCCTGCACCAGGATGAAGAGCTGGATGGGGCCCCAGCACAGGACAAACAGCTGCACAATCACCAGCACCATACGAGACACTCTGGCCCTCACAGCAACACTGTGCTCAGTCTGAAGCTGCAGCTGATATGTCACAGGGTTTCAGGAAAAAAGGAAAGGATTTTATTATTATTACCTTAGCAATATATGATACAAGCCATTATGTTGCTTCGTTACATAATACTTGATTCACAATGCATAAAAACGTACAGAAATGCTATGCAAATTTAGTGGAAATGAAACGGATCTAAAAACAAGAAGTCAAATATATAGTAATGTAAATGAACTTGTTTTATTCACATTCCATGTCTCAACATTTGTTTATAAAATAAGCAACTATTTGGTAAAAAAAATGAACTGTATTTTTTTGATTAATTGTACTGATTACCTGATCAACAGGTTCCACAACCGGTCGGCCCATCTGGTACAGCATGACCAGGTAACAGACACAGATCATCAGCAGGGGGAGCATGTATACAGCCAAAAAATTGTAGATGATGAAGACCTTCTTGTGGGCCGCTGTGGGAAAGCTCTCAGTGCAGAAAACCTGAGGGCCGTGCCATTCTCCAACTGAAGTCTGTGTATGCAGTGGCACTGGCAGAGACACCAAGAAAGATCCTGGGCAAAGAAATCAGGAAAATGTAAAAAGTGTACAGATGTTGAGCCTAAGTGTCCTGGCCAAATTGGCCGAAAAGTGCATCCTGTTTATAAATATTGCGGTTGGTCAATAAATTAAATTCAACACTATACTCTATCATTTATGAAGTATTGCGTTACTTGGCGTCAGCTTTATGGCCAGTATATATGAATAATCCATAAAGTCACAAAGAAGCTGCGCACCTATCCAGATTCCAAGGCTGACCATGGTGGCAACTCTTGGGGTGCGATATTGGAGAGAACGTAGTGGGTAAGCAGTGACATACCAGCGGTCCACACTCATTACCGTCAAGGTCACACAGGTAGCCTGTGCAGACACCTATTGTGTATGTGAATAAAGTTAGTGGATAGGCTGCCGAAGAAGCTAACCTTTTACACGTTTAGTCAGTACAAGCAATTCTTTTCACAAATTATTCATCAAAAAGTCTTTTCTAGAGTAGTCACGTTTCTCCAGAGTTACCCTTTTGGAACTCGAAGCGTTTCTGAGACAACTGGAAAGAAAGCAAACTATTCATTCATTAAAGCAGAAACCCACCTGTTGGATATAGCTTACAAATTTGCACATGAAATTTCCAAAGACCCAGCTGGGTAAAGGGTATAATACGGCAGTGAAAGGGACACAGCAGACCAGGAATGTAATATCCGTCATCGCCAGATTAGCTGGGGAGAAAGATGTTTATAACTTCATTCCGTAATACGGTTGCATTAAGTTTAACTCTTTTCGAAAATGAATCGAGCAGGAATCAGCAATTACCAAATAATAAATACATTTACACAAATGACACGAAACAGTCTAATAAGAATAATGACCTAGAGGGAAAACTCACATATATAAAAACTCACCTATATAAAGGTTTGTTGCAGTCCACATTTTCTTATGCTTTGAAATTACATACAGAACAAGAGAGTTCCCAACAAGTCCAATGACCATAATCAGCGCAAAGACCAGTGGCACCAGCCAAGCATCCACTAGGTATGGTATATCGTGCGTTATCGCATTCTCTTCGCAAAAATAAGTAGGTTGACAAGAGTCATTGCTAGAATTACCCGAGCTATCCATCCTATGATAGATTTTCTCTTAAACCAGAAGGCTAAAAATCCTGGACAAATATTACTGTTAAGAAAGTGGAGCAGGTTTTATTTTGTGGAGCGATATCGCCATCTCTCATTGTCGTGCTATAAAAGAGGAGAGTTTAGCATCGATATTTCCTTTCCTCCGTAGGGCTTTTAAATGAAAAACCGGCGCCTTTACTTTACCTTGGAGTATGCGCACACGAAGCGTAAAGCGCAGATTAGTGGTGCCCAACCCATCAGACATCTGATCGCTCAAAAACTGAATTTAATTGTTCGTTCACTTATTGTCAAAACGTTTAGTTTCTACCGTTCAAATGACAATTTTATTAAGCGTAAATGCGACTGCAATGACTTCAGTCAGAATCAAACATTCAAGTCAACTTATTTGACTATTTATTCATATCCTACATACATAGCTCACTCATGGCTTGCATCCATATTATACAACGTTCATTCAAAATATTCTTTAACTTAAAACTTGATACCGAACAGAAACAGTTGTTGCACATACAACGTAACACATACTGAAGCATTCTAAACACAATGAAGCTAGCTATCCGTGTAGAGAATCACCAATATATTACAACAGCCATCTACAGGCACACCAGTCTAAATATTAAGTTATGCCCACAGAGCCCAGCAAAATGCATGACTCTTGGCTTTACATGAATGCAAATGTGCTGAATGCATGTAGAAATCCACATTCATAAAGGTTGATGCCTGAGAAAATGAGTGCCCCAACACAGACAAACTTGCACTTTGGTTTGCAACACCATTGGCTGGTCAAGTGTTCAGACACTTGACAATATAAAATGTCAAGATTTATTGAAGATGTAATCACAATAAGTCTTGATTTATAAATGTATTATACAAAAAGTACTGACACATTGGCATGCACCTGTAAGGCTTAGTTGTGAATCCAAGATGGTAAAATATATATTAGCGTCAAGACAGATTGCGGGGGGGTGGGGGGGGATTACAAGTCTTCTGACGTTATAGGCCTTGCCCAGAAGACTAGCATAACTAAGTATAACCTTGTAGGACATGCCTACTTTTCAAGCCACCTCAAAGTAGAATAACACTTCTTTCACATCTCCTATTATTAGTATGAAAATGAGCACATTTGAGCATCATGTGATCACAAAAACCATCATCATTATAAGATCACAAAAGATTTGGTAACAATTTTGCTAAAATGTATATGCCCTGTATCCAACACTACAATATGATGCTGTATGAGGCAATAGGATAAAACGGACTGCAGCTAAGACTGATATTATGATGTGATATGTAGTATTGTTATTTATTTTTTACTTCTAGTTTTAATTAACCATCAGGATCTCTGGTTTGTTTCTCTTCCACTTTGGGAACCCCAGACACCCTAAACTAGCACACTTTTCATGATTAAATAATCTTGTGCCGCATGATTAGACTGAGCATTATTGTGGTCTTGTGAAAACAGTAAACTTTGTGGTGGGGAAAGTTGTGTAACTGATTTGGAAAGAAGAACTTAAAGATGCTATCAGTATGATATTTGCAAACACTCCTTTGCATCAGCTCAACAGTTTTATTCATGCAACAATCATATAATATAGATGTAAAGGGTTGTACCCACTTCAGCCCATACCTATTCCAGGATTTTAAAACTGTAATGCAAAATGTACATGCTTCAACTTTGGGCCTGAACAACAGGGGAAAAAACTAACAAATAATGCTTAGTATCACTTTTAGCAGTACCATACACTTCAAATCAATGTCATGTCATTTTATTATGTTATTCATTTATTATGCATAATTTGATTTAGTAATAAGAACTGGCAATAGGCAA
Organism: Electrophorus electricus; assembly: GCF_041902795.1. Classification (NCBI taxonomy): domain Eukaryota; kingdom Metazoa; phylum Chordata; class Actinopteri; order Gymnotiformes; family Gymnotidae; genus Electrophorus; species Electrophorus electricus. The sequence goes on along the minus strand of NC_137522.1, from coordinate 11,460,036 downwards.
ATTCACTGATAGCACCTATAAAAGCCCTCCATGACAAAACAGTATATCTGCCAAGGCAGTAATCTGAGTGTAGACTGCAGTTCATTATGTTTTATCAAAAACATAAATGACAATCTGAAACATAAAAAATAGTAAAAACACTATGTACACTGACATAAGAATTCCAGCAACCAACCATTTAGGTAGCTAGTGCATGATTCTATAAAAGAACATGGTGGCCCATTCCCTTAAACTAAGCCTTTCTAACAAGCAATCACCAGGCTTACAAGCCTGTTCATTTTTAAATTCCTTGTGAAATTCATACTGGCCAGTTTATGTGGCAGTGCTGGAAGGTTGCAGTCCTCTTAGCTCATCTGTTCCAAATAAGCTGAAAGCAATGGGCAAGGAGGGAGGAACTCGTCCTGTTTGTTCACAACTTTTGTCTGTCGAGCACCATTACAGTCAGAGCCTGCGATACAAGACATCCCAGGATGATGTTAGTATTCAAGCTATGAAACACCAAGAAGCAATAAAAAACAGAATCATGCAGTAAGGGACAAACATCGAAATACTGTTGCTATAATTGCTGCTTGATCTACTTACTGGCTGACACAAGGTCCATATACTGGCAGAGAGCATGAAGCAACAATCTCTCAAAACTGGGTGACAAACACAACCAAATAAATCCAACATGTTCACATAGAAATTGGGCACATACATTTTGGCTCACTTACAGCTGTCTGTGTTTTTGTACTGTGGAAAACATACCTGCTGCCAAGTTTGGTGATGTAGATTGAGTGTGGCTGAGCTTCAAAGAACGTCAGCAAGTCAGTCTCCAAAAGCTCTAGTGTCCCCTTCAAAGGGAGTTTATTAGCAATGTCGATATATTAATATAGACATGACACATATATGGAAGATATGTATGTATAGTATATACCTTTTTTGCATAACTATAATTTACACACACCATGTCTGTTACACAGAAAAACAGGGCTCACTATAGGAATGTGTCTGCGTTTCAATGTTGCACGCAACCTCCGATCAATTCTTTGGAAGCATTCCTGAGCACTGAAGGCAGGGTTCACTGATGGAGGAGAAACTATTACAGACCACCATCATATCTGCATCACATCAGCTTACAGAGCCGATGAATGGTGAACCAAACAAATAAATGAGAATTATTAGTGTAGGCACATTCATGTCAGTAAAGGAGTGGTTTCTCACACTCTCTTTGGTCTTTGGTGGCCTTGCTGGAGTTTCTCCTTTGTGCCTCCTCCTCTAGCAGGGCCAGAAGTTTCTCCTGCTCCTCTCCTGAGCGGTTCATGAAGTCACTCCAATACTAAGAGAAATGAGGAAAGTCTATTGTAGAAATTATTATTTTTTACTAACCTGAATCGCCTGAACAGGCTGTTGTACCTCCACATAGTTTCCATTGGTGCAAGCTTCAGTGAACACAGAGGGTGAGGCAGTCTCGCACACCTCAGCCTCATCTTTGGAGCACTCATCCCGCTCCAGAAGATTATCCAAATAGCGTGCTATTTTACAATTAGATTATTAGATGAGAGAGAAACCTTAAGACCGACAACGTTTCTAATATTTTACAATATGTTCCAAAGGTTAATAACACGACATAACATTTATGAACAAAACTTTTTAAGAGCTATGATTAATCAAGTAAGCATATATGCACTTACTATTCTCTTGTCTTCTCAGACTTTTTCTGCCCTTGGCTTTGGGCGTGAGGTCAGAATTACGTATGGCCTGGCTTATAAAGAACTGCTTCTTTTTGGCTGGAGAGACACGTTTGGCAGGAGAGCTGGGCAATGAATTGCAGTGCTGTTCTATCAAGCTAAAAAAACAGAAGCAGACATCCATCAATCAAAAGATAACCTGCTTGCATTAAGCATATTTATCGTCGTTTGTGGCACGTTTTACCTTCACTTCAGCACGTAGCGCTGAAGGTTGTACATAAAATGAGGGCAGTTGCATTTACCACACGTGAATTAGACAGGGTTGATAGTAAATCCAATAGCCTCAGAAATGCATCATGTGAAGACTTAAGCATATCAGTGCTGATCCTAACTAGTATTAATTTAACATTCATGCAAGTATGACTGTGTGCCTGTGTAACGGAGCAAATTCCGCAATTGGGGTAAAAACTGCTTTCTCTGTAGCTAGCATTAGATCACCAACCTCCTTTCCAGCTGTTCGGCAGAATCATTGACGGACATGGTATTAATTTGGCCTTTATCTCTTCTGTCTCTGATTTCTGGCTTTATAAATTGGGCAATAGATTTAGATGTGCGAAATACAGTTTAGGCGAAGCACTGCACAACAACGGTGTATTGAAGCGAGCTAATGTTACCCATGTCAACCTGCCAGCAACCTAGGTAGGTTAGTTAGCTGTTAGCTAACTAGCTAGCAAAGATAGCAAGGTTAGATAGCTGAGTTTATGAATATACGTTAGTTTTTCAGATCAGTAAGTTTTAAAAGGTCCCTGTTGATATCAACAGGAATTATGACCATCAACTAGCTAGCTAGCTAACGTTAGCGGCACTGCTAAAACAAAAATCCCATATGCTTTAGTTATCCCATCCGAATGTAAACCCGACCTGACTTCGCAAAGATATATTTATTCATCTAACTAGCTAACTTTAATGACTGTAGATTACACCGGGCATGACCAGCTAAGCATCTTCTCTAGCTAAAATGACACGTCTCCACAGCACTCGATCTTTGTTTGCTTGTTAGCTAGCTGTACTTCTTATATCTTACAGTGGTGAACCTGCCGCGGCGCGTCTCAATAACAATAGCAAGTAGGTTAAGGCTATCTATCCAGTTAGCTATTATCTAGTTTTCCTACGTGGAGTATTTCAACCTACAGAACAACAACAACAAAAAAGCTTAGCTACTTGTCTAGGGCTGTTTAAGATAGCTAGCCAAGTTACTATTAGACACTGATTTGAATCATTAATTTAAACGTCCCAGTGACCCAAAAGCACATAAAAGGTTATGACAGCTAACGTTAGTAACGTTAGTTAATCTAGCCAGCGAGCTAACTAATTTACCAGCGAACTGTCTAGCTAGCTACTTACATTGTGTCTTGTTCTTCATTGTTATTAAGAACAACCATTTCTCAATCTTCGAGCTAAGCACAGTTAGCACAGAAGTAAATAGCTGGATGACCTGTGGGGAAAAAGCTGTCTCAAAAGCTAATTTTAGCTCATGAAACCAGCCAGCTCCCTAGCTGGTTGAGACTATTCGTCGATAGGGAACTGGATACGAGGAACATATATAGTCCTTTCCTTGCCGTTAATCTAACCTGCTTGCAAACGGGGTGACAGAACTTCGGTTTAAATAAAAATATTTCCTTAAAGGTTTAAATGCCACATTTAAACGTTTCCTACTTTTAGTAACATTTTATCATTGTCTACCACGAAAGAAAAAACAGTGGTCCCCAAACAAGTTAGGAAAAAAATACCTTAAATGTGATTATGCCTCTTAGACAACAATGCTGAAAAAGCCAGTCATGGTAATAAAATTGTGATCAATACCTATAATTAAAAACATACTAAGTGTTGGTCCGACGGTACACTTTATTTATAAAGTACTTATGCAAAAAGATATACGAAATGCTTATTTTTTCGTAGACACAAAGACTGTTTCTCCAAAGTAAAAGAAAAATGACTAGACTACAAGCAATTAAACACAACGCAATGCAATGCACACCAGGCTGCAGACACTGTATGAGGAGCCATTAAATAGTCTTGCACTACCCCTTTGCAGTAAGAAAAGAAAAGTGTTTAGACAAGGTCAGAGTGACCACGATGACAGCAAAATTGCTAAGTAATTACACTTGTTCCGTGAGGGATGCACAAACCGATTAAAGCATAAATGCGGATTCATTCTGCTCATGCCCTGATATACAGAAAATCCTTTTTAGGACAGAAGAGAAGGGTAATCATGCTGGAAAATGATTATGCAATTTTTGTCCTCATTACATATTAGCCATGCAGTCTTTTCCCTGGTCCCAGCACAACTAACTTGGCTCATCAACTAATTAACAACCTTTTAAGAATTTTAAGTATGCTAGAGCAGGGACAACATTAACATTTTCAGTGCCTGGGTAATGAAACTGTGATGTCCATTTCTAACATAAATATACATCACATATTCTAGCAAAAAGCAAGGTTCAGTAACCTTTCCCCAGCTTCAAGTCTTCCAGGTGTTGCTCTGACCACCAGAACAAACATTTTACTTTCCTGGTGGCTGTGTCGCATTGCCCTTTGCGAGTGCATCCACATGCTTCACACATCCCATGCATCCCTCATGTATACACCCCTCATTCATGGTCATTCCCATACCCCATACTTTTTTATTAGATAATTCATGCATAGCCATAGCAACATCACTTGCAACTGTACTTCTACAGACTACATTTTCTATAGTACATACTAGTTTCTGCAGTGCATTAAAAGTCCAATCGTATGTGTAATTTTGGATTTACAGCTACTTTTATGCAAAAATGCATCAGGGAGAGAACAACTTGTCTTAGGCAAGCTGTCTAAACCATTCAAAAAGAGAAATATATAAAATGCTTAACATAATAAAGGAAGTTTTTAATATAATGCCTTTGTAATTTGCTATTTTCGATACATAAAACATATGAAATCATTTAATAAACTTAAAAGTGTGTTTGTCAAGAAACAAGATTGCACAAGGTTAACATTTGTAAAGTGCAAATAACACCATAAAGATGTTTTCTCAGTCTTATATTGAGGAGTCATTAGAAACTATCCCCTTCTCAATACATTCAATACATTGATTAATGTTCAAGTTTCAGATTCAAGCAAAACATAACACCGATGAAGATTTGCAGAACAGAGACCGATTCCTAAATGGTGACTGGTATTTTAAGGTGATAAGTGTTCAGTTTGGAAGTTTAGCAAGGCACCAACAAAACAAGGAAATATGACCGGCAGTTGTGTGGCTTCAGATGCATGGTTCTTCTAGCCCATCACTCAGTCACAACTGGATTACATTTTGCTCTCCAGTGATTTACTCTTGACCAGAAACAGCCTAGTAGGGTCTTTGCTCAGAGAGTTCATTCCAAATGTGCATTTTGGTTCATAATTTGAAGCTGCCAGTAAAGACTGCATCTGAATCTGCTGAGGTCTTTTTGTTTCTGACAGCTCACTATGTTTGTCCTCTTTAGACTCAGAAGCCTTGGCTAAAAAAGGTGGTCTGTTGCAATCAGGAGAAAGGTTTGAAGAATTTGAACATCTGATTGGTTGAGTGGGTGGATGAGGCTGGATACGTCTGGATTGCTGAAGCCAATGGGTTTGGTCCGTCACTGAGCCACCATTCACAGCCACCTGTCTTAGTTGGTCATCGTCATCCGTCTGTTCCTTGGCAAAGGTGACAAACACCTGTGGTAGAGAAACAATGTATTTTCAGTCTTACTGTCCTCAAATTCATCATTTTTTAACCAGTACTTCAAAATGACAATTTATGTATAACCATCATGCTCTAACCTGATCCAGTGTGGTTTGAGATACAGAATAGTCAGATATGCCCAGCTCTTTGTATTTATTCGACAGAATATCAAAGACATGAGCAAGGGAACAAGCATGAGATGGCAGCTGATACTGTAGAACATTGTGGTGTCTCCCCTTCAGCTCAATTTCAGGAAAGGAGCTCTTTATGTAGGCATCCACTGGGCAGGGATGCTGTGATGGACTAGACAAGCGAAGGATAATCGTGTAACCATCCCCGAATCTGTAGGAAGGACAAGAACAGCTCCAGAGATAATGTTGATGATTATGTATTCATAAACCTTAAAATAAGAAGTGTGCTATTTTTTTCTCATTAATGAGCTTGTGGCTGGTACCTGTTCTTGAGGTGTTGCACTGAACCCAGGCACTGGAACCTGCCATTGACCATGATGGCCATACGAGTGCAAAGTGCTTCGCACTCTTCCATGCTGTGCAGAAACAGAGCATTTAGTAGAGCAGTCGGTGCTGTGCAATATTGAATAGCAAGCTCTATATTCACACATAAGGTTCAATATAGTACTACAAGGTTTATGCATACCTATACAACTGTTACCTATACATAATATATGTGAAATTTCTAGGAAATGCTGTTTTGAAGAAATGCTATTTCATTGATGAAATGTACAATGAAGGCTTTTGTCAGAACTTCACCAATGTGCCATAATGGTGTCTGCTAGGTTCTTAGCAACCCCATCAGTGGGGATAAGTGCTTAGTCAGGGATGCTTAAGTCCAATATTTTCATGTTGTAATTATGTCCACTACCTGTGGGAAGTGAGTATGACAGCTTTCCCTTCTTTGATGACACTGAGGATACAGTTCCACAGGAAACGCTTAGCCTTTGGATCCATTCCTGTTGTAGGCTCGTCCTAAGCATTAGACATCAGATAAGTTATCCTGTCAATATTACAAATGATGGACTGAGTGGATTCATGGGCAAATTAATACTAATAAAAAAATAGGTAACTTGCCTTTTATAGTAAATCAGAGACTTTACATTTTAAATAGGCAAATAGTATTTGCCTGGATATGTAACAAATCTCCTTTTGTATTAACATATTTTATAGTATACAATCACTGCCAAATGTTTTGACACTAGCACAAATTTAGCTTTTCACAAAATTTGCTGTTTTTATGGTGGCAATTTGTATTAGCTCTAGATTGTCAAGAGTGATCAGCTTGAATTGCAAAGTCATTCCTTGCCATGAAAGTGAACATAAATCACAAAAATACTGCATTCCAGCCACTGCATTTCAGCCCAGACACAAAATGACCTGCTGACATCATTTCCGTCATCTTCTCGTTAGCTCGGGAGGAAGTGTTAACGAAGACCAGGCAGCTGATTTAATTCAAGGAGAGAGGTTCAATTGCAGTGAAGAAGGCTTCAGGGCACCTAAAGAGGATGCAGCTATGCGATCAGGTCTCCACCAGTGCAGAGCTTGCTCAGGAATGGCAGAAGGCAGGTGTGAGTGCATCTGCAAGCACAGTGAGGCGAAGGCTTTTACAGGACGGCTTGGTGTCAAGAAGGGCAGCAAAGAAGCCACTTCTCTCCAAGAAAAACATCAAGGACAGACTGACATTCTGCAGGAAGTATAGGGATTGGACTGCAGAGAACTGGGGTAAAGTTATTTTCTTTGATAAAGCCCCTCTCAGACTGTTTGGGACATCTGGACAAATGATTGCCTGGAGAAGAAAAGGTGAGTGCTACCATGAGTCCCGTGTCATACCAACAGTAAGGCATCCTGGGTCATTCATGTGTGCTCAAAATTGTGCCTAAGAACACTTCCATGAATAAGGAATGGTATGAAAACATCATCCAAGAGCAACTTCTCCCAAAGATCCAGGAGCAATTTGGTGATGGACAATGCTTTTTCCAGCATGATGAAGCACCACGTCGCAAGGCAAAAGTGATAACCAAGTGGTTAGGTGAAAAAAACGTTTAAATTTTGGGTCCATGGCCAGGAAACTCCCCAGATCTCAATTCCATTGAGAACCTGTGGTCAATCCTAAAAAAGAGGGTGGACAAACAAAAACCCAGAAACTGTGATCAACTCCAAGCACTGATTAGGCAAGAATGGGTTGCCATCAGTCAAGATGTTGCCCAGAAGCTGATATCCAAGATGCCAAGGCGAATTGCAGAAGTCTTAAAAAAGAAGGGTCAATACTAAATATTAAGTCTTTGCTTAAACTGGATGTATGTCAATAAAAAGTTTTAAAACTTATGAAATGCTTATAATTGTACTTCATTATACCATATAAACATCTGACAAATGGATCTAAAAAAAAACAAACAAAAAAACCAAAAAACAAAAACCACACCTCAGGCAGTAAACTTTGTGAAAACCATAATGTGTCATTCTCAAAACATTTGGCCACAACTGTAGTATATGCAATAGAGATGAAATGCCATTCAAAGAGCAGCTTTTTAAGGCAATGCAGTTGACTAAAACATTAATCAAAGAAACATATGCTTATCTGAACCAGTAGGTGACAAGGGCTAACCAGGAAAATAACAGGTGGCGCTCCAATAAGAGCAATGGCAGTTGAGAGTTTGCGTTTATTGCCTCCACTGTAGCCTCCTGCTTCTCGCTCAGCATACTGTGACAGTCCCAGCTTTTCCACCCCCCACTGAGTGACCTATGCGACAAACATCAATTATTTACATGGCTGAGACATCAAAAGGCTGAAGATTGTATTTTATTTATTTCACACCAACCTACAAGTGCTGTATATTAACAAGATTTTTGGCTGCTTCTCTGGCAAAACTGCGTTCAATTTTAGTTCTGTGTGACCCAGAGTGTCAATACCTTTGCCACAAATGGCTCGGGGACACCTCTCAATCGAGCGTAAAATTCCAGGTGCTCTCTACCAGTCAAAAGGTCACTGACAGCATCAAACTGAGGACAGTAGCCCATAAGCTGATGAACCCGTTCCATCTCGTTGCGGACACTAAGGGGTCAGACAGGGAGTGCTCGGTTTCCAGATGCTGCACTACCATTACAGGCAGCGTTCATGATTCAGCACAAACTACAATGTCTGTACACAGGTCAGTCATGAATACTTCAGCACTTGAAAGAAAAAAAAAAGAGTGGACCTGTGACTGCTGAGAGAAGCATTGCCGTAAGTGATGGTGGTATCTCCGGTGAGCATGCGGAAAGTGGAAGTCTTGCCAGCTCCATTAACCCCCAATAGTCCAAAGCACTGACATTGGAAAGACATCATCATTCATCAACATTTACATCATTAAGAAAAGCACAACCCATTCTCAGCAGCTACCATCATTTTGAACAGACATACTGCCATCTTAGAGTGCAAGAAATGATCAGCAATTAAGAAAAATGACAAGCAGCACTATAAAAATGGGAAATAAATATTTTAACATGCTGTTTATGATTATCCATTTTTAATCGCAAAAATCTATCTAGCAGCACTTAATTTTTCAATATACTATGCGTGCTTTTATGCAAGTAAATTATTTGTGAATTTTCTATTTAATAGATGATTAAATCTGTAATACCTCTCCCCGAGGAATGCCAAGACAAAGGCGGTTAACTGCTGGCTTCTTGCCTGCTTTATACACCTGTAAACAATACAGAATAATATTAATTATTAACTGTCAGATATAAGATAATCAATAATTTCTTCTCCCTGTCCAAGGTCTTTGAAGATCAGTATACATCAAACATTTGAGATTTTGACTTGAAAATCCAGATGTGGAAGCAACAGTCAGAACTGCTGAAATTTACTTCACTCAATTTCTAGGAAAATGATTTCAGTTAACAATCACCTTGCTCAAGTCTGTGATGATGAGAATGTCATCTTGGGTTTTGCCACTCTTCACTCGGTCTCTCTCCCTTGCTACGTCCTCGTCCTCTGAGCCCAGTGCTGGCAGGACAGGGTCCAAACTTGACCTAGGAGAAATGTTCCCACAGGTCACAGCATTCGCTGTTTTCTGTCTTAAATGTTTATAAAATAACAGATGTATAATTTCAGTGGAGATAAAAAAGATACCTCAAATGAATAAAAAACCTGTACTGTAGCAGCACAGTGAAAATGAAGAAGACTACGCCCTCCATAGCCATAGCAAACAAATTCTTCCCCACAAAATCCCAGGCCAGCGGCTCCAGAGTCTGCTTGGTGCCTGTGGACACAGAACCCTCTGTGTTCATACTATTCCACATTAAGTTGCTGAAAACACTAGGTCTAAATGGCCTGGGTCACTTATGCAGATGCAACAGGGAAAACCTTTTACATAATGCAATGAAAAATAGCTTGATTGCCTCTATGCTCCTTGGCATAGCCTCGCTTTGGGGCATTTACCGAGCCTCTGGAAAGCATCTGCCATGGCCTGGTTTTTAGCCATGTCAATAAGCCCCCGACCCAGACAGAAGTGTGGAAAGATCAGGAACACTTTCTTCAGGATCCTGTTGACCTTGTTTAAGTGCTGAAAATGAAGGCAGTTGAAGAGGACATGAGGAAAAGCACAATATACACCTGTACTGCACAGAGACACGTGAAACCTTTTTTTTTTTTTTTTTTTTGGTCATTTTAACCCAAGGACAAAAATGGCATGGTCTTTGCGTGTAATAAACCTAATCAGAGAGTCAAGGCTGAGACTTCTTTCTTTCGGTACCTCATCGACAAAGAGCTCCAAGACAAAGGTGGCAACGCTGCCGTTGATGCCAATGAAGAGGTTGATGGAGGTGAGGACCACGTAGGCCGTGCTGGGCACGGAGAACATGAAAGAGGCAGGGTACATGAGAGGGGTGATGGACCAGCTGCAGTGGCAGAAAAACACACACGGTCATCTCACCCTGGTAAACTGGCTTCATCAAATTTACTACATTTATCAAACAAGTCATATAGCAAGACAGACAGTTTGTGGGGATATTTTTTTTTTTAACCTTAGCATGAGGTCACAAGTGAAGAAAGAAAACCTAAAGTTTTTAGTTTCAATGATGCACAAAATTATATGTTTATTCCATGGTATTACAAACTAGCTATAGGTGTGTCCCACAGTAAAGCCCTTTTTGCTATCAGACTATGTAGCTCCATCAGCCCTTACCCATAGAACAAGAGCAGAAGCACTAGTGCAGGGAGGTTTTTCTCTGACACATAAGACTCCTGCTGGAAGCTTATGAAGATGAGGACCACCATGGTAGCTGGTACTGTGTAGTTCAGCTGCTCAAACCGAACACACATCACAGGCCATGACACAAAGCAAGCATGGTTATATTAGATACAATACACACAGGCACAGGTCACCTAGAAACTGACCATGTCCCAGACAAAGTTTGCAGTCCAGTACACAATGGGCTTGACCCCACTGACAAACTGAAGGTGCTTAGCCTTGCTGACCCTCTCCTCAATCAGGAAGAGCACAAAACTAGCCGGAACAAAAGACATTGCAAAAATCACACAAATGGACACCAGCACATCCACAGATGTGGTCATCCTGGATGGAGAGAGGGAATGCAAAAAAGGGGAGAGAGAGAGAGAGACAGCTTTAGAAATTTAGAAATCACTGTATAGGCAACTAGTGCAAGCTTGTCAGAGAACTGTCACACGTGTTTAAAAAAAAAAAAAAAAAAGAGCCATACAAGGCCAGCTCGTTGAGCTGCTCCTTGGTGAGGTTAAGGGGGTGGTTGTAGACTGTTATTCCGTGTTTCCTTCGGTCTTGTCCAGGAGGAAGATTGGCACGGAGTAGCCCGTTGTTCATGATGTTCACAAAAGACACCATCGCGTGCCAACCTTTGTTATTAAACCACACCTAGGGGACAGAACAACAAAGCGTCATGGTGCACCAAGATAAATCTTACTGAGAATTATGAGTTTCCAGCTCATTGTTTATCTTACCTTTACATTGTTTTGACTATTGAAACCAGTGACAATGCTTGGTAATCTGTCCAGAAGCTGATCCAGTGAACTGTTCTGTAAATGAATGAATGAATGAATGAATGTCAGCTGGGCAAACCACTTTATGTGCCTTATATACCTTATGTACATTTCCAGCATTTAGCAAATGCTCTTGACCAGAGCAAATTACAATAGTGCTTAGCTATGATCATTTATTAGGCTTAAGTCTAAAGATATTAAGTTAGAACCATGTCAGAGGGAATATAAACAAGGAAAGTGCATAAGATTTTTAAATGTGTACATAAACATCACTCCTCCCCCCCCACCACACACACATTAAGAAAAAGATACATTTTAAGCTCTTAAGGGATCTCAGATGTGAGTGACATACCTTTGTTACATTGTAACGTGATTTGATAGTCAATACAGACTCCTCAAGCTGATGAGTGTCTGTGAGAGCATGAGAGCTCTTACCACCCAGAGAGAAGCCACCATACCTGATGTTATGAGAACATGAGGAGATATGCTAATATCTATAAAATGCATGTAAACCAACCACAATCAAGGATTTGACAAAGACATATGTTTGTATATGGAATAACAAGTAGGAGGAGTTTGGGCTATGTGTCTTGGAAGCATTAGCATAACCATTTCTCTGTTATAAACAATTGGACAACTATTTAAATAAATCTGATTACTCAAGTAACATTTAACTGACAAGCAAATAGAAAATTAGATAATTTAAATTTTTAACTAATTAATATCTGATTACTAAAGTCACTTTTCCCCCAGTCACATTATCTGAAGTGTGCATTAAATAGCAAATTTCACACTGACAAGACTCACCTGAACTCATTCACCCACTTTTTAGTCTTCATGCTAGAATAAAAAAGGAACACAGACAAATAAAAGACTGGTTTGGCACAAAATTGGAAAAGCATTTTTGGCTTCTTCCATTTAAAGAACACCTTTTTTTCAGAATCTGAGGGTAAGTCTTCATGAGGTAGTCAGATATATTCCGCCCAGTCAAATTCTGCAGAATGTCACCGGTCATTCTCTTTACCTGTGACCAAAGCAAGAAAACCGCTGCGTTGAAGAACTTAATTTTGCTGTTAAAATCCAAACTTTGTAGCTCTTTAAGAGGCTGATGTGGTGGGGAGCAGCAGGGGCTGCTGACCTGAGGAGGGGGCAGTCCCCCAGCACCCAGTGGGCAGTTGGGCAGCATCCAGCGGACCTTGTCGGTGCTACACTCGCACTCGGGAGATGGTCGTTCTACCGTCCAGTTGCTCATTGGCCAGGTGGCGTAGGGCGTCTTGGGTTGGAGGAACACGTCTGTGTCCCTGGCCTCTTTGCACTGGGCCTCCCTGATGATTCAGTAGCACAGCATGTTACCAGAAACACCATAGTGTCAGAACTTGCTCAACAGCGAAAAGGCAGGTGTCCTACATGTCTGTGTGGTCCATGCATTTGGTCCCGAATCCAGGAGGGTCCAGGAGAGCCCAGAGGAGATTCTGGATGTCAGGGTCGTGTGGGGTGTCATCGCTGTGGGCAGCAGAGATGTCAGGAGGCAGTGAGAATGGTCTGGGCAATGTTCAGGGCAAATGTGAACAATGGCCAGCATTACTATGATGTTGCAAGCACCTCAAGAAGGTGTACTGTTCACCATACATCCATGGCTGGAGTTCAAGAGCCGGATACTTCCCAAATGGCGGGACAATAAGACTGAACAGCAGGGCAATTAGGACAAACACTGCAGGCAGGACAATCTGAGGAACATCAACCAACAATGTTTTATAAACAAGGAGAATGTGCATAATTCAAAACAAAATACCTTATTCAAACTTTGCTTCTCCAAAAATACAAATAAGCAAACAAAACAAACAAAAAAAAAGCAACCAAACTGATGGGAGCTTTAGAATAATATACGTTTGCTGCCTCAGATTATATTTTAGTGTTACTTTTAAATGACTGACACAGTTAATACCTGAAAACCCTGCTGGGATTATGAATGAGGGTTGTGTGTTCTGAGTGACTGCAGTAGGAGGTTTGCAGCTCTGTACCTGAGCCAGGAAGCCTCGGCGGCTGCGGAGGGCATACAGCAGCCTCTTGGTGAAAAGCGCTCGGAGCTGCTGCAAGGTCAGGCCCCAGTCTGTGAGAGGCTCAACACCCCATCCATCACTGCTCAGTGGCTCCCTCTCCTGGGACTCTGTGTGCGAGAGAGAATCCTGGGGGTTAATGGCTCGGCGTTACACTCGCCGGGCCACTCGGTTACCGTTGCGCTAGTCTGTACCTGTATTGCGCTGTCGCTTCCATCCTGTTGGCAGCGAGGAAAGAGATTCAGAACAGAAAAAGTATTCAACTGCCTTTCACAACCAGAGGCCCCTCACTTTTACCTCACAGCCCCCTGGTCCCACACTACCATGTGCTTAGTGTTCTCAGAGGGTCATTCTCTAATTCTTCCCTCGGCTATTTCAAGTGAAATAGGGCTATAAACACAGCTAAATGACAAGAAAGTAGAAAGTGTTTGTAGTGCCTGTGGTTCCGTCCTCGGATGGCTCCCTCTGCTGGCTCAGAGATGCCAGTGACCGAGTTGTCACATTCGGCTTGGCGTCTACTCCTGTCTCCTCCTCCACCTTCAGAAAGATCTGAAATGTACATGTGGAGGTCAGTCTGTTCCTCCATGGTCTCATATTGGCCGTAGGCCCTTCACTACCTCATCATTAGGAGTGTCTTAATCTGCTCACAGAGTGTAAAGCAGGCACGCTTTGAATTGGCCGCCTCACCTCCTCCAGCGTGGTGTCCGACAGGCCGTAACTGACGATGCCCAGCTCGGCCTGGCGCCTGTCCAGTTCTGCCAAAAAGAGGGTGAGGGTGCCATCCTGGGAGGCGGCGTGTGGGAAGTTGACCACCACCTCGCCGCCCACATCCTCCACCAGCCGGGCCCCGGGGACGTAGTACTGGGCAAGGGCAATGAGGCCAATCGTGTCTGCAGGTGGAAAGGAACATTATACCCAGAGAGTCTTTTCCTGTTCTGAACACAGTGGTCACTGGGTGGTTCATTGTATACCCATTTCTGGGGAAGAAAAAAAAAAAATGAATGCACTGTCTTATAGTCCTCACACGCTGGATAACCCATTAAGAACAGCAACTATCCCACCTAGGCCATTTAAATAAATCTGTTAAAAAGATTAGACATTAAATGATTGTACATTAATTACCACTGTTTGAGTGGAATCAGTTTTTCCTTCACAGGAATCTACATAACTCTTTTTTGGAAAGTGAGTTGTGCACAACATGTGCTTAACATCCTAGTAATCCAAACTGACTTGACCTTTTAGACTTTTACATTATATCTTAAAATATAGCAGAGATTATTATAAAGTTCTAGACCCCAACAGTCCTGAACAGACAACACGTATCCCACCTGAGTCATTCACCTCGCTCCCCACACCGGTGTCCCCACTCATGGAAGATACGTTGTCCTGAAACACAGAGGATGAACACAGCTTTACTCGAATGCGAGGCCCCGTGCTCCCAAAACTCATTGCTCCAGAGCAGAGGACGGCTCACCTTCATGGGCGTGGGTCTGAGCGTGGCCATGAGCTTGGCAGCACTGGCGCCGTTTGGCGTGCGGCTCTGGGACTCCTTGACGGCGGTGAGGTAGTAGCCCATGCCCAGGCGTGCCTTCAGGAAGAGCGGAGAGCCGCAGCAGCACAGCCTGCCCTGGGAGATGATGGCAATGCGGTCGCCCAGGAGGTCTGCCTCATCCATGTAGTGTGTGGACAAGATGATTGTACGTTCTGAAAGTGACCAGAAAGGCCTTCAGTGATTCCTAAGCTATTAAAAAGTGTTGTTGGATGTTGCAAGTGCAGTTAATGTGATTGGTTAAACAAAAGTGTGTGTTTGTAAAGGCTGATATCTGTCTGTAAAGCATCGCTGATTCTGAGAAAGGCATTATATAAATGTAAATAATAATAATAATTAAAAAAAAGGACCTTTGCGGTATTTGAGTAGCAGATCCCAGATCCCACGGCGGGAGTAGGGGTCAACTCCAGCCGTGGGCTCATCCAGGACCACGACCTTTGACCCCCCAATGAAAGCAATAGCCACAGACAGCTTCCTCTGCATGCCCCCTGTGACAGGAAAAGTGAGGGAGCGAATAAGCACACAGGAGAACAGCATCAATTCCACCTCATTTGCTCCGCCATTACGCTGTGGTGTTTTATTGGCGGGGGGCACCCGAGAGGTTCCTGGTCTGCTCGTGACGTTTGTGCAGCAGTCCTACGTCCTCCAGCAGGCTGGTCATCTCTTCCTTCACCTCGATGCTGCTCATGCCTTTCATGCGACCATAGAACCACACATGTTCCTCCACGGTCAGGCTACGCAAGAGAGCAAGGGAGCGTGCACTCAGGTTAAAACACCATTACCAACAGTCACTGAAACCGCTGTGTGTAAGCAATGTAAACAATGTCTACCTTGCCAGAGTAATAGCTTACATATCGAAGAGAATGTTGTGCTGGGGACACACTCCCAGGGTTCTCCGGATGGCGTTCATGTCCGTGCGAATGTCCATCCCTTTAATGTACACTGTTCCAGCAGTTGGGGGGAATAACCCTGTCAGAATGGACCTGCCACGAGAAGTTACAAAATTATTTCAAACTGCTAGTTGCTTGTTAGAAGTAGATACTAACACTAGATTAAATTTCTGGTGAAACTATCCCTGCTTTTGGGTTTTACATTGTGGTTGTCTTGCCAGCTCCATTGTGACCCAGGAATGATGTGATCTGGCCCTCATAGAAGTTGAGGCTCAGATGATTGACAGCAAGTTTGGCCCCCTTTTTATAGATTTTGACTAAATTATGTACAGCTACTCCAAGGATGAGATTGGAAGGCTCAGCTTCAATTTGATCTGTACACAGTGCAAAATAAAACAGACAAAAATGCTATGAGGAGATGATGGTAAAATGCAAAGGAGCTTGGATTCTCCTTTTTTAAAGTCAGTCTGTGTTGTTAAGCAGTGTTCTCACTGTCTGGTTGTTTTTGCGGTGCAGGAGGAATGTGTAATCCTTCCTCTAGTGGGGCTCCTCGCCAGTAATTCATCTGGAAGATAAAATACCATGGTCTGGGGATACCATATTGACCTGAAAATAGAACCAAACCATGGTCAGACTTCCCAAGAACTGATGTCTAAATAAAATCTAAATAATGAGTCTTTTTTGACAATGAATCAAAAGTGTAGTTTTAGTTTTCATTTAATTCAGGATGATCTTTAAATCTGTGGAAACCAGTTACAAGGGTGTTTAAAACTCAGAACTGCATCTTCATGTTTTTGCTACTGATCATCTGCGTACATTGCTCCCAGAGTACGAGTGCCTCTAACCCGGAAACACAGCTTCGATGTACCAAGTAGCCACTCCATAGATGAAGGCGTCCACATACAGCATTATGGCTGAGGTAGTGAAACTGTACTGGTCTCCTTCAGTGGGGCTGGACCTCAGGTTGAACCATTGGATACCCACTCCCTGCTCCTCGTACTGAGAAATGTACTCGCAGCCAAAGCCAAAGGCCACCGGAGAGAGGAAGCTCTACGGCACAAGCAAATCAAATCCTTGGGCAACCACAATACTGAGCTCCTTTCATCTCACTCAAATGACCAAAATGGGCCAAAATTCAGTTCTTTTATATTCGAACATTTAGATAAATCTTTGATTTGTTATTTTTTAAATAAGCAAAACAAATTTGTTGTTGGCACCAAATTAATATTCTTCCAAAATGTTACCTAGTTAATATTATATTTACAAATACTTGTTATAGGAAAGACAACTACTTGTAAATACAACATTAACTAGGCAATGTTAATGTTAGTAATGTTAACAGCATCATTAACTGATCGGGTCAGACTGGGAAGCTCACCACCAGGATCCTGTGCGTGCTGGTGAGGTACTCGCGCCAGGCCACACACAGCGCGTAGGGGAGGTAGAGGGAGAAGTAGACGAGGCCACCGCAGGCAGCTGCTAGGCTGGCGTGGCAAAAGAAGGTGCTGATGAGGAAGCACAGCATGATGGTGGCCGTGGCAAAGGCAGCCAGGAAGAAGACGATCACTGTGGCGTCACTGTAAGGCAAGATGTCTCCCACCTGAGGGCAAAGATCACGCTGTGAGGCATATTGGAAAAACCTCCTTGAATCCTTACTCACGCCACTGTTTCAAAACGGGACACATGCTGGCTGTTGTGCTTTTTTAAGGTGTTTCACAGATTAGATTAGTGCCTGGGGAAGGTTAATGCCTGCAATAATAAAATCCCTTCTTTTGTCAAAGAAAATTGTCTCAGGGTGACGAGGGCTATACAAAAATATTGGCTATTCATTATCACTACAATGACCTCTGTACTACTGATGCAAATTAGCTCTCCAAAAAAATTACCATTTTATATTTTGTGATGTGACTTACACAGAGCAGAGCCCTAACTGACCCATGGAGGATAGGGGGTTTGGGGTTGGGGGTCAGGGGATGGTTCTAGTGTCTGTACCTTGAGTGCAGTGATGAGGAGGCCCGAGCTGAGCAGGAAGGGCAGGTAACTGCTGATGAACCAGGCGAACCACAGCGTGGTAGAGCTCAGTCCCATGATCCTCATGTTCTCCTTCAGCCGTGCCTCCTTCTCATAGACCATGCCCTTGATGATCATGGCCACTGAGTAAATCCATGCCAGCGTCATGAAAAGAGGTAGCGACCGGTTCAACACACGCAGGAAGCTGCCGGGACGGCAGGGACAGGACAGAAGGCAGAGGGAGCGTGATGAGGAATTTAGTGATGCCATTAGGAGGTAATCACCTCTTTAACTACCAATATCAAGTGACTGCCTTCTGAATTTACTATTAACCTCCTGAACAAAGAAAAGCAAAATACCAAAACGTCCACATACAATGGTTCAGTGTCTCATAAGGATAAGTAATCTTTAAACCTTTATCTTATTTGCTGTAATTAAATATAGAGCTAACTTATATAAGTAATTGTAGGGGGCATAATTGATTTCCACACTTTGTACAGTTTCCCAGTCCCATGACTAAAGTGCACCCTTTAGTGCCTCCTCTGCTCTGGCACAGATGATTTAGCAGTGAAAAGGTAGAAGAGCAGAACTTCAAAACAACGGTACAGTGCAACATGTAATGCAGAGCGCTGCTTATTTCAGAGCTCACACGTCATCCACAAAGCACGGGTACGGCATCTGCTGGACGTAAATTCCTGTAGTCGGCCGTTTGCCACTTAGGATGCGCACTATTGCGCTCTCCACTAAATCCTGCACGTAAACAAAGCCGCCCCATACGTATCGCATGTCACTGAAGGGCTCTGCAGCTGGACCTGGGTCCCAGAACCTACAGATACAGAAACTTCACATTTATATCGTGCATAACACATATCTGTAACCACTAAATAAATGCAAGAAAAGGAGTACTATGCTAAAATCCAGCAAATCCATAAAAGATAACTCTTCCTGTGAGCTGTGTTAAAGGTAATACCAAGAGAACATAGTCTGGTATCAGCTTACTTGTCTTTGATCTTGTTGGTGCGTGTAACGTCATCTATGTCCATGCGGATCTTGTACTTGACATGGGGCGGGAGCTCCGGGGTGGAGGGGTCCGGGAGGAGGAAGACTATTCCAGCCCAAAACCGCCGATCCTCCAGCAGCTCCAGGGCTCGCTCCACCATCTCCCCTTCTGTAGCCATCCCTTCCAGCTTATTCAGCTCAAAACACTGCGAGAACACGCCGCACACATGGGCGAACGCACATGCGTGAGAAAGAGCCTGGGACCTTCAGCACGGCCATGCTACATGTACCAGAAGTGGTGGTACCTTCGAGAGTTGGGACAAAGTGCTGATGGTACGGTTGATGTCATTGTATAGATCGAGCCAGGTGGGAGGTGCTCCTTCTCTCCTGGGAGTGTCCAGATCAGGCGTGGAGAGGAAGTGGGTGAGGTGGGACGTTGTCCAGGAGGTGTTCTCCAGCCGTAGGTTCAGCAACGCAGCCACCTCGGGCTGCTTCAATAAATCCTGTAGCAAGTAAATCCAGTGATTGTTCTGTCGATTCTGTAATTTATCTCCTAATTACAATAATCATTTATGGAGGAAAAGTTAATTTTATATAAGCGTAGAGCATAACTTCTAGCTGGGCCTTTCTAACAGATCATCAAAGCTAAACAGAGTCCAGACAGTGATGGCTAACCCGTAACAGATGGATCTCCACACTGCTCTCCATGAAGCTCTTGATCCTGGGTCCCTCCTCCATCCATGCATCATACACCTCCTCCAGAATCTCCATGTCCTGGAACGTCCTATTCACCTGATGGGTGTTCTGTTTTTACTTTTTAATGATAAAACTTCCAATATTTTTATTTTTATGTTTAATTATTATTTCAAACAGTGAAATGGTATTTTGAATGGAATATTGTTTTTTTCCAGAGGAAATATGTCATTATGGTCACTTTATTGACTGCTAAATAGGGAACATCATTTTGAAATTAAAAACCAACAAACAAAAAGTCATAATTACAAAAAACAAAGACAAATGCCAGAAACGTACAATATTACACCATAAAAATAAATAATCACTATTTATTACAATTCACAATAAATAGATGACCAAGCTAAGAACAGCTAGGGGCTGGAAAGTACCTCTTTCATGATTTGGCGTGTAGCTGGACTGTTTGGTGTGAATAGAAGCTTCCCAGTTAAAAGTGGCTTGATGCCTCTCCACACAACACGAAAGAGAGGATTCGATTCAAGGTTTTCAATCAGGTTTTTACAGAATGGGGCTAGAAGACACCAAAGAGAGACTGATAAAATACTGGTAAAAAGGTAGTTTGAAATTAGACTATTCATTAGAGCTCTGCTAAAAACCATTTAAGAGTATGGGTGAGTGTGATAAAAATTATTTTTTTAAAAAGTGATAAAAAAAAATCAATCAATTAATTAATTAATTATGTGTAAAGGAATATAAGTAATACTTTACTTATTTTTATAAAATGTAGCATGTAGATTTTATTTTATAACATATCCTCTTACTACAACATTTTGCACTGGTTAGTCTATAACCATTTTTCTTTACATTTTAATTTATGTGTATTAATTTAAGGAATTTGAACCGGACATTCTTACTGGTGGTGTTGTCCTTGTCCGTGTGGGTTTTCTCTGATCTGTTTCTTCCTAGGAAAGACTTGATGGTTTGGTCCTCATACCAGTTGAAGGAGGGGATCCTCTCACCACCCACTTCAGGGTGGCCGCACATGATCCTGGAGAAGGCTTGGAAGCTGTCGTGTGGCAGAGCTGAGTGGTTCTCCGGCGACAGCAGCCTCAGTTCGGCGTTCAGCTCCGAGAAGCTGGACAAGGCAGACACCTGCGAGGAGAGGTGAGCAGGAAGCAAAGAAACAGCGGCCCATTCAGAATAGCATTGGACACTATAAGGGCACAACTACTTAACATATGTGGAGAGTAAAACCATCCAGGTCAACATTAACTGGGTCTCACTCCTTTAACTGACACTCCTAATCACACAGCATTAATCTCCATCAAGTTTTTTTACATAATCCAACACAGACTCTGGTATACAAAGTAAACATTATTGCGATGTCTGATATTATGCAATGTCAGCAGCACAACACAAAAGGCATCAGTGCAGGAAAGGACGTAAACCTGCGGCATAGTGGGATTGACGGCTTGGTGCTTACATCATCCATAACAGTGGCAAGTTCCTGAGCTACAGACGAGACGGCCCTGCTGAGCAGCGGCAGTTCAGCAGTACTGGAGTGCAGTTCTTCCTTCTGACAGGAACACATAGGTAAAACAGTGCAACCGCTTTCTTCACCACTGTTTATGGTAAACTGGCTAGAAAATAAAATACCTCAAAAGCAAAATTTAGACATTCAGCCTGTGCGTGGCATGTAAACAAAGAGACTGTCACAGTTGTGGGCTTTTTTTAATTTCTGGGGTTTTTGGTCTTTTTAATAGTTATTTACTGTCATTTTATAATTATTTTATGTATGTATAGATTTCTCATCTATCAAACATCCTGCCTCTTAGAGCTTATAGCATCATGTGTGTCCAAGTTCAGTTACTACAATGGTCTGTTGATAACACAACTGTGGGAATCACACGAGATCACGTGAGCCAGAATACTGACTGTGAAAATCTTGCTGAAGTCCAGCTGTGACAGGAAGACCTGCTCAGCTTGCTGCAACAGGTCTGAGGGAACAGCACACAATTCCTGCTGCAGCTTGCTAAACGACGTGTCTTCTTCCACTGTGAGGTATCGACCCAGGAGAGTGGCATTGCAGATGATGTCAGAGAGTGGTGTTCCAGCACCTGCCGGTGCCACCTACAGACAAAAACAAGAAGAAGGAATGTACAAAATCTTTGAATTTATCCTGTTTGTAGTGGCTATTATCAAAGTCTAATGGAGCACATAGCCTCAAGCTTACCAGCTGCAGGCTGAGTCGAGCCCTCAGTAACTGGTCTACAGACACAGAGGGCATACTGCAATTGTCCCGCATGAAGGAAGAGAATGTCTCATTGGGTCTGAGGTATTCTGCCACTACAAGATCTTTAGAAGAAAATTTGAGAGAGAAATCAGAGCTGAACAAATTTCATGTGAAACACCTAAAACTCTACAAGAATTTTTTAAAAATATACAATAATCGATGAAAATCAACAAAAAAAATAAAGTTAATTTGTTTGGACTTAAATTTAACAGGTTCAAGAAATAATAAAGAACACCTAAAAATGTAGATATAATTATATTAGAATGAATAACATTAGGTTTTGGATTTAAAATCAATCAACAAAGTGGATTACATAAGATCCACATTAATGCATATGTTAAAAACACCATCTCCCTTTCACTGTACCATTTCACTTTATGCACATTTGCTTATCTGTGCCTCTCAAAGCATATCAAAATAGGCCCTACTTGGCCAAGCATTCTGCCTCTCGCCCAGTCCCTGGACAGCGAAGGAGAGGTCCTGTAAGCCCCAGAGGGTTCTCTGATGGGCAGCGTAGGTGACAACGCTCCTAGCGTCTAGTAGGAGTCGAGAAAGACTGACAGGGACAGAGAACAAAAATAACCCTTGATTGATGAACACAAGAGAGGGAAAACCAGAACTGTGTCACCATCTGTGATTATGTAAGAAAGGAGAATATACTGACATGGAATTGTCAAAGTTCCCCATTTGCCCTGGTGTCTCGCCTGGAGTTGGGTAGTGGAAACATGGGTTGTTGATGTTGCAAACAATGCCCTGAACCCATGCTATAGTGCCTGCAGAGGGAAGGGCTTTGTTGGGGAAGTGGCCTGAAACAAGGCAAAAATCCATTCATATTAAATATGATCAGAGTTCCTCTGGATATTTGTAGACTAAAAATCTGTTATAATACAAAGCAACCTATAAAATACCTGGCCTACAGCTGTACACAAATATCCAATGTCTCCTTTTTTTTTTTTTTTACCATGGATCCATTTACAGCACTTGGCAGACACTCTTATAATTAGTTAACTAGACTTAATTATTAATCATACTAATAATTATTAGTTTGATGATATGTATGCTTCCTGTGAATTCCTGGATATTTTTGGTGTTGCAAGCACCTTGTTGTACCTGTTCTATAAGGTAACCATGATTCAACAGGTGCTAACTATGCATCATCCCTGGATATCTTAATACTTCAAATGTTTATTCCATGAAAACATTTCATTATACACATCGCGCTGACATCATGGTCATTTGAACAACGTTCAGATAACGTATTTTCAGAGACCGCCGGCAATCTGAGGAATAAATGTCCAAAAAATAACAACTCCACCCTGCAGTAATGGGGCTGCGGACAATCATCTTACATAATTTGGCTGTCATGGAAGAGGAAGAGGAGCACCTGACAGTGAACTGGGTGTGCAATGGCATGAGAAGAGTGTTCACACACAGGCACTTACATTGGCTGTGTTCATAGGGAGGATGTGACTGCCGCACAAAGATGAGAATGAGGAAGAGGAAGAGTGGCCAAAGAAGCTCGACGATTAGCTGGATCTGCGGAGAGGTTCATTTTACTATACCGTTTGGGTTTACTGGTTTGAAATAAGGCGACGTTTGTCCTTCACTGTGGTGGAGTGCAGCTACCTTGTTCCTCCTGCGGTACGTGAAGTTCTTCCACAGAAGGAGTAAGAGCTGTGTTGCTGTGGCCATGTTGGAAGGCAGCAGTCTACTTGCCCATTATGGAATGGGGCTATCATTAAAAAAATATATAGTTATCAGTTCAAGATGGTGAGAAAATTAAATCAAATTCTGCAATAAACAAGCTGATCTGCTCAGGTTTACCTGTGATTGTTTGATCTTGGAATGCTCATCATAACTGGTTTACAAAGCAAATATCCTCTCATATAGACTACAAAGCAAACATATTTATTTATGCCAGTATATGTAATTATTTTCCAGAAACCTGGGAGTACACTAGGCAGTTTTTGTCAGTCCAAAATCATTCCAAATTCTGCCGAGAACATAATTATGTTGGTACCAATTTGTAACAAAATGCAATGTTTTAAGTGGCAAATAGATGACAGGAGAGATAGCTCGAATACCCTTTACTTAAATATATCTTAGCGATTTAGATAACTAGGTTAGCTAACTAGCTAACTGACTTTAAAAACCTAAACCTATAAGCTGCCACGACTTTCACAAATGAGCTAGCAGACCAGAACCCCAGCTGCTAGCTAGCGCTGATCCGGAGGTGCACCCGCCGGCCCGCTGTATTTCACACTTCAATTTCCTTCCTCTGATAAAACGTTTACAGTGGCGTTGTTTGGAAAGGTCAAGAAGAAAGCACTCCTGACCTACTCTTCGTGTCTGTCAAAATGCTCTCTCTAACGAGACAGTGTATAAATCCAACGTTAAAGTCCATGCTGACAATGTTGAATGCGTTAGCTGCAGTTGCTGTCTCGCCAGTGACTTTGGAAAGAAGATATCGAAGTGGGAGGGTTTTCCAGCAAAAACATCGCGACCGGCATTGAGCTTTTAGCCAATTATACTCAGCTGTCATACTGAACCCACCCACAAGGTTAATGTGTATAAACGCTACACGCAATTTACGGCAGCTGTTGATATTTTTGTACATGTTGATATTTTGTAATACCGTACTTGGACAGTAGGGAAGGGTAATACAACTTATCTTCTCTTCGGTCCGATACCAAGTAAATAGCAAGTCCGATACTAATCACGATACTTTTAAAAGTCATGAAGTCCAAATTACATTTAAAAATATTTCATTTCTTATTAAGCTTCCACAGATCAGAGTTTTCTTTGCTTCTCGTTTATAAAAGCAGTTATAGAACTAATTACTGCAAGTGCTTAGCTGCTTAGAGATGTGATTGTGCATGCTCTTTGGGTGCTATGTTAATCTTTTCAGTGCGCAGATTGAGTGCGACTGAGGAAAAAATTACAGGATCAGTTCCTATTTTGCATCATTTTTTATGGCATCACTTGTTTTTATCCAAATGTCACTAGCAGATATTAATTATGATCAATAAAAGAACATATATTGATATTTTTAATGGGTTATCACATGGAAATGCCAGGAGTGGCAGTATTTATACTTTGTACCAATTTGCCCATCCCTAATGGACCTGCAGTTTTTGTTATTTTGGCTTTGTATTCTAGCTTTGTATATAAAATTTGTAAATAGTTCTGATCCCTATAAGTTTCAAAAATGTATTTACCACACTGTACAGCCCAAAGTCCTCCCTGCATATACTCTGATTGCAGATTTTCATTTTTAAATAAATCAACTAAGAAATATTCCACATTCCAGCAGTGGGAAATGCTACAAGATAACAGATTTTTAGGGAGGGATTAGTGTAAGGTTCCAGGTATGGCTGGATAAATATCAGTATATGGAGCTGTATCAGTACAGCTGAAAATTCCAGCATTAATACTGGATGATATGTGGTAGAAATACACATGCAGTGCACCGAGAAAGCTCCCTACGTTAGGCCCGGGAATCCCCTTAAAATATAGCAAGTACCATTTCAATACAAACCCCATGGATCTCCAAAATCATTGCATTAGACCCAGCTGTAATTTAAAAAAAACAAAAAGGATTTTTATCTTGCTTCGCTATCATCAGTTAGTGACTCATCCTACAGCTGAGATAAAATGACCGAACAAATCAAAGCACCAGGTTTGCAATACATCTGTTTAATAAACATCTAAATATAGCAGCTATTAAAATACACCTATTCTATTGCTAAAAGCAGACACCTTCACATAAGCTTACTCATTTTACAGGCACTGAGGCTCAAGTTCTGTGCAGCACACAAGCTGTAAAACACTGAATGATTCTCATATGTACGCAGTGCTGGTGAAATGGACTCATGCCTGTTTGCATGGTCAAGATGGAAGCTTTGTGCTATAATGAGCATGTTCACACACATTTCCCTACTCAGGATTCTTGAAGGCACAAATGTGCATGCCCTATGTAGCATCAAAGTTTTCCTAGTTCATTAATTAGCTGAAATTCTTGCAGTTTAACTGTATTCCTACTATAAGCATGCCTCAGAGTGTGAGGTGGAGTTCCACAATTTCAGCACCTATTTGCAAAATATAGAGGAAATGCAGAGTGACAATACTCAGTACTGGAATTCTGTGTCTGACTGGCTTTAAAATGGAGAAATGCATTCAATGATGAAGTCTTCTGTGGAGCTTCATCCATTTCAGAGGAAGACAGGCTGCTCTTGTCCAGTTAGAAGGCGATATGTTGATGTTGGCATTGTCTTCAAATGAATCTATTTTGAAAGTAAAAGAGCAAAAAATGTTTAGTTTTCCCCCTTACAGTTTGGATATGCTATGTCAGCATTATACTAAATAAATCCATTTATTTTTAATCAAAGTCCTGCAGCTGTCAAAATGCCAAGCTTGGGTGTAAAGAAAAAAAGATTTGGGTTTGTTGGAGCCAACTCTTACCTCTCCCACAGCACTGGAGAGGATGTGGATGATTTTGTCGTGAGGTGTGGCTACTACGCTCTGCCCATTGATCTCAATAATGCGATGGCCAACCCGAATGCCACCTCTTTCTGCTATACCTCCTCGCATCAAACTGCAAATCTAATGAGAATTTTGTGTTAAAAATGCATCACACATACATTCTGCTACAGTTAATAATATACTAATAATCTTAGCCAACTCTGTGACATACAATCCCATCCTCCACACTGAAGCCCAGCTGGTATTTCGGATCAGGTCGTCTTATGATGGCCATGGTGACTGGTGGGCAGTGGACTATGTTGAGCTTTACCTGGGACTGGTTTTTCAAGTCCTGTTAAGTAAAGCACACAATGTTATTGTAATGTCGCACTCATTATTATGGATGCAGGGATCACTCCTATCTGTTGTTTATAGTGCTGTGGGTTAATAAGTTCTTGAATACATTTTATATAATATTTCATTCTAAAATTAAAACTCCATTCCTCTTTATCCCTGATGAATATGAAAGTAATGGAAGCACAGCCCATTTGCTTTTACTGTATAAAGAAGAAGACAAACCAAGAACAGCTGGGATCAGAACTCCATCTTACCCTGATGATGCTATGGCAGGCAGATATAGACAGTCCCACAAGGCTGGTGCCATTTACGGACATGATTCGGTCCCCGATGCTCAGCTCTCCGGAGCGTTCGGCTGGGCCTCCGTGCAGCAGGTTGGCCACTACCACTGTAGGCAAGATGGAGCCCCAGCCAGATTCCACTACCGCCACACCCAGGATCTCCCCAACTGGTTTTGATATGCACACCTTAACAGCAAAATGAGGAATGAAGGAGACATTACTTAACAGGAAGAAAAAGAACACTGCTGTTACAGTTACATGTCCTATTTTATTATTTCATGATGAAACAGTACATGAGGAACAAGATCATATTTTATACACTTAAAGACAGTATGGTTTTACCTCTCTTATGTTTTCAGAACGTGAGAAGTGGACAAGATCTCCATTATAGAGTTCCTCTGAACTGAGGCAGTACTCCCCTGGCCGTAGGTCACTGCCCTTAATTCCATTTGCTTGCAAAAACTGCTGATATGCAACACCAAATGCCTGGCCAATAGCCTGAGCTATAACCTGCGCCTATAGCACACAGAAGCATAGATGGACAACAACCAAAACTCAGTAATGCTCTTTAGACACTGTCAAGGGATGTGTAGTTTATGAACACTGTTTCACTTATGGACACAGTGCCTATAGATATGGCTGCTCCATGGCAAAGATAAAATGTTCTTTAAGTTTTTTAGAACTCACATCCTCGGAGGAGAACAGATGGCAGATCATCCAACATGCTTTAGGTGGCGATGAAGAGCTGGCTTCCGCCTCTGCAGCTTGCTGACCTGTTGGCTTCCTGCGTGCCATTAAGACCACGACACTCCCAATATCAGCTATGTAGGAGATCATCTGCAGGGGATGGTCCATCATGGCCTCCTAAAAACAGAAGAGAAACTGTCAAACCGATGGATGGAGACAAACAATAATTGAGCATCACAATTGTCCGGTATGATTTTTCCAATGGAGCTCTATCTTGCTTGGCCAACAGCTGTCACAAACCTGTGTGTCAGCAGTCAGGACTTTAATTCTTTTTGTGGAGATGAAAAGGTCCACTTCAGTCATTGGCTGAGACTCTCCTTCTGGTGCCTATTTTAGAAACAGAGACACACAATTACAATTCACTGCACTTATTAAAGCTGGCAACCTCAATTGAGCCAAAATCTCATTTGCAGTGGTGTCCTGTTCTGTGATAAAAGGCACCCTAAAAGCAAACAGAATCCAAATGTTTTAAAGTAGAGATAGCAGGATCCATATGAACTCCTTTAACATAATCACTGACAAACAGAGTATTTGCCTAGAAAAAAAACTCCTTGTTCTTTCAAAACTGACACCCAATAGTAAGAGGGAAGAAAACCACAGACAGGTTTGAAACCTTAAATCCCTTTAACTGAACACCATATTATTTACTTTACCTTAATACGATCTACAGCTTCTTGTGCCTGAGCCATGCGAGCACTGGTGGAGGGGTTCCGATCAGATCGCAGCTGTGTGGAACCCAGGTATTTGGCTCCAAATATGACCCCATCCAGCAGATCCTCAGGATCACAAGGACCAGGCACTAACACCAACAAATACAGAAGGGTTATTACCTGCGCTCTGTAGTGAATTAGACCTCATTTAACAATTGAGCTACAAAACCTTTACATTAAATTTTACTACCATCCTTATAGGAAGGCTGAGACTCCGGTTCAATGTCCTGTTAGATAAATAGTAAAAGGTAAGGAAAAAAAAGAATGAGAAAAAAAGAAAACAGTTCACAAAATGAATAGCT
Source organism: Electrophorus electricus (assembly GCF_041902795.1). Lineage (NCBI taxonomy): Eukaryota > Metazoa > Chordata > Actinopteri > Gymnotiformes > Gymnotidae > Electrophorus > Electrophorus electricus. The sequence goes on along the minus strand of NC_137522.1, from coordinate 11,431,260 downwards.
GAATTATAGTTGAGTAATACTTGTATGAGGGCAAATGAACATTCACCTACCACATCAGCATTGTGTGAGGCCAACTCATCTGAAGCCAGACCTTTGGACTGCTGCCACTGTTCTAAGACCTCGTGCTCTGAGTAGCCTGACATCACAAACTCATCCTGCAAGTGCCTGTGCCAGATATCCTGGTCATATGAAATAGCGACCATTTCATCAGTCTCTGCACTGGGTGATATACATATTGTCTGGGGCTCAATGAGCTTTGCCATGTGCCAATTATGGCTGCTGGTAGCCTGGTCCATAAATGTGGTGGGAGGTTCCTTGGGCTCTGGCTCCTCCAGCAGTTCTAGAAGATCTTTTTGATGACTCTCAGTGAAAAGAAGGCCAGAGACTGTGTTTGCCTCAGGGCAGGTCTGGTGAGAACAGGCTTCAAGCACAATGGATGGAGAAAGGTGGCTGTCACACACAGAGTTGGGGGTGGATGATGGCTGTTGTGGTTCTTGAAGTGGATCTTCGGGAGCAGGTGTTGGGTGGAAGAGATGAAGCTGAGTAAGCAACATCTGGATGTGAGAATGGTCCACATCAGGTTGACCAACTTCATCTTTTGGCTTCTCCTCATTTTTCTTCTCTAGACTTTTCTCCAGTTTTTTGGCTATGCTGGACTCATTCATTCCCATCTCCTGACTTGTGAGATCTTCAACCTCTGTTGGTGTGGAACTTGTGTTCTGACCGTCATAATTACTTAGTTCGTCGATCGGTGCCTCCAGAGAGTCAGTTGGGAAAGATCCAGGTTCATCAATGTCTTTAAGCGAACATGCTTCACTGGAAGAATCGGACCTCCAGTCCAATGGAGGGGGCTCTATTAGACTGAAAGAGTCCAGATCCTCCAACTGAGGGCTTTTACACTTACCCTCTAACTGCCACTGTGCGGCATCAGAAGGAACACCCCTCGTCTCCATCACAACACTTGAGGCACTGCTTATTCTGGTTGCTTCTGTTAAAGCTGTTTTGTGAGGAACAGTTTTTGAGCTTTTCAGAACCTCATCTTCAAATGATGCTACCTCATCACTACTGATGGTGTGTGTTTGTTCTTCCATGCCAGGCTGATGTGTGACTGAGAAGAAAATCAAAAACAAATGTCTTCTCCTTGAATCCGTTTAATGTTACAATCCATACATTTTCCTTAAGTTGATGTTTCCTTGACCCATGATAAACAAACAAAATAAAATGACCAACTTGCAAACAAACATTTAGCCAAAACAACACTTGCTTACAATATTAGTAGATATGTGACTGTCTCACTTAATCTATAAAAATGAGAAGGTTGAAGGTGATGATGGCCCCTTTAGCCAAATCTACTGCCTGAGATTTCTCTACAACAACTGTAACATCCATTAAGAATATATCAAAAGTCCTAGTATTTTGTCTTGGGGTTAGAATGCTTATTTGGTCTCTGCACATCTGAAACAAATAATCTTCCAGAGTAAATGCATACAATTCTCATATATAAAATGGCAAGTAATGCATTTATAATGAACTTTTAGTAAAAGGGAATTAAATGATTCAGTATTCAACTGCAAACGAGTAAATGTACTTTACTGTAGTTTCTATAGATTACGTGAAACCCAACAGCAAATATCAATATATAGGATATATAGAATCGATATTTGGAACTTCCGTAGGACCGTGATATATGCTCAATCCTTTACTGGTGCTCTGGTTTATCTTCGATATCTAGGTTAGCTAACACTGCTGTGTAATATAAAGGCCAACGGGCAGTCCATCATGCCCAGTCTACACACTAAGGTAAGGTACTTAAGGCAAAACAGTTAATGTTTTGTGGAAAAGCCACAAGAGAATATAAACATTACGAGCTGATTCATATAAAAGTAGGAACCTAAATGAACAATCTGGATGTAGCGTCATTTTTTTTGTTGTTGCCTAACTGCAGTAAAGCACTGTAGTGCTACACAGCTGACAGGCTGACAATAATATCAGTGACACGTTGATCTCCATCAAGACTTGAACTCAGTTACAATGAAGCGATTAATAACGAAATCAAAGAAACCTCTAACCTGTTTACGAAGTGAGCTGGAACTTTCAGCCATTCAAAAAAAAGTTGACGTGGTTCATATTAAAAATGAGTGTAACCGTCCGCCTATCATCTGTTCGACAGAAAAAAGTTGGAAACACTCCAGGGCGACAACGGAGTTTCAACTTGGTACAGTAGATTATCGTAAAAAGACAATAATCTTGGCGTTGTTTTGCTTCGTTTCTAAAGAAGCTTGATTGCGCATGTCCGTAAATCGAAGACGTGACTAATCGATTGCACAATCATTCGGTATAGATTATGGGACACCTCTTTTCTGCAGTTTAAAAACAATGAAATTTTATTCAAATGAGCAGACCACAAGCTGCTATTTCTGTGGGACATAAGGCTAGTCTATACCATGAGTCCATACACATGTATATACAATATCTGCTATAAGAACTCATTAATAAAGTACGTTGTTTTATAATTAATATAATTTAATAATCGACATACGTTATAAAAGTTGATATCCAAATTACAGTATCGAATATATAACAAAACTGGGTTAAAATAACTACCAATATGATTCATTGCTGCACACCATCATTAAATTAGCCATTTAATACACAACCATCCAGTGTGCATTACCTGCCCTACTTTCACAGTGGTACAAATAACTGAGTAGTGCTGAGTCTTGTAAAAACAAAAAGGTAACAGTGAATGACCTTATGACATAATAGCCTACCATTAAAATAAAATTATATTTTAGTCAAGAATCGAGGATTTGTCAAACCTCTTTAGTGCAAATTAATTGTATGATATCCAAGTATATCTTTAGGTCATATATTGCCTGCATTTAAAGCCTCGATTAATACATTTAAGAGTTCAGAACAGACGCATCACCACTGTTCAGAAAACTCTGTGCCAGTTCAGGGCTGTTTTTTGGAATTCTGTAGCCACAATCACATTAGACTGGGAAGAGATCAAAATCTCCATGAAATCCTCGAGCTAACAGGTTTTGGAAGGTGCCTGTGATAGACTTGAGGTAAAAAATAAAATAAAATAATATGGACAATTTCTACGCTTATGATTACAATCATTTAAGGTTCACAGTTTTGTAGTTTCAATAAATTTGTATCTAATCCATAGACGGGTGAGTTTTTCATAACCTTGTAATGTTCAGTTGAGTCAGACACTTAATTTATGTAAGAAAAGCATGCACAATATGAGAAATCCAACACTTGTGAGGTGACCACAGAATATTGCAACTTCTTCACTGCATTTCAGTATTGAGCTTGACATTGCCCAGGGGTTCAGAGACCTTTTGGTGTGAAAAAATTAAAGTACTATATTACTACTTAAACTATTACTTTTTTTACTATGAAGAATTGTAAAATAATAAATTTTACAAATGCCACAATTTAAAACCCATTGTGAAATTGATTGGTGCTATACAGTGAGTAACCTATTTGCAAAACAGAGGCAGCTTCTTTAGGTACTGATTATTCATCATCTCAGAGACTGGCACTTTGGTCACCGGAACATAAATGCGCCATACCGATCAGAGAGGACGTGGTCCCCATTAGTCCCACCAGCCAATGGGGAAACCGGCCAGCCCATAGAAAGCCAGACGGCATCCAATGAATAGCGTTGCTCAGATCTGCTAGACTACTAAGAACACTAAGAACCTCCCCCTGAATTCGTCTCTGAATCTCAGCAGGGATGATAACTCCATCTTCTCTAAAAAACAAAGAACCCAAAACAAGACAGTCAAATCATTTAAGTAGAAGCCTCTGTTGTAATAATGATGCACCATGTAATTCATTCAGTAAAAGCTTAATTCAGTAAAAAATTAGATGTGACAATACAAAAGCTCAACACCAAAACCCACCTGCCAGTACCTTGAGCTGCCCGCCTGTGGTTTTGTGCCTTTCTCCTTAATGTCAGGATTATTCTGAGTGATCTGAAACCAGTTCAGAGTACTGTTAAACGAACAGTTTGGGGGAAACAGTATACAAATCAAATGTTCAAAATTTTCCCCTCGCATCACATATAGTCTGTCATTCACAACATGTAAATTGTTAGCTGCAGAAATCTCACAGCTCCAGGACAAAACCAAAGCAAAATTTAGACTCCAAATATTTTTCAACATGTGAGGTAAGGGGGGGGAAAGTGTGCAAATCTGAATAGTCATCTCACTATTCCTTTACTGTCTAACAAATTACAATCATGAGCAATCACTTAAGCTATTTTCTAGACTAGTTTACCTGAGAGTACCCAACAGCAGTGACAGAGCCCAGAGAACAGTACTCAGTGTCCACCACTTGTCTGACTTGACTTTAATAAGTTCTGCATCAGCTGCCCAGGCAACGTGCTCACAGGGATAATACAGATGGTCGGCAACGTTACTCAGAACAGATATCCAGCGTATTACTTTGTCCTCCTCCTGAATAAAATGCAACTGTAAGTTGTGAAAGATACTACAAAAACAATCACAGGAAATAAACTACTGTGGGCCACAAAACCAGACAGCAACACAACCAGCCGAGTGAACAAGCATTTGTACTTTACCATAGCCCCAAGGCCGTAGCTCCATGAGCAGGAAACCATGGAAAGATCGTCAAACAGCCGCAGTACCGTTCTACAATGACTGAGCTGAGCCGACAAGAGCAGGAGACTTTTGCCAAGTTGAGATGAGTTGGCAGTCTTTTGGGATATGACTCCGCCAACCAGCTGGGATCCATAGCAAAGTGTCCTTATCTGACAGCATTACCAGAAACAGAGGTTAAATCATTAAATCATAGTTAAACAACACTCAGAAGTCCTGTCTGTTGGATTTAAATTGAGAACAATGTGTTTAATAAGGTATACTGTAAAAGTCTTCAAAACACCTAAACTGCATATCGTGTTTACATAGTGCCTAGTCTGTATTACCGCCTTCTTTATTTTAGAAATGGCATGTTTTTGAAGATGTTATATCTCATTAAACTTCAGTATTTATTGGGAGCTCCAAAGCTACAAAGGCACTAGTCAAGTTGATCATTCAAAACGTTTTGCATCTGTTTTCATAGACATTTTTCTGCATCATATATAATTTTAATCAGATCTGATTTTTCTATCATATGCTACGGTACTTTTGCAGGTTGTGATAATTGTATGCTGATTCATGAAAGTGGTTAACAAAAGTGATCAGTCGTGGCCAACACTCACCACTTTATCTCTTCCTCTGTAGGACTCAAGCAAATTCACCACTGACTCAAAGGAATTCTGCATGGTTAACTCAGGTTAGTAACCCAGCTATCGCCAGTTAGCTATGCTAGCTAGCTAGCTATAAGGTGCTTATTGTCATACGTGAATAACGTCACATATGAAATCAACACTGAGGAAAGCATCATTTAAAGCATAGTTTAGAAATGTTATTTAAACATCCTAAAATTATTATATTTTGCATATAATTACCCGATTTTGACAAAACTGTAGTCAAAGCAAGCTACTATCTTGTGCAGCGAAATAGGCGATTACTTTGGACTTTGGACAGGAAATGACATTCTTCTAGACAAAAATAATCGATCACATATTCTTATATCACGTTCAAAAAGGTTCAAAAGGTATTTTTATATTTGCATTGTTTGTTAAAAACGGAATTAAAATGTTTAGCTAAGATTTTGTTTAAAAATCTACACTAACACAAGCGGAAGCAAATAAATAAGGCATATAAATTATTGCTGGGATTACTATACATTTATTGTAAACATGTCCTTTTTTTTTTAAATGTCCACTGCTTTTTTTGAGATTATTTTAGGCAGATAAAAGTTAGTAATATTCAAGTGCTGTTAATAATAAAAATGAGAAAGAAATATGTCATACATTACTAAAAATATGCATTTATTTCTTCAATGTACAAAACTTTATTAACTCAGTTATTCTCTGCCCCATATGTTCTTTGGCTTTTCTGTTCTCAGGTATGAACAGTGTCTTTGAAACAGCGTATCTCAGTCTTGACTGCTTCCTCTTTCACATCCCCTTTGTCCACCACAGTTCTGCTCTTGGCCATCAAGACCTCAGTGGTCCACTTAGGCTGGCATCATTATCATAGATATTTAAGGAACATAATAGGAACATAATAAGGCAATGAACAATAACAAGTCTATACTATCACCATTAATTAAAAATAGTTATGCCACATAAATTTAAGACACAGGGAATAGTTGGCACTGTTTTGCTAGGCATAATCTTTAAAAGCCCTGTTACGTTCATGCGAACTCAACAAAAACATCATAAAAATGATTAAGCATGGTTGCTTTTGAAAGATACTTCCATGGTAAGATCTGACAGGAAGTGTTAGAAAGATGGCACTTCTAAATTTGAACTTATATACCTTTCATATTGTCAATATCGTCATATACTTCATTCTCCCTGAAATGAAAGAAAATGCATTTAACAATAATAGCTACTATTATTAGAAATAATACGCAGTTGAAATAATAATAATAATAATAATGATTATAGAATGATATATACGGCTGTAGAAGGTAACATCTGGGTACATATCCATCTGAAAGCAAATACAAAAATATATAATCAGGCTAAATTATTTGTAGTATTCAGTGCATTCAAGTGCTTACTCAGTTAAATGCTTTTCTCATTTTATAAATGACCAAATCCTTCTTAAGATTTTCATGAATTTTGCAGCGGTACCAAACCCTACTATGTTGTTATAGTGGTTTCCACAAGAGGGCGCATGACAACGTACATTTGCCCTGTTCGTTGCGACAGAGCACTTTCTTCTCGTTAGTCTGCTCAATGACTTCCAGAATCTCTCCCTGCACGACAGACAGGTCCTTTCCACCACTCTTCTTAATGTTAGCATTTGGGTCGACCATCATGCAATAATGAACCTTGATGGGCCCTTCAAACTGTCAACAGAAAAAAACACAAGACGCCTATTTAAGGGCTTTCCTCTCTTATGCTCACAGAGTCAAACCTTATCCAGTTTACAGGGAGCTAGCCGACCCTATAAGTGCGGGTGCCACTGTACTGGTGCAGTAGAATTGAAAGGAATTTACCTTGAACCTTTTCCTAAACTCCTTCTCCTCCTTTTCAAGTTTCTTGCTCATTTTGGGATCATGGCTAGGAAAGGATCAATAAGGCACAAACAAAATGATCATGCAAGATGGTTTTTCTCTATTTTTATTTTTAAAATTTCTCTCAGTATTCTATACTGTTAATGCTACTATTATGGCAACAGAGAAATTACATAGAGGGTAACATCAACGCATGAAACAAGGCTTCTTTTTATGAGCCATGACCATAAAGTTAACCATTAATAGGTAAAGAAGAGAGATGGCATCCAGGTATCATTTAACCAGGACCATTCCTCTGACTTGGTTCATAAGTAGTCCTATTAATTACAGAAGATTTTCTTTACTGGGTTATGTGAACATGAGAGTTAAAGGTAAAATAATTGACACTCTGTTCCACATGCTGCTTACATGCTATGCAGGTCTTAAATTATTGTTTATAGATGTTAAATGGCAAAATGAATATTGGAACAGTCAGTTAAATAAATAGTTAAAAAAGATTATAAGAATTATAAACAAAGATATGCGGTTTCATCTTTGGTGGTACCATATCTCAGGTGGGGGAAGCGGGAATTCATCTGGTATGATGTGGTCTACATCATCGTACACCTCTGAGATAGGATGAGAAGGAGACAAAATGAAACATTTAATCTATGTTCTGATTAAGTGAAGATACAACCTAAAAATATAGTTTGCCACATTGTCACAAACTACTTACCATTGGTCAGATTGAAACTGCTACAAAAAGAAAAAAAGACAATACAACACTCAGGACATAAATCTGTGTTTTAACAACTCTATTTTCTGTGAGGACCAAAAAACAGAATCATAGCATGTGCAAATGACCTGTTCAGCGCGTCTGAACTGATATCATCATAGACATCTTCGTTTTGGACAGGAGGAGGGTAGGAAGAAGGCATAGTTTCAACACGCAGCTTGCGTTTGACTGCCTCGTAGTCCACATCAACACACGCATTACTTATGTAACCATCTTCAAAAAAAAGAAAAGGAAATGCACTTGTTACATTAGCTTTCTGTCAGATTTTCCATTTTCAAAGAAAGGTACAATGAGATTTAAATAAGTAGTGAATAATATTTATGTAATAACTACCACATATAATGTTATGGGCATATAATGTAAATTTAAACTGCACTACCGCACCATCTGAACTAATACTTTCATAGAATAAACAAAATGTTCTTGTTATATCAGTTAATATTTAGTCATGTCTAGCAGTTGTTATCAGGGACTGGACACGTTCTGAGGGTCTAAACGAAATGTAAGAAGTGAAACAGAGGCTAAGCTCACATTCCCTATTCATGTTTCTCGCCAGCCATTTGCCCTCGGGGGTGTCTTTAATGCGGATGATCTCCACAATCTCGCCTTGCCTCACACGGAGGTCATTCTTCCCTCCGTGCCAGTCGGTCCGCAGCCGTGCAGTGTGCAGCACCTCCACCTCTCCTGACAGCTGTAGCTTTTAAAGAAACGAGTCACTAAAAGCTGAGCCCAGGTCACTGTGAATGATCACTTCGCGTGTTAACATAGATTGGGGCTCAAAGGAAATAGGAATGCATGAAAAAACAATCACGTTTACGTGATATTACACTGTGTACCTTTCAAAGCATGACAGAATGGATACATTTTAGTGATACACATCGCATAGATGAAATCTGTTAAAAGTGTGTACTTTGACAGGACAAAGTGGTTTATAATCACTGTGTTACAACTGCTAATGTGATTCATGAAAAACTCACTTTAAATTTTTTTCGGTACTCATTCTCCCTTTTCAGCTTTTCTTTTTGCTCTTTTTTGTTCAGTTCTTGCTCTCTCTTGAGCTCCTTCTGTTTTTTCTTCTCTGAGACAGGCATCATCACCTCCTGACTGTAATACAGCAAAGAAGATCACATGAACTGAAATCATCTGAGAGCTCCACTGTAAACTGTTGCCAACAAAGTAACATCATATACAGAAATCATATACATAAACGTGGGTAAATAGTATGAATTTAAATATTACTTATAAACACATAATACTGGCTTACTCTTCAATATGCTCATAAATGTCACCTTGATCACTCTCCTAAACAATCAAACAAAAAGTCAATTCAATAGTGTGCACATTTGACAATCACAAAGGAGTTCAGAAAGTTCTTGAGCAAGAAATAATGATGATCAGTGTGATCACACTCACTTGAGATGAGAAACTTCCTGTCCATGATTCTGAATAGCAAGTGCGCATGTAATTAAAGCAACCAGTAAGGTTAAAGCCGTAAGATACAAAATTATTTTTGTAAAGATGGATATCTAAGTTACTGTTAAATGCAGGAGGAAAACATCCCTGCCATTCTACTGCAGGATGTTAGGTAACTTTCTACACCCGCAGCATCCATCTAGTTACGGTTTTTGCATGGCGCGCGGAGGCGATTCAGCACGCAGGCAATACAACTCTGAGTAAAAATGCGTTCATCCACTGAAAGGTTAGAATGCTATCATTTATGCAAAGGTAAACAACAGAATTTTGCAAATACCACAAATAGAAAATTCTTGGAATACAATGAAAACAGTCACCTAAGCCACTGATTGTGTGGGAGATTATATTGTTTACCTCTGGAGGATAGTTTTGGGGGAGGGGGTGGAGGAGGGGGCAAGTCAATATCATCGTATGTGTCCTGATCAGGTTCCACATTTCTAAAAAAAAAAAAAAATTAAACCAAGGAAGGAAGAAAGAAAGAAAGATGTCTCATGGTATTTTTGGAAGCACTGTTGATCACAGAGTTTATCTACGAGACTTAATTCAACAGTGGAGATTTTGCAGTTGACAGAGCATCCATTATTCTATGCTGTTGTCTTTGATGTGCATCAGTCTCGGGAAGTTCCAGAATTTGCAGTGCAGTTACCAAATATGCACCCACACAGTCTGGGGGCGAAGAAAAAGCCGATATTTCTTGCCTATTGTTCCATACAAGTCAAGTCAAGTTTATTTGTCATTTGCATAAACATACAGGACATTAGAGAATTGAAACGCTTGTTGTTAGGCACAGGTATCTCCTATGCAGCAGCACTGGCAATGATACCCATAACTAATGACAAGATACTAAAAATACAGAATACACCACATCAATTAGACAAAAATAAACAATATGACTTCAGAAGGGTCCTAAGGAGGATATTAAAGCAGTGTGTATGGCACTGAGCGTAGCATCAGTGTTATGTTGACGTGCATGATAACGTTTCAGATATTCCATTCAGAGAATCAATAAAAGACATCAAGAAGTATGTATTAACTTGCAAACTTACAGCTTTGAAAAGGATTGTGACAGCCTGCTAGGTTTATTTGGTGGCCATACCGGTCCTGTTAAACACATGCACACACAGACACACACACACGCCCATATGTAACATGTTTTGCTAAATAACTCGTTTGTTGTGGACTCCCAAAATGTATGCAAATTCATTTCAAGAAGTGCACAGTAAATTTCTCAGAAATAAACTAACCCCTACTGAGCACACAGGGCCCACTTTCCAGACAGAGAGTTCAAATATACTTTGTAGCTGTTTGTTTAACACAAACCAGATTTAATTTGGACAGTAATATTTTGACAGTAAGTCAGTATGGATGTTTCATCTCCTCTTTTTTTGGGTTTTCTGCCATTTATTTTTTAGGAAAAGTGTTTATACTGGTAGGGGTTTAAATTTTAAACAATGTACGAGAATAGTCCATAAAAAAAGAGGTTTAAATTTGCAATGTTCCAAAAATGTCACTCTTTAGCATTTTAAAGCAACTATTTACTTCCTTGGCTTATCTATCAAAATGTTAAGCCCTCTACCCATGGACAGTATGTCATGTTTTTCTGTTTGCTCCATATGGACTAAACATACAAAAATGTGAATAAGGTGATTAGCTGGTCATGTGTCCATGCCTGAATTTACTGGTGCAAACTGTGTTACAATAGCAAGACAGATATACTTACCATCATGTGTTTTTTTCTCTGGGCACCCTTGAGGCAGAGGTGCCAGAGCCTTTTTTCGCAAATGATCCAGGCGAACAGATGGAGGTCGCTTGGGCTTCAGGGGTCTTGGCCCAGGGGGTGGAAGAGGTTTTCTCAGGGGTGGGACCTCTGACATGCTCCTCTGGCTTGGCAGTATAGGCCTGTTAGACACTTTTGGCTTCCACTCAGCATGTTGTTTCAGCATCTGGTTCTTGAGAAAATCCCCAGTTAGTTTCACTTTCCCCATGTTCTCAGGATTTGTAAAGGGTGCTTTTGGTTCTTCTTTGGATCCAGCATAATGTGAGGGTGGGGGTTTGGGAAATACTCCTTGTGGAGGCTGACTCATCCTCTTGGGTTCAGTACGTGAGTTCACTGGAAGGGATGACCTTGGAACTATGGGTGAAACCTTGTTACGGACCACTCCATTGATTGATGATTCTGACATAGGACCACTCGCCTGAGGCCTTGAGGGTGCACAGCTTTCAGATGTACCCCTCTCTGCCTGGGCATGAAACCTGGCCCTGAGGGCCTTGACGTCCACATTCTCCCCCTGTTAAGAGACACAAAATTCAGTGGAAACAAATACATTGGGTACACAATCGTTCTCCTCTGAACAGGTGTGAAGTTTTTAGCTCATAATGCAATACAACTCTGCTCTGTTTCCATTACTCAAAGTGTGTTTGATGGCAGGAATTTTTAAATATTGACACTGAGCCTTTGTGGTCAGATACAGAACGAATCTACTGACCTGTAAGTGGAGAGAACCTAGTGGCAAGCTGCGAGAGATCTCTTTACACTCGCGATTGCCTCTGACATTCATCATTAAGGCATTATATTTAGTCTCAGCAGCAAATGTATTTGTCTGGTCTGCATTACCATATTTATGAGAGATATTTGGGACATGACTCTAAGCTGGCACAGTTAGGCAACTGGGTTGGTTACTCTCCTTTTGAATACTAAACCATATGAACTTTGTGAGGACCACAAAATCATACCAGGTGTGTGTAGGGGGATGTACTGGGAGGATAAAAAATAAAAACCATGAATAAAATTAGGTTATTTGTATAACCATTCCCACAGAACAACTGTATATAATCATCAAGTAATAGTTTTATTTAGTGGCCTTAAGCCTAATTCCAATGTGTGACCAGTGAACTTTTATTGTGTTTAGTGTGTACTACTACAGGTGCAAAAACCAAATACAAATACAGTAGTTCAAATGCAATGCTGAATGAAATTTAAATGTATTTATTTATTTTAGTCTGAAGAGATTTGAAACATTAACTATGAGGAGAGGAACTGATCCCCTTACAATTACAGTTACAGTTTCACAGTTAGAGCTATGAAAGCAAGTACCAGCACAATGATACACAAAGAATCATTATAATAGTCTAACCTCAAGGATGTTTTTTGTTAGGGAATGAGATATGAGGAAAGTGTAGTGTTCAAGAATTGATAGCTGTCAACAAAAATGGCTTTAAAAAAATTCAGATTGTGGCTTTCATAGTTGGATGAATAACCCCATGACACCAAATATCCATTTACAGCCTAAATGGTGCAGACTCCTAATGATTATAAATATGAATGTATGGCTAGAAGATATTAGCGGCTAGAGGATATTATCAGATGGAAAATCTCATATCCCATATTCTCAAAGCATGGAATAGAAAGTTTAAAAAATGGTAGTGGCAAGCTGTTAAGTGAAAACAATACAACATTCATCGGCACAATGGTAGCCACAGGTACAAAATGTACAGGCAATTTCAATATCAATATCTGCTTTGACACACAATAGGAGGTTAATTGTTTAAAGACACAAACTCATGAAAGAAGCGCACCTTCCCCGGCGGAACATTTGCTGTCGTGACGCTCATACTGTAGATCACAGGGCCGAGCAGTCTGTGATCTCGTACTAAAACCTGGCAATACCTTCTCCAGTGTGACAAACTGTTATTGTATCACCAAATTACAAAGTTTCAAGCTTAGTGTGGATATTTTAATACAACATTGTAAGTGGTGGGGCAATATTCCTATACTCTATAAGATATTTTGTGATGTACAGTTTTATATATTGGAGTGACACATAAATTAGTGTTTGAAAGCTACTCTAAACAGACCCATAACACAATTAAAATAAATTGTAATTTGATCTAGCAATGCAAGTTAATATGTATAAGAACATTAACACAACAATTTAGACACAACATTTTAGACACAATAACATGATTTAAACAAAAATTTTCCGTAACAATTTTGCTTTACACAATAACATGATTTAAACAAAGCCTTTATGCAATATTTAAATGTTTGGTTTTTTTTTTATTTACAACCAATTGCACCATATCTTATTTAACGTTTATACATTTTATTACAATATATGTTATAGTATATTTAAGGTGCTTAATTATAATACATTGTTTTGGTGTATTATTTATTACCCATACATATATGAAAGATATTCAGAAACAAAAAAAATGTGTGTGAAAATTAGTTTGTGGACTTCTAAACCTGTTTTGGCAGTAACAGTTTGCCAGCATTTTCTCTTGTCTTAAGAGAGGTTAACCAGGTCAAAAAGTGTTGAGAACTGCATGCCAGCAACTGCTTTTCCCCCCTGAAGCACAACACACAACACACAGGGTCTCTTTCAAATGATCTTCTGTAATGAATGACAGCTCTACCAAATGTTCGACTTTGAAACGGGAAATTTTAGCAGAAATCTGAATGGCGTTTATATGGTTTGCAAGCTCTGGCATACACATGGTGTTAAAGAGGCTAATGGTAGAACAATAGCGAGGCACAGGAAATAACTTCAACCACACACCTTTATATCTACAATAAAGCACGCATCACTCAGCAGGGGTTGCTATAGCCCAATCAGATAGCCCAATCAGAAGCATGCTTTGCTACACAGACTCTTTGAAAAAAAGAGGAGCGAGAAAAAGACATAAAGGAAACTGCAAGGTGCACTAAATGCCTCAAATGAGATCGTGCTGTACAAGTGCACTTTTTGTTAAATAAGAAAAAAGTAGACACCCAGGTGGCTTATTATGGAGAAACTTCATCTTATCAAGCAGAAATTAATGTGCATTTTATTAAAAAAAAAAATAAAATAAAATATATATATATATATATATATATATATATATATACACACGTTTTATATATACGTTTATATATACGCTACGTATATATATACGTTTTGTTTTAGTAAAGAGCAATATAAAACACTTTATATATATATATATATATATATATATATATATATATATATATATATATATATATATATATATATGTTTTATATTGCTCTTTACTAAAACAAAACGTGATCTGAAAACAAACCCCATAAATTCTTGGCGAAAAACAGCTACTTTATCATTCTGAGCAGCCGAACTGTATCCTTATTTTGGACACTAAAAAGTTGTGTCGACAGCGCACATTTTCTAAATACTAAGAATAATTTAAAACGACATTGCCCCAATTATCAGATACATTTTGCAACATAAATGATAGGTTTTGGCTTACCATTGATATCAGAGTAGACTTTTATTTTCATTAAAGTTCCATAACATCTCTTGAACTGACATAGAATCAGCGTGAGTACTTCAGAATACGGCACTGTTTCCAGAAGAATGAGTTAGGTCACGCAGGAGACCGAATCAAACTGCTGCGCTTAGCAGGAAGTAGCAAGAAAAAACTACAGAGGAAAAAGGTCAACATACGCAGCGCACAAGTTCTATGCGTACAAGCATCTGCGGTGAAACGAGCTTTATAGGCTCTCATAGTCAAAAACAAAACAAAAATAAGAAAAGAAATGAATTAACAAAAGCATGCGTCTCTTTTAAAAACATAACTCTTATATTGTTCTAGTTACTCTAATGGAAAACAGATTTAAAGGAGTTTTAAACATTTTTCAATGATGGGTTTTCTGTAATTGCGCACCTATACAAACGATGACAAGCTGCCTCGATTTCTCAACCTTACCTATATCTAATGAAGAAAATTTTATCAGGTTGTTAAAAAGACCTGTTTTTTTAATAACAGATGCCCTATTTGTGAAGAGTGCGAGAGGACAGTATAGGCCTACCTACAGCTTTCTTTCATTTTTTAAAACCGAATAAAAGGGTCACATTGCTTTTTTTTTCTAAAATGAAATCGTCTATAAACCATCTTTACCTTTAGCTGTGGTCCTGTGACACCTGTAAAAGAACAGATAGACGTATCTGCGTAGTCCAATGTTAAGGGCTATGTCCAGGTACAAGAATATTACCGGTGTTTGTCTCCCTCTGTCCTCCCGATAATGTATTGCATGACTTTCTTGAATATTTGCAGATCGCAAAATCTTGGGTATTATTCCTAATTTTATAACAGGCTGTATGCTGTTTAAGACTTTTTTTTTTTTACTAACCAGTTTATTTTATTTTAAAATAAAAATGTATAACCCTTGGACATAGAAGACTAAACCTTTTAAAACATTCATATTTAAATGCCAAAAGTTTAATAAAATGGTTTATTGGTGTAGAGATCAGATCCTTTCCTGAAAATACTTCTATGTGAAACAAGTTATATGTTGCTGACACTGTCATACACACCATTTTAAGAACCTTCAAGAATGTACACTGAAAAGCTAAATGTACCAGACACGTATTACTCTGCAGTCACAGCTGTTTATGAAGTCAGATAAGCCTGAAAGGTATGTGTTATTAGATAATTCATTTCTAAGGTAATTTCTTAGGTAATTCATTTCTCTGGCTAAGGGTGAGAGTTTTTGATGCTCATCTGATGATAGCATTTGTGCTCGACCGTATCCAAAGCCAATCAACCATATCAAATATGTTTCGCAAGGTGCAACTCAGGAAGCAATCCTAGACGTCAGTGTGCCTACAGACCCTTTACCTGTTTTGATCAGGTTCCACTGATGCTTGAGAAAGTGTTAGCTAGGTATACTATTAAACAAGGCTAGCCATACAGTGTTATCCACCGACAAGAAGATTAATTCCCGAGCAGTTTTTTGCTGAAGATTTCATGTGGTTTTGCAGATTATTTCAAAGTCCAGAATATATGAACAGGCTATGTGGCCAGCCATGACACAAATACTAAGCTGCTAATATAATTTTTTTACTTGTTTTTTTAGTTTCTATATTAGACTAGAACTTAATTGAAAAACATTAATGCATGTAATAAATATACCACGTATTTTCTTATACATGTAAACAAATACCCAGTGTACTTCACAGTACTCCACAAAAATATTTAAACATTGTTAAACAAAATAACATAAATTAACCATATGGTTGACTACAGGCTACACTACACAGCAGATTCAAAAGCTGGTGGAAAACAGGCACAAGGACTGGAATAATGCCAAAAAAGAAATCATTACAAATAAATTAAAACCACATAGAAAGGCTATTTCATGTCTTCAAATTGTGTTCAGTACCTTTCTAGTACCATGTCATAAAACAGTTTGTCAACTCTCTAGTTCCTAAGTTATGATCAGAGGGAAGCAGAGGTATTTTTACTTGCACCTTTTGCAAAGAGCTTCACATAATGTGATTTTCAAGTCACGTGAGCCAACCCACTTTCCTTACTAGAAACACATTTCTACAGGATGTCAACATCTCTCTCCTATTTTATGAAGCATAGTACACTAATCACACTTCACCCAGTGGACCTAATGAGTGAGCCTTTAATTCATACATTTACACTGATGTAAAGTTTTGAAAGAACAATAAAATCGCACAGCTAACAATATTTTTGAGATTCAATCATCAGTTGGAAAGACCTTTAAAAAGTCTAAAATCTCAGTTTCCCTAATTGTTTAAATAGACTAAAAAAATTACAAAAATGTATTTTTATGAAAATTACACTGACCAGTTGTTTTACCTTCAAGATGCAGAAATAAAATGACCATACTCTTTATTAAATTCTGTCTAACTTCCCTGCAGTCAGACAAAAGTTTTAACAGAGGAACATTGTACCCAAAACAAAAAATAACCATCTAAACGAATATAAAAACAAACATTTCCAAAACATGGAACAGAAATCGGAGAGACAGTACAAGCCAAAAGTCAAGTCACTTTGGGGGTAGCCAAGCTAAATTACATATGTGAATTAAATCACAAAAACAATGCCAAATGATTATGCTAGTCCCTGGATTGCACTTTTAATCACAAGGCCATGACTAGATAGCCAACTTTCTGAGGCAAACTATTTAAACAGTATACAATGTCTGAATGCTTGTTTTTTAAAAAGGTAGGTGCAACCTATATATAGACTTCAAGGCATCTGCTCTATACTGTTTTCAGTGTATCATAGCCAGAAGCATTTAACAAATTTGTTCCTTAGAAGATCTTAAGACACCCGTTATGCACATGGAGGTTTCATGTTTCCTACAGATAACAATATCAGCCTCAAAGAAACATATTAACATGGAGAAAAATGAAGCTTAATGCCGAGAATTAGTTTAATACTCATGACCCACCAATCAATAATCTGAACCACGCTCCCCAAAAGTATAGTTGCTGAAGGAGGGCGCACCTCCCATCAGGCACTGAGGCTATAACGCTCAGATACCATTCAATATCACTTTGAAAAGCATCACTTGTCACTTTTGGCTCACCACATCACACACAGTTGCAGGCCCAGAAACACAAGACCCCTTTCAATCAAACGAACCAAAAAAGGTTTGGTTTTTTTACAATCCTGAAAGACCCATAACATCCTGTCAATTAAAGCCCAGACAATTATGACATGCAAATAAAATTGCTACATGATTATACAGATGCACATGAATGACAGTACTAACTCTCAAACACTGATTACCAGAAAGTACCAACTAACCCACAACAAAAGAGCATGGTAATCCTTCAGGAGATATTACACAATCAAAATGTATTCTCCCATGACAAGTTTGACATGCCTTGCTCAGAACTACAAAAATAAATATGAGATAATTACAAACTAGAGGCAATGCTCCAAGTTCAGGAAACCTTTTATGAACATTAAATGATCAACGTATGTAGCCCCACTGTGTGATAGTTACTGAAGTATTCCAACTTCTGAGGTCCCCCCCCCCAAGGGTTCTGAAAGCCACAATCGCATCTTCAATTTACATAGTTTTATGACAGAATACATTAGAATTAAAACCTTGAGTTCTTGCGCAAAACAAAAATCTTGATTTTAACTAAGCAACTGTAATAATTGTAATAAGAGTTTCCACGATGATTTAAAAAAACAAAAATAACCCCAAAACAAAACAACCACAAACAGGTGAAATAAATATGAGGACGTGGCACAGAAAAACTGTGACGAGCATGTGAAAGGAAATGTTTTCCTCCCTGGTCTCAGAACTTCAGTCCCCCCACAAAAGACAGTCTCCTTTTACAGTTAAACGGGTTCATCCAACCGTATCGTGGCTCAGACGACATATTGTCCAGAGCCGTGGCTTGTCGTATAGGCTTGGCGGCTGTACTGAAAATGGTCGCCAAGAGCATTGCTGCGGCCATACTGGAAGTCCGAGTCTTGTTTGTAGGACAACGAGCCATTGGACTCAGGCTTCTCGAAGGAAATGCTGTCCTGTGAGGCCACAGGCAGCAGCGTCCTCTTGGACTCCCGATTGGCATCATATTTTGCCTGGTGGAGAGTAGAAAGAAAAATAGCCACATAACCCAACACAGGACAAAGCCACTTAAAACTCTGTCTGCCATAGTAGTGGATGTGAACTCATTCATGAGAACCACAGTCAAACCACTGCAGATGATCAGCAAAAGGCATGAAACGTATCCGCGGCCATGTGCAACATGTGGAGTTCTTACCTTGTTGTACAGGAAGACCCCCAAGATAGCGGTCATCATCCCCAATATGTTAGACAGGGTGACTGGGTTTCTCAGCATCAGTAATGATATACTGATAACCATTATCCTCTTGGTAGCATTAGCAACTGCGTAACTGAGGGGGCTGACCAAGTTTAACACACTGAAGGCAATCATGTTTTGCGCAAAGTTGCAGAAGCCACTGATGAGGAGGAGCACCAATGTTCCGGTCCAATTGGAAACCTCTGTCTATGCAAAAGAAGCCAAAAAATATTTTTAAAAACAAATAAAAACAAAAACACAAAAACAGAAATCCACAAGCTGATTTTATTTCTACCATTTCTTCCCTTTTCAGGAAACAAGGATTTAAGTGTTACCAGAGGCCAGGTTTTCCAAATTTTTAATTGGGATTAAATTTGTCTGGATAATCAAATCCCCCTTTTTCCTACCTAGGATCAAATTGAGCTCAGTTATTTTATCCCAATTTTAAAAAATGTATTGGATAATGCCAATTCAGTTATCTCCAGATTAGTATTTTGATACATTTGTATTAGAAGTCAACTGCCACCTGCTGGACAGATAATAGTTTCTTTTCAATTAAAAAAAATTATAATGAACCACTTCAAAAGAAAAGTTTCCATCCTCACAAGTTCATCATAAGCAGTTACATGGTGTCAGGATTCACAGTTGTTCTTACAAGCCTTCTGCTTTAAATTCTTCCAAGGAAATTTAACATGCTCTATGGTCTTTAACTGGCAATGCCAGTGACCTCACAGATTGAAGTACAAACATCCTGCTTCCTTTATGAAGTAACTGGCCTTGGGTACTTAAGGTGGAGTAAAATGACATCGTACATCGATTGATAAATATAACTTCACACTAGCCTACATCAAACATGGTTTACACTGTTTATTACTCCAAGTTGGCTTTTATGTAATTTCTGCATGACATCTGCTGTTCATCCATCCCAAGTGCACCTTGCTATGTAGCATTAACATAATCCATTTTGGTATTAAATTGAGCTAAATTTTAGTTCTGAGTTTTGAAAAACCCAAATATGGCATTAAGTCCTGATTCAAGGTTGGATTGCATTACAAAATACAAATTCAAACAATCATGGTCAGAAAGGTTGAGCTATGTTTTTAAAAACCATTCTCTCATTTGATCTGATCCAATTATGTTAATTCTGACCAATTTCTTTTGTAAAACTTGTTCCTGGTGTAACTGGGCAGTACCCCCAAAACTAAAATGTACTTGTAAGATACTTCTGGTATTTGTTTTCCTTCTCTTAATGCCTTTCCCTGATCTGTCCTAGTCTACATCCCTGACTCAATGGCTTGACAGTTTCACCTCTTTATAGTTGAGCAGAAGTTTTAATCATTTTCTTTTCCTGTACAGAAATAATTCAAAGGATTTATTTACTTACCAAGTCTCCATCCACCAGAAATGCAGACAGGTCAACTAAAATCCATGTGGGCAGCATGAATAATACTGCATTGAAGCCAAGGATGTTGAGAAGATGGAGGTGATGGATCCTTGTGTCACGCAAGACCTTGGACATACACAGAGCACAATGATCCCACAGCCTCAGTGAATCAAAGTATGAACATCAGCAGCAACTTTAGCACCTAGAAACACCAATCGAACGTTTTCAATTGTTCCACAAAGTATTCCCTTCTTATGCAGGCTATGAATTTTCAGTGTAGACGGATTAACAATGACATTCAAAAACAAAACTTTGAGAACTATATTCAGTGTGGCTGGGTTGTGCAAAAACAAACAAAAGAATGGAACTGCATAAGGCAATTAGGTTATTTATTTAAAAAGTTGTCACTGAGTAGTTTTACATAATTGCCTGAAGAGCACATTCTTAGTGGAACTTATAGAATTAAAGTTAACCCACTGCACCCCTTATGTTAACAGAAAGTTATCCTGACATTAAGCATTTGATGTCAATATTAACTGCATTAGAGATAATTTAAAAAAGGAGTTTTCCCTTTATTTCAAGAATCATCTCAGTAAAGAGTGTTCACTTGATTTCCTTGTCCGTATACTTTTTAAAAATCAACCATTATGTATTATGAATGCACCATGCTACATGTCTTTTGGCATACATGTGGGTTTTGTTTAATCACATGTGCAGACCAGCTCCCTAAATTGTAATGAAGATTTACATTGAGGTTCGGTGATCTACTACATAAATATTAGCCACCTGCAGAGGCACCTATACACTTACCTTTTTGGAGAATATGTTTTGTAAAGAGAAGCAAAGCGTAGCTGCCAGGGCACTAACCAATCCTGACAGGTCAAAAGACAGTTCAGTGACTGTGGCTAATAAGACACCACCTATGATGGGTATAAGAGACACATAGACCTAAAAGGACAAAAACAGAGCACAAATTCATACATACAATAAAAGCATTACAACACTATAATGAATTTGTATAATACAGTGCTCTAAGTACTATTTATGTAGTGTACTGCAGCAGAAGGTAATTTACAAAATACAAAAATTAGCACTGAAAATGCTAAGCATTCGCTTTAAACGCTTACCTTCGTGGTTTGCTTCTCCTTCATAATTAATCTTGATAACAACACAACCCATATTGGCATGGTGGCCTTCACTGTGAAAAGATCAATGATTCAACCCATTTCCCTAATATAGATAGTCAGGTTAAATCTGTCAATGCACACAGTACTAGTACAGGACAACGAAATGCAGTGGTGCATAACTGGTTAACATGTTACATGTAACAGTTAAAAGTAGCTCTCAGCAGACAGCCAACTACAAGCACTTATATTGAACGTGTTCATATTCACTTAGCAGTTTGCTTATACACAAAACCTTTAGTAAACTACGTGGAACATGCAGACTAGTGCTTCTTTCCTTTCTTCCTGAAGATATGGCTATATCCAATAACATATGGCCAATTTCATAAACTATACTAAAACCATTATTTGAATAAATGAATAATTTCTGAGCAGTAAAGCACGTTTAGCTCAATAGGTCTGTTGCGAAATTATAGATTAGTTTCACAACAACAAAAAATCATAAATGATGAAAATATGCTTTCGTATGCCAGCCCATGTTTAGATAGTACAATAAGGCCGCAACTTTCTGGCTGCGGAGGAACTTAACCTATGTAGTTAGCTAGCGATGATAGCTATTTTCTTTAAATATAGCTCCTTTGCTAATTAGGCTCACTATTGCTAGCCAGCTACGTAGTAAGGGATAGCTCCAACAGTGTTGGTCACGATTAAACTTGACAGCTGGCTACGCATTGGTTCACACTGGAAAAACAAAACTGAGCTTGCCTAAGAGAACTAGCTATCTAGCGTATGTAATGTAATTTTGCTGGTGAAGTTGATGTAAACTGAACTATCAAACGTCAAATGGGCAACTTAACGTTGCTCTAAATTGGCAGCTAGCTAGCACCAGCTTTCAAACGACGCCAGGCTAGCCACATGCTAACTAGCGAGCGAATTTATACTGACTGACGACAAATATCGAAGTTCCTAAATACCAGAAAAAGTATATTTGAAACTTACCAGTGTGTGCGTATGAAACAGGTACCTTCCATATGCTGAAATGGGCCGACACAGAAGCAAAGTATTTTCCAAAAGCTAGGGGAAGAATGTACCATCGGTAGTATCTGCCAGATACTTCAGTTTTAGGAACACCCCATGCACGCAACAACGGTGGAAGAAAGATGACAATTGACAGAATATGGAAGAGAGAGACGGTGACAGGATATGGAAATCCATTCAGAATTATTTTGTTAATGATGTTCCCCCCAGAACTGACAGTATACCAGCATAAACACAGAAGCCCAATCCGTACTGCCTCCTTCACAGGCGGACGCTCTACCGCAGCCATCTTCCAAGTCTGGATTCACCGGCTGCTGCAGAGCTTCATACGTGGAGCTCAAACTTCGTAATACGATGGGTGGAGAGAGAGAGAAGGCCACATTCAAGACGCTTATCTGTTACAAAAGGTTTTCTGAACTCCTTTCACGCACCGTAGGTTTTAGATTTAATGAAAAGAAACCCGCGATCGAGTTAGATATGTTGGGTAATGGCTGGGCCATTTATTGGGGTAACGCATCTTATAATACTACAAAAATATCCCGATAAGATCAACAGGAATAAAATTAGGTACTTGAAAAGACTTTCGCCGCAGGACAAATATGCACAAGAGAAATCACATTGGTAATACAACCCATTACGCATCACAAAAAAAAAGGTCTGTAAAATGTACATAACAGAAGAAATGTATTATCTGAAATGGTTTGAGTTAGGAAACGTAGACCAACTGAAATTGGCTTCACTGTTTGGCCACTCACTGCTTAAGGCAGCAATATTTGAAGCATGAAAATGAACAATGCTCACATGCAATGGGTAAGTTGCGTGTATAAAATTCCCACCCTCCAGTTAAAGTTAAAATGAATAGCTACAAAACATTAGAAAACAATTCATATATAAACATAAATATGGCCAAACATGTTTGATGCTGAGAAGTGTTTAGTCTATGCAAACATATGGTAAAATATTTAATTTACTTCCATCCACATATGGATCTAAAGATATGCACTGAGTCCAGCCATACCAATTGCCTTTGCTGTCATAACAGCCATTAACGCCTGGCCAGTGCTTGTTGTGTATTCTATTGAGGTCTTCTATTGTAATGTCCCGGCATATCCCTGGCAAGTCTGTCTCAGTGATGCTTGGCACGAGTACACAGGTTTTGCTGGAGTCTCTCACATGATCTTCCTCATGTTTTTCGGTCATAAAAAAATTTGAACCTGGGGATTGACTTCCAGAGGTTTTTAACAAATTATTCTGAAGGTTTAAATAATATTTGACAATTTCATTTTGAGACAACTCTTTCCAGCTTGTCTTGTGCAAAGAACTCAGTGAAGAAGTAGAAGGGCTCTGCTTAAAGCTGTCTGACTCATTAACATCAACCACTGAACTGTGCTGCTCCTCACTCTGACTCACCACTGAAGATCTGATTTGTTGTGTGAAGGGATCAAAGGTTAATTTACGATTTTTCACTCGAGCACCTTTACAAGTGTCCTCTGTGGAACGTCCATCCAGACTGGTCGAGTAGTCTCTCAACTGAAGCTTCCTCCTCCTTCCCTCAGAAGGAATGGCATCTTTTTCAGTTTCCACATTCGTAACCTCACTGAGCAAGCCTGACTGGAGCCTTACTAAACATTTTGATTTATTTTGCAAGTTATTTGTTTGCTCGAGTGTCTTTTCACCATTTTGGTGGGGATCATTTTCCCACTGTGGCAAGGACTCCATTGGTTGTAGACTCTCAGTGTGAGTCTGGATGGAAGAGTTTAGTAGCAATGCAGAAAAGTTTTCAGAGTCTGAGACAGCAAGAGACGTTGGCCACTTAGTCGCTACTAATTGCTTGACTGTTCTAAGAGTAGAAGGTGTGTAGTGGCTCTGGCATTTGTGCTGTCCTCTCTCAGAAGCAGCTCTGTCCCTTCGTCCATATTGTTGCAATACTGAGGTCCTGAGGACCGTGGAAGTACTGGGTTGTTTGTTGAGCTCAGAAGAACTGAAATGAGGCTTGATCGAAGTAGGACTTGTTGGAACAGCTCCACCAGAAAAAGCTTCTGTACCCCCATGTTCACTGGTTGAGGACACTGCTGATATCTGTCCACAGACTGATGTTTTTGAGACCTTCAGTGTTGATAGGTTCTCATCTGGTTTCTGCCCACTTGAATGATTGACAGGACGCAACTTTTCTGCTTGGGAGCAACTGTTGGGTAAGGCGGACTTCTTGTCAACATCTGTCACAGCTTGAACAGCTCTTGAAATGGGCAGTGACAGACTCTGGCTGCATTTGACAGTGGAGCTTGCAGTGGTAGAAAGTACTTTTGGCGATATTTCATTTTGTTGTGGCTCTATCAGCTTCTGCCAGTTACGCAGAAGCTTCTTTGCACGCTTAGCAAGATCCTCATTCCTGGTCCTCTTCCTCAAGTCATTTATCAACTTTCCAAGCCGGGTTTCCTTAAACAACAAAGTATATAATCAATTTCTGTACATCTCACTGTACTGTAATTGTATTTATAAGATTAGTATTATTGACTGTGTTAGCAATTAAAGGACAGTAAAAGTGAACTGATTCATTGAGATTGCACTGCTCCACACATTCAGGTCGAGTATTCTGGTGCAAATATACCAACTTCCCCAATAATCTTTTGAACATCAAGCTCTTATTGAAGCTTGGGTGAATATATTCTCATTAATAAATACAAATAAAATTAAAAAAAACCATAACTAAGTAAAATGTAATCATTCATGACTTCCAGTTCATCTTATTATACAGCAGCACAATTGATGTCTACATATCTGAATACACCGGTAATGTTTTTTTTCTTCCTTCATTCACATTCTATGGTCATCAAGTTAAATACATTACTAGCTTACTGACATGTGGCTTATTGTAATGTGATGATTAGTCTAAAAAAAAAATGACAGGAGAAATGTCTTGTTCTTATAACCATACCACACTGAATCTGTGTGGCAGAGCAAGATGAAACCTTGTGAGATTCAGGATAAACAAAAAACATCTCCACTCAAGATACAGCAGAGTGAAACTCAATGAATTATACTTGTATTACAACAGAGTAGTACAGTTTTGCTTTTGTAGTAATTACATGTTACACTGCACCTAGGGCATTGCATACCTAATGTGTAGTGGGATCCAAATATATTTGATTTTAGCAGACTAAACAAATCTTACCTCAAGTGCCTCCTTGGTGATAGGGTATTTCTCCAAGCTGGATATTACATCCAAAACAACTACCATATTATGGATCTGCTAATAGATAAAGTTATGGTGACACTCAATTTCATACATGATCATTGATCATACTAGCAAGCTACACAGGCCACTATACAGCTCTATTCAGAAACTATATGAAATATGAAGAATACAGTCAGGTCAATAAATATTTGGATGTTGACAAAGTTACTGTTTTTGTAACTGTATACCAGTTTATTGCAGTTGAAATTAAATAATAAATGTGAGTTTAAAGTGCAGACTTTCAGCTTTAGTTTGAGGGTAGTGACATCTTAAAAGTAATTAAAGTAATATAATGATGAATTATTATGAAATTAAGTTGTACTTTTAATACTTGGTTTCTAATTGTTTGCAGTCACTAACTACCTAAAGTCTGGAACCCATAAATATCACCAGATGCTGAACTTCTTCCCTGGTGATTCTCTACCAGGCTATCTTCTCTACAGGTCTGCAGTCTTCATTTTCTGCTTGTCCTAGTGGTGTCTTAATTTCAACTCCAATATACATTGATAGAATGCTAAAATAACTGCAACTTTTGTTGATTCCCAAACCGTATTTTTCCCCCCTTTACTCCCACAAACTAGCAAGTTTTGCTGTATCTTGGGTCTAAAATGCACCTTCTCACTCAAGTCCATTTATTATAGAAAGGTAACAGCAGAAAATTTACTTAGTCTCTGGATGCTAACTGAGTCTGAGGAAAAGTGGCCCCAGATATGAAACCTGAAAAGACCGCAACACATTTGAACTGACTCCTGAATGTGCACCTGTAATTTTTTTTAAACAAAGTTTCAGGTTTCTATTCACTATTCCTTCTCAAAAATGCACATTTGAGTCATACATTCCAGTAACCAGGCTATTTGTGAATAAAGTATGCAAAAGAGAACCCCAGGCTTGTAAGATGTTACTAAAACTTTGCAGTGCCTTAAAAATACCTTAGGTATTAGGTATACATACCTTAGGTCCTTTGTATTTCTACATTGTTTACAGTGTGCTGCTCTTGATGTAAAAATCCACTGAAATATTCATGGTGTAAATCTGTGTTTGTTGAAGAATGCATAATACTCTCAACTTTTTATTAGAAGATTTTTATTAGATACCTTCCTTATAGGTCACTGTGATTTCAATTAGGCAGGTAGCTAGTTTGTGAAGAGAAACTGAATACCAATGTGGATTTTACCATATGAATAACTAGTTAAGTATTCTTTACCAGCCAAACTTTAGTGGAAAATATAGTAATAACTTGATAGAAATCCCCATTCATATCGTGCAGTGCCCCCCCCCCCCCCAAAAAAGCCTTCTAAAATGACAGCTGCAGTATTCAGTTCCTCGTGGTATGTTACAGGCTCTGCTGTATGGCAGCCAGGAGCTGTCAGGGAACGTGACAGCGGAGTACCGTTGTTTACTTCCTATATTAATAATGTCAACATGAAAGTTAAACAAATTAATTTATTTTTCACACACAGCTAATAACAGACAAACCAGACAAAACTTCCAATATCAATTTACACGATGGGCGCGTACAGATCCACGTCATTCAAAGCTAGAATAATAATAATGATGATGATGTCGGGGCATATGGTACGCAAGGTAACGACCATGGTTAAACCTTTCTTGGTTTACAGATAGTCCAATACAGACAAACACAGTCTAATACAGATATCACCAACCATGCTGAGAATAGTTGTACTCATCATGCCCTACGTAACAATTAGGTCGCTAGCTAACTCGGAAGTGCTAGCTAGCTGAATTGTTGAGACAGTAACGTTCGAGAAGTCAAGCTAGCAAATGTTTACTTCTTAGTTAGGTTAATAAACAAACTTTTTCCCCCCCACAGAAAAATATGCACTTCATACTTACATTACTTTGACAATCAATAGCTTGGAGCAATCGGTCTCTCATTTGCTGCGGTGTTGTTGCCGATGCTGTTGTCATGGCCATACAGTCAGACAGCAAAACAAGGAGTTGCGTTAGTTCTCCAAGGATAAATCTCCAACAAACTAAAAGGCTTTTGCAAGACGTAAGGGTACACGTTCCATAACTAAACGTTTGTTTGTCTGACTGTCTGTCAGGGCCTATTTCTTGAAAATCTGCGGGACCGAACAGGAGACAGAGAGATAGAAGGCATATATGAATCCTCGGTATTGAACATACGGCCTCTACGAGCCATCCTCTTTCCGTCAGGTGTCTCCTGTAAACCTATAACACATTTTCCAGTTGCATGATGGGAAGTTTCAGTCGCAGATCATACTAAGGAATTTTTAGAAATGAAGATACGACTTGATTAGGAGATGACTACGCTGAACTGCCCTCAGACAAGCCCAAAGCATTGCAGATTTTCAAAGTATGATATACGATCAATGATTTAGGATTCAATTATTTTAAAATCACGTATTTTGGTTCTTATCTACACTACATTAATATTAGACAATATTTCAAGGCATTGCATCGTTGCCTCGATTACCATATTATCCTCTGTAACGGCGGAATGATTTTAATTCTACATTTGCAAACGATTTATATAAAAAAAAACTATAAAATAATAAACATTATTGGGTTTACTACGTTGTTGAATGGATTATTTTTCGAGGCTAGCCTATATGAAAATTTGAGAGGAAACATGGCCCCACGTTCCTATCATAGCAAATTTAGATTATATTTACAGTATTTGACAAACAATCTTAGAGTGCCTTACAGAAGTGCTTTAGTGTATCCTTGAAAAACGTAGGCTATATTTTCTGCAGTATTGTAGACGAGCCTACAGATACCAGCAAGCTAAAGCCCTGCCAGTATAGCTAAGGCTTCCTTCCAGTTTGTCCTGAAATTCCTAACTGCAGTGTGAAGGCTGTTGAATTTAGCTTCACCCAATAAAAAGCATTTCCCCCAAATTTATATGGAAAGGAAGGCAATCTTTAGACTTCAGGATTCCAATACAGCTATGTAGTTAACATTTCAACATTACATTCTCACACACCACGAACGATTGCGACTCTTGTATGCAATCTGTAATTCCTTACATTTTGGTGCACTTATAACTGCATACACAATACCTAGAGGAGAAGATGTAAAAGTGCTGTAAATTCTACATGATTTTCATATTGCTGAACAATCTGACTGCCTTCTTGATTACTGTAATTTCAAAGCATTAACTGAATCATTTTTGTCTGAGTATTGTACTTCCAATGTACACTGACAGTATTACTATTGTAGAGATTGGCATACATTTCATCCTCAATTGGATATTAAAAAAAGGAATGTTCAACACAGATATTTTCATTCTAAGAGAACCTGTATATTTACACTGAAAATCTGTCACTATGGGGTTATCATTCAAGTAGTCTTGTTTTCAGAAACTGAGGAAGTGAAATGGGTGTGTTTGAGTAACGCAGAATTACTTTTTCTTCAGATTCAGGGAACATGGATACTTTGTATACCTTGAAAATGGTTTTTACAAGTTTATTTGTTCCATTTTGTTTAAATTACCAGATTGCATGAGCTGAGATCATGCAAATCACATTTAATAAAAAGAGAGAAACAAACAAGTGAACTCACCTGCAGACTTTAGAAATTGCATACAAACTGAAATATATATATATATAGAAAATACCTCAACACATTCTAAATGTGTTGAGGTATTTTTCATAAAAGGATCTTTGTATAAAAGTATCTTTATCATTTACATTTTTAACTTACTGCCAACCTCAAAGTATACAAGTGATTTTGAGAAAGCTTAAGCCTACTGAAAGCTCAGGTAAATGGAATACATCCAGTTTATTTTACTGCATGGCCCTATTAATCCATTGTTAATGTGCATCAGAAATTCACAAATATTAATCCTCATACTTTCTAACTGACTTTTGGTTTATCCATAAGACACTGGTTTACTGTGATAGAAGGTAGAATCTAGGACATGTCTAAAAATGTTCAGATCTGAAATGGATCTTGTGGAAGGGCTATTTTCTAAGTTTAATCCTACATCACAGCACCCATAAAAGTGTTGAGGATTGTCCCTTATGTTCACACTTGTCTCCAGTCTGGCAAGCTTGTTTGTTATGAGCCAAATAACCTGAGGTAAAGGAAAAAGCACATAAAAAATACAACATTTAAAATATTGTGAATGTAATGTATAGCGTTAAAATCACATGTAGGCCTATAACATCATTTTCAACCAATCTGGTTTTACAGAAACATTGTTAATCATTATACTAATATGGATACTCACAATATCATGCAGAACATTATGAAGATATTCCACAGAGCTATGAATATGCGGAAGTACCTCAGACTCAGTAAAAACTCTCTGATGTTATCACCTGTGCAAGAACAGAGTCATTGGTCGTTAGGCTACATGACTGCTGTTCAGTTTGTACACATTATATATTTTGGAATCACGTCAAAGGTTCACACTGACGTTTGTTGAATACTGACCTGTACTGGATCCGCGCGGGTCATCACCGAAGCCGTGCGATTGCGACTCTTTCTTTTTTCTGCCATTGGATACAACGCAACGCAATTAAGCAGAACGTAGGCATTTGATAGAATCACAAACAATCAAGTAAAGAATACATAAGTCAGAAGTAACAGCATATGACTACTTACAGTTTAAAATTTAAAACTGCACCGGCGTTCATTAACAGAGTCCTAAAACACAGTACAAACAAAATTTTAGCGTCGTGACGTGGAACGGTTTGGTCTTCAACAAGGCAGCGTACTTGACCAGCTGTTTAACACAGACAAAGCA
Source organism: Electrophorus electricus (assembly GCF_041902795.1). Lineage (NCBI taxonomy): Eukaryota > Metazoa > Chordata > Actinopteri > Gymnotiformes > Gymnotidae > Electrophorus > Electrophorus electricus. Next base: position 11,400,792 of record NC_137522.1, on the reverse strand, counting down.
AACTTTCCACTACTATATTAAGAAGCTAAAGAAAGAAGGAAAATGAAATACAATTTAATATGTATGAGATAATTTACCCAAAAATTAATAGGTCCCCAATCATTTTGCCACACTACAGCAACCGCGTCTCTTCTTCTGCTTGTAACGTTCGGTGATACCGAGGATTGTAAAACTTACCATCGCCACCTGTCGGTTAGGCCAAATTCGTAAACAAAAAGGTTATGTACGCAAGGGAGGAAGGTCTATCTCCTAGACCCAGAAATATCTATCTATCTATCTATCTATCTATCTATCTATCTATCTATCTATCTATCTATCTATCTATCTATCTATCTATCTATCTATCTATCTATCTATCTATCTATCTATCTATCTATCTATCTATCTATCTATCTATCTATCTATCTATCTATCTATCTATCTATCTATCTATCTATCTATCTATCTATCTATCTATCTATCTACCTGTCTGTCTGTCTGTCTGTCTGTCTGTCTGTCTGTCTCCCACATATGGGGAAAAAAACTGAAAAAAAGAGTGAAAAGAACATAATTCTAGGATTTCCTGAGATAATATTATGTGTTGATGGTAATAATAGCATTCAGTCATATTTTTGACAATGACTGGTTGCTTAGTTATGCTTTTAACACGGGACACGGCTAACTGCGTCTTTCTCCGTTTCTAGAATTTGTGCACCTCACATCCAATTCGGCATAAGAAATATACGAAATTACCACCACTCTGTAATGAAATCTGTTTGTACGAATGAAACAGTTTTTGATTTTGTGAGTTGCATTAGCCAAACTCGGTTAACTGTATGCTAATGTATAGTTGGATAGGTCCACTGATGCGCAGTTCTTGAGGTAGGCTTCATATTTCTTCGTGGCCACCAATAAGGGGCAGTAGTGTTGCACTACTCGACCACAAAACCACGGCTCTTGTGCCATCCCAAAGTCTTGATTTTAGCTCAGTGGGGCATATGAGGTACTGTATATTAATAGGAGGGTATATGTGTGAAGAGTTCTTTGTACTCGTGTAGACGAGAAGCGAGACGCCGGAATCGGACCATTCTTGCGCATAACATAAAAGGTCCCTTTTAATGTGGTAGCGGTGTCATCTCTATATCCGAAACCATGGAGGTATTGGATATCCTAAATCTGGGTGAATTTGCCCAATATTTTTCAAAAATGGCTATGTTTCCAGTTTTTGATCTCGCGTATTACATCGTGTCCATACTCTACCTCAAGTATGAACCGGGTAAGTTTGACGTTGGATTTTATTTTCGTACGTCATATTAAGACTCTAGCTTGTGTGTCGCCTTTAGGAAACGGCGCGCCAGGTATTTGCTTCTGACACTTGTGTTTCAGTAATATTTTTGACGACATATACTCTCATGAGAGCATTGTACAAAATCTTTCAGAATTATTTTGCAATCAGTTTCAAGAAGGATCATGGGATTGTTATGGTAAATTCCATTCGACTTAAATCGAGTAATTCGCATGTTATGCCCCCATTTCCATGAATGGACAATTATGTTTTGCCGATCTTTTTTGTAGAACGTTCCCTCCTTATGCAGGATTAAGACGAATTTCAGGACCCGCTCCTCGAAATCTGATATACACGCGGAACATACCAGAGTTCCAGCCTGTGCGCAATAAATAGACTTGCCCTTAATAGACAGCAGAAGGAGCTTGTCTACTTTTCTACTGTACCCTAGGGAAAAGATTATAGACTATTTGGGCTCCCCAGTAACCAGTCCACGCACAAAAAAAGGAGAGAAGACAATATACTGCATTCCTTGATACTGTAGTACTTTGGTTAAATCTAGTGTTACTTTTAGTGTTAATATTCTAATGTTCACAGCGCTTTGTATTAGATAACTAATTAACTAAATAAATGGGAGACTGATCATTTAGATCAGACAATATCAAAATTATTTTAGAAGAAATTAGTTTAATTTAGAACCTATTAGTAAAATATGTTGAGGCATTACAGTGTATGTAATGTTTATTCTAGGAGTAAACTACAGACATTTGTCTCCCAGGCGTGAAAGTTGATATTTATAGTGTAATTGTTGCACACTGTCTATTAATAGTATTACTTACCTAATGATCAAATATGTAATTTAAATAAAAGGAATATATAATTAACATTCAGTAATCAAATGCCTGTTTGTTATGTACTTCAGAGTACTGACAGCACAGAGCATCTTTATCATCACTTGCTCATTTAAAACATTGCACACTTAGAGGACTTTTTTTTGTTTTATTTTTTATCTTTTTAGATTGTAAGCCTACAGTTGTGTTTTTTTCATTCGTGTAGTACTTGCAAATGAATACATACTGATCACACTTTTCTCATGGCGCTTGTTAACTTTCCAGTTGTCCATTGGGAGTTTTGAAAATGTATCTGTAGAAGACCATTAATTGGAAAGTCCTGTATTCCCTTTCACTTGCATGGTAATTGTTGCTGTTATAGCATGCTCCACACCATCTGACAACTGCCATGAATGAGCTGCAACCTTTTGGGCATGTTGGAGGTCAAAGGTTGAAGCAAGCTTTCTACGTGCTATGAATGAGCTGCAATAGGCTGACATTTATTTTTAACCAACAGGATCAGTTCTCCTCCAAAATTCCTGTCTACCATCGTCAGGCCACCTGTTCCATAAGATCTGTCCTTCCACTCCACTCTCCTTACAGTAAAAGACCCAGAGAGCTCTCATTTACCCTTGATATACGCATGCATGCATATATATATATATATATATATATATATATATATATATATATATATATATGTTTGTATGTATGTGTGTGTATATATATATATATATATGTGTGTGTGTGTGTGTGTGTGTGTGTGTATGTATATATATATATATGTGTGTGTGTGTGTATGTATATATATATATATATATGTGTGTGTGTGTGTATGTATATATATATATATATGTGTGTGTGTGTGTATATATATATGTGTGTATGTATATATATATATATATATATATATATATATATATATATATATATATATATATATATATATATATATATATATGTGTGTGTGTGTGTGTGTGTATGTATATATATATATATATATATGTGTGTGTGTGTGTGTGTGTGAGAGAGAGAGAGAGAGAGAGCACAACAGGTTGCACCAAAGTGCATTAAACTAGATTAGTTTATGAAAGACCAGTAGAAGTAACAAGATATTGAAATCAAAAGAGAAAGGAGAACAAAACACAAAACGCACAACAGTCATTCCCTCTTGCTCCAGCTGTTTTCAAAAGGCCAACCGAAATAAACATTTTTGAACTTCCATTTAAAGGACAGTAAAGGAGTGCTCGTCTGCTCTCGATGGGGAGACTGTGGTAAAGTCTTGGCTTCAGCACCAACATGGCCCATCACCCTTTAGCTTTTCATCTGGACGTGGAGAAGATCTCAGGGCTCTTGAAAGACTTTGAGGTTATTCTGAGAGTCTTTGTTATGTGCAGGTGCTGTGGAAGTGTCCCGCAAAAGTCCTGTGGCCTCATGGTTCTGTGCTATGCTCTACTGCTTCGGGAGCTACATCCTAGCGGACATCATGCTCGGCCACAGCCCAATTGACTCATTCAGTAACAACAACCACATCCTCCTGGCCTCTGCTGTCTGGTGAGAGCCATTAGAATGGTTCAGGAAGCACACACTCTGCTGCCCACACATATGGGGGCAGGTGGACTTGCATGAGCATTTACATAACCATTTTTGTAAGTATGTTACACTGGGTGGCCATTTTATGCAGTCATGACCAATGTTACTGTAAAAACCTCCAAAAGTGGCTTTAGATTGTAATAATGTTATATATATTCCACAAATGCTATATATTGCTATATAAATATAAATATAAATACATATATATATATATATATATATATATATATATATATATATATATATATATATGTATATTCTTCATATCTAGATTTTTTACTGTGAAAAATATATTTTTTATTATTTATTATTTTCTCCTCTTCTTCTGTTTAAATGCCACAGGTATCTCATCTTCTTCTGTCCCCTTAACCTGTTCTACAAATGTGTGGCATTCCTGCCCATCAAGCTTGTGCTGGTGGCCATGAAGGAAGTCGTGCGCACTCGCAAAATCGCTGCTGGAGTACACCATGCACACCATGCCTACCACCATGGCTGGTTTATCATGGTCATCACTGGCTACGTCAAGGGTAAGACTGTGATGCCTCTCAGCTGATGCAGCTGCTTTGTGGCTTCACAAGGCCTGTAAACATTATGACTCTTCATCCAGTCGATTCGGCCTTGAACGAAAAAAAAGGTACCAGCGTTTTTGTATATAATTATTTGGGGATGGAAAATTGTTAGCTCTGGATACTGCAAATAAATGTATTTTTAAAAGTTACCAGTACTTTTGCTCAGTCAGCTAGCCCAAACGTGACCAATGTTACTTTTCGGCTGCTAGGTTACTGGTACCTCTACTGATGCAAAATAGAGTCGAGTCAAGCCTGGGCCTTGTTTACTGAAAGTGTCCTTGAGCTAAGATTATAAAAAGATTGTCAAGAGAGCATAACTTTAGGCCCTGCCTTTAACAGTTAATGATCTTAGCACCAAGCCACATGTGGTGAAGCGTGTTAATCCTGATATGGCTGCAGAGGCAAGATAAATTCTTCTGACAGTTTCTTTTTCTGCTGATGCCCTTCTAGGGTCAGGAGTGGCTCTCATGTCAAATTTTGAGCAGCTGCTGCGTGGAGTGTGGAGGCCAGAGACCAATGAAATTCTCAATATGTCATTGTGAGCGCTCCTTCCTCTGTTCTGCCTCCCAGTTGGAGTCCTGTGCTACCTGCCCCTTGACTGTTACCCTTAAACTTTTGATGACTTTAAAAGAGTCTAATCCAATGTTTGTGCTATGTATTTCATTCTTATGTTAAGCAGTGATTATATAGTGTTTATGCAAACAGTGAATTAGTAGATAGTGCAATTCTAGTTAGCAAAACACTGACGTTTTTCATTGATCTCAGCCTTTCAGATTTTGTAATGGAACATTGTTTTGTTTTTTTTGTTACATTGATGCTCATTATGCACACATGCCAATAATCTTTGTTAAATGATGTTTTATATGCATTTCCAGCCCAACCAAAGCCAGTCTGTATGGAGCCATTTTGTTTACACTTCAGGAGGTGCATTGGCTACCTGTATCTAAGGGCACCCTCATCTGTTTATTCACTCTTTTCATGGCTACTTTCAAGGTATGGGCACCACCCTTTACCATAAACCCTCACTACTAAAGTAGATAACCCCATGTAATTTTCCTCCTTTAAGAATTTCTATGTGGACTACATTACATTTATTGAAAGTTAACAGTGACAAATAACACAGAGCTGATGATTCACAGTCGGTGACAAATGTGATATAGGCTCTGTTTAAATACACTGTTTATTTCAGTGGCCATACTTTAACTGTTATATAGGTTATTATGACTGCTCGTCACTCTCATGGATCACCCTTCACCTTCATTGAGTCGTGGACGTGCCACCTGCTGTTCAGCTCTCCTCTTGAGGCTGAAGATGCCCACCACCACCATCACACTGCACCGATGGCTGTTCCTGCCCCTGCTTCTCCAGCCAAGACCAAGGAGGACCTGAGTGAAGGCACTCGCAAGAGGAAGTCCAAGAAAGCAGAGTAGATGCCTGGCTAATTGTTAAAAGACCCAAACACCTCCAACCAACTACTTGTGTCTCAAGTCCCCTCTCAGGCCATTGTTTTGATACAAAGGTTTCCATTTCTCATTCGGAAGGAGAGGGCGTATGATGTTACCCAGTGCCAGTTTCTTTTTTTCCCCATGGTGCTTCAAATGACCGGTACTATATAAGGACTCTGTAAATAGCTTGTCAATATTTCCCGCTAATATGTGGCAAGTGTACGTGTCTATTTATTATGTTGTTTTTCATTGGTGGAGCTCCATCCTTCTGTCAGCTAAAACGTGTACTGATGTACCTTATAGACGTTAAGACACTGGATTAATGAGCCCAATGAAGGGTGAATCTGTCCCTGGCCATCTACATGCAACAAATCACACTTGAGACAATGCGAGGAATCTGAATGAACCGCTGAGGTGCTGACATCAATTCTACTGTATGAGGCAGCTTTTTGATGTCATACTTCATTTGACAACACGATATTTTCAAAAATAAATATATTTTCAAATCAGAACAGTTTCTCTGTAGATTACTTTTAATAGTCTTAATTTAAAATATACTGGCATTGGCTTGAGCTTTTAAAGCCTATTTATAAAATGGATATAATCCTTTGTAATAGGAAATGCAAAGACAGAATTGTCTTTTTAGGTAAAAAGGTATCAGTATGTTTGTGTGCAAGTTTTCTTCTCCTCATTCTATTTACCTATTTCTTTATTTGCATGAATCAGTGCTAATACTTTAAACTTGAAATACAAGACCCTGCATTTTGACTCTCTCCTTAGAGCAGTCAAATAGTATATAGTATTCACTGTTACTTGAGTCAGCAAATGTTTACAATTTGTCTATATTTCTAAGTCAAGTAAATTTGTGAAAATCATGTCCTTGTACTTTAATGGATGACCTTTGAATGATTAATGAAAAGCAATGCTATCTTCAGATTTATAAAAATGGCAAGATTCAAATCTTTTCTTTGTTTGTTCATGTCTTAAACTCATGCTGAGAAAGGGGGAAACAGGCTGAATGTTATAGCGGGCAAGAAAGCATGTCAGGGTGCCTCACAGAACCCTGTGGGCCTTGGAATTGGAAAGGAACCAACATCTGTGGATGTAATCACTGGCAACCAAAACATTCAACACAGTATAAACACACCAACACAAGCAAACTGCATGTGTTACCATTATGTGCTGAAAAATACACATGAAGGAAACAGAGGATGGTTCTCTATTAATTTTTCCAACTTTAATGTTGGGCAACTACATTTTAGAAAGGATCTGAAAGTTGCTTATTTGGGTTGGTGTTGTGTTTTTGTGAATAAGGAAAGCAACCTGCATTGCCAGTATAAAAACAAAGCTTCCCACCATGGAAGACAGTTATTACATGGCAAAAGTTCTAATGTTCCAGCGACTAATTGTTTCCTTGATTCATGTTGACACAGATGCTGTCTACAGCATGAGAAGAGCCCAATTCCTGGCGTTGGTGATGTCAGAGGGCCAGGTTAGTATATAAGCACATGAGGAGACTACAGGCATGCCACAGTTTGGTAGACACTCTCACAGTTCTAAACTGGTATAGGAGAACACCAACGAAATGCACTGGATTTTGTTATTATGTGGATTTCTTAATCTGGACAGGAGTGCAGTGTTTGGGCAAGGAACATCAAGAGGTAAGAAGCTTAAATTTAGATGATGTGAGCTGAATGGAACAGCCAGGTTATGTGCAATGATTATGTTGGATGAAGATGATCACTCTCAAGTGGATTACATTACACTTTATATTTTCATTGCTTTTGGTACACATTGATTTACAAAAGTTATTAAATTAGTTCATTTGTTTAGTTGAGGAATAATCTTTATTTTTGGAAAAAGTAATATGAAAAGTTTTGAATTTCCTGGATTTTTAGAATTTTACAATGGGTGCAAAAAGTATATTTGCATGTGTTTACAGAAAATTAGATAGATTTGCATGATTAAGGGAGCAAGAAAAATCAAATAAATAAATACATAGATAAATAAACTAACTAAATAAATAAATAAAATTCAAGTAAAGAAAATACAAAAGAGGTTAAAGAGGTTTAGAGGTTAAAACGTTTGAGAGTAATGATCTATGAGAAGTTTTTTTTAATATATATACCAGAATTACTTTGTGGCTTATGAAATACTACACCCCAATAGTTATTCATTTATTACCACACCAATACTGCTCCTTGTCTGGTAAATACAAAACTCAAATACCATTGAATGATTTATTTCAGTTGATGCATCTTTCATATGTAACAGTCCATGTTGGATAATCCCCTAAGCATTTGGGGAATGTGTGTTCAAAACACTGATACAGTTAATGGGAACACCACATTTCCATCTTTTGTGCCCCGGAGAAGAGAAACTGAGCCCCTGGGAGATGATGGGCTTTCTGACAAATGCTGCCCTCAACAATTCTGCCCTGAGAGCAACCTCTTACTGAAGGAGGGCAGGGGTAAGAGTGGAGGTCACATTGGACAGCTGCCCTCTTGGCCTCTGCTGCCCTGCTGGCACATTCGACTCCCTCAGGCTCTCAGGTTCTATCTTAAATCAAGACTAATAAATCAAGACCAGAGCAGTTGTCAGTGGTTTCCTCTATGAATGCATTCTTTAAATGTAGGCTTGAACAAAGTTACACAGTGTCATTTTTATTTATACTTATGAATAGTTTAATGTCCATCCAATTGCTGTGCAGAGTGGAGATCACCAAGACACACTATTATTATTATAAACACACTACTAAGAAGACGAGACGTGCTCAGGTTGAAACAAGTGTCCATAAATTTACATGTGGTTTCAGGAAATGAGAACTTCACATGCTTATGAATTGTTGCAAAGGGTCAGTCAACAGTACTGCACTATTTGCAGTGTAGTTGTGTTTATGTACGGAGGAAAATGTATTTTCACTGGAAATCTGAGAAGTAATGGATTTTCACAGATGGCGAGATAATTAACCAGATTAAGAGCACAAACAAGGCTCTGGCTGATATCAAGGAACTGCTTAAACAACAGGTAAAGAAGCAAACCTGTCGAATGCAGTAGACTACAACCAATTGTATTTTCATGCTGGTATTTCTTTCTGGTATTGTTTATAGTAGCTAATTTGGTCTTTCTCTTTGAACAGATAGAGGAAATTGTGTTTCTGAAAAACACAGTTATGGAGTGTGAGGCCTGTGGTGAGTAATGTTTCATACATTTATATTAGTGTTGCGTTTTGTCAAAGTTATCTTACCCTACTGAAAGACTTACAGTGATAATAGCCTATAATGTAACCCTTGGTAATTAAAAAATAATGATCCATTCAATAGGAGAAACACTTTGGAATGCCTTGGGAAGCCAATTTAATATATTGGCTAATATAGTAATATCATAATATTAGTTAAACTATTGTCAGTTGATAGATTAATTCTTTCAAATAGGACTGTGTTGATTCTGACTCAGTGTCAACATGTTCTGCATGAGTGTGAAGACAAAAGAACAATATCACCTTCCTGCAGGCATGCGTACAGAAATGGAGAAAAAGCCTTCCTGTGATCCCAGTCCCTGCCACCCGGGGGTGAAGTGCATCGCGAAGGTTGACGGCGTCAAATGCGGCCCGTGTCACGCGGGCATGGTGGGCAACGGCACCCACTGTGCAGACGAAGATGAGGTGGGAAAGGGGAGGCACAAGCCATCAGCAAAAGTCCCTGAAAATTCCCTGAAAAGATTTCAGCCAGGAAATTGTGCCATGCACACACACTCTCTGTTGTTCATAAAAATAACACCCCCCCCCCAAAAAAAAAGAAATGACAGTTGTTACAGCAAATTCCCTAGATTGTGAAAAATGTGGATGATAGGACCATAAGAAAACCTTATTATCAAGCTATGTTTCACTGTGTGACACTCGTTGTATAACCTTGTTGTAGTGTAGTGTGATGCCATGCCATATGGGTGTGAGATGTATCAACACATCTCCTGGTTTCCGATGTGGTCCGTGTCCTGCTGGCTATACAGGTCCCCATGTGCAAGGATTTGGACTAGCCTATGCTACAGCCAACAAACAGGTTCCTATATCATTTATTCAGTTTTTTACATTGAATAATTAGAATTCAGTGCCTCAGCAAATACTGAGGTCAAGAATTTAATGTTGAGTTCATGAAATCTTTTTTCTTTTATCTTGTCAATTCCTAAAAGGTTTGCAGAGACATAAATGAATGTGAAGCCTCAAATGGTGGCTGTGTGGAGAACTCCAACTGTGTGAACACACCGGTGAGCAAATGATCAGCAGAAGTGCATTTTATGCTAATATTCCTCTTTTCCACTCCCCATAATGTAATGATGCCCCTACTGTTCCCTATAATGGATATACTACACCTCATAAAAATGATCAAACCATCCCACTAAAATAGGGTCAACATTGTGGTTTGTCAGAGAATACAAATCATATATAGTTGACTTTTAAATTTTTATGTTTGCTGATATTATGTTACCATATTCAAAATGCCTGTATGTATAAAAGGAATACCAGCTATACGAGTTCTGATTAATTCTGGTGGAATTATTGTTTTTTTTCTTCTCTTTCAAATGTTCATGTGTTCATATGTTTATGTCCAGGGGTCTTTCCGCTGTGGCCGCTGTAAGCCAGGCTATACTGGGGACCAGACACACGGCTGCAAGCCTGATCGGGCTTGTGGAAACGGGCAGCTCAACCCCTGCCATGCCAGTGCCGAGTGTATCGTCCAGCGTGATGGCACTATAGCGTGTGCTGTAAGGAGTTACGCTGGTGTTCTATCAAAAGACATTGCACTTGGAAGCAGTATGAACTGTGTTGCATGTGAATGTAATGCATAGCATATTAGACACACTTAAATCTGACCAGAAAATGTGTTTCTGTATTTAGTGCGGAGTTGGCTGGGCTGGTAATGGATATTTATGTGGACCAGACATGGATATTGATGGCTTCCCAGATGAAAAATTGCAATGTCCTGAGATAATCTGCACAAAGGTAAGAACTTGATTTTATTAACTTTATATATATATATATATATATATATATATATATATATATATATATATATATATATATACGTGTGTGTGTGTGTGTGTGTATGTATGTATATAGTCTCAAGAATATCAGAGTACCATTGAAAGTGGTTTTGCAGGATAACTGTCTCACTGTACCCAACTCTGGGCAAGAAGATGCTGACAAGGACAGCATTGGAGATGCGTGTGATGATGATGCAGATGGAGATGGGATCCTGAATACAGAGGTTATTGGGCCCCTTGGTGAAGTCATAACCAAGATATGCACAGGGAGTTTCTCTAGGATCAATATACCCCATATCAGCATCTTCTTCTTTACTTGGCCAGGACAACTGTGTGCTTGTCCCAAATGTGAACCAGAGGAATGTTGACCAGGATGATTATGGAGACGCTTGCGACAACTGCCGCCTGGTTAAAAATAACGACCAAAAGGACACTGATCTTGATGGCAAGGGTGATGAATGTGATGAAGACATTGATGGTGATGGTATGTTTGACATGAGAGTCACCTTTAAGTTGAAATGTTACTTTAACAAACAATATTTGGAGTGTTTAGAAGATTGTGCAGACATTCCCTGGATCAGCACCTAGCAATGTCCTCCACCTTTAGGTTCAGCTACTGATTTTAAATCTGGCTTTATTCTGTGAGCTTCTTCTTGGTGCCTCAGGGATCAAGAATGACAAGGACAACTGCATCAAGGTTCCCAATGCTGACCAGATAGATCGAGATGGTGATAATGTTGGTGATGCCTGTGACAGCTGTCCTTACATTCGCAATCCTGACCAGGTCTTGCTCTCACCCACCCCCAATTTTACTACAGTTATATTCTCTGACACACAAAATCATGATTCTATCTTTTGCCCTTCTAGCTGGACATTGATAATGACCTGATTGGTGATCCTTGTGACACCAACAAAGACAGGTATCATGTTCATTTTGTGCAGTCTAGAGATGTCCATGAGATCTTTGTCCGTCTGAATCCTTATTGCCCCCCTCCAGTGATGGAGATGGCCATCAGGACTCACGTGATAACTGCCCGGCAGTCATCAACAGCTCTCAGCTGGACACTGACAAAGACGGCAAAGGGGATGAATGTGATGACGATGACGACAATGACGGCATTCCTGATCTCCTCCCTCCTGGCCCGGATAACTGCAGACTCATTCCCAACCCACTACAGGAAGACTCAGACGGTCTAGTCTATGTTTATATAAAAATGAACTCTCCCAAATGTCACAACTACTACCTTGTATATTACTAGAAATATCACACTATTTGATGTATCAATAGTGTTTAAATTGCTGGAAAATTAATACTGAGCTTTTAGATACTCCACAGAGCTATAAAGGAAATGTTTGTTGATAATAGATGATAATGGATGTCTGTAGATAATAATGTTTGTCCTTCTAATGTCAATTGCAGAGGATGGAATAGGAAACGTCTGTGAGAAGGACTTTGACAACGACACGGTAATCGACCCGATTGACGTGTGCCCCGAAAATGCTGAGGTCACCCTTACTGACTTCAGAGCCTACCAGACTGTGGTTCTGGACCCGGAAGGAGATGCCCAGATCGACCCCAACTGGGTAGTACTCAATCAGGTCAGATCTGCTACCTCCTGATTTTTGAGAATGCTTAAGCCTGAGCTCCATAGCTAAATCACTGGAAATCAAAAAATACCGAACTGTCTTCTTCCAAACAGGGAAGAGAGATTGTTCAAACTATGAACAGTGACCCTGGACTAGCTGTTGGTAATATATACAATTATGCATACAACTACAAACACGGTCTGTTTTTTAAAATAATTTGATTATAATTCTATTTAATGGATACAAAAAACAGTAGTGCAGGTACAAAAAATGTTCTTCCATGCAGGTTACACGGCATTCAATGGTGTGGACTTTGAAGGGACGTTTCATGTAAATACAGTAACGGATGATGACTACGCTGGCTTCATCTTTGGGTATCAGGACAGCTCAAGTTTTTATGTGGTTATGTGGAAGCAGGTGGAGCAGATTTACTGGCAGGCTAATCCTTTCCGAGCTGTGGCTGAACCGGGAATCCAACTCAAGGTAATAAGCAGTTGCTGATTAATGTAATCGCATTGCACATACCCCTTTACTACTAATCTCATGCAAGAGTTCCGTGTGACGTTTTATGGTATAACTGTAGGACCCTTCAACTAGTTATAAAATTTACCCGACCTGATATATATTCCATAATTGAGATCTCTGAAAGTTTGAATGGACCCACTAAGATCTAAAAAAATAATAATAATAATTTTTTACTTTGTACATTTCATGCAGCATTTGATGTTTTACTCTAACACTGCTGCCAGGCTGTGAAATCAAACACGGGACCTGGGGAGAACCTCCGCAACTCGCTGTGGCACACAGGTGACTCCCCCGACCAGGTGAAGCTACTGTGGAAGGATCCGAGGAACGTCGGCTGGAAGGACAAGACCTCGTACCGATGGTTCCTGCAGCACAGACCCCACGATGGATACATCCGGTAAAGGCAGGACTCAGCTGCCCGTTCACACTCGTATTTGGAACATTGTAACCGGTATCCCAACCTGGAACAATGTTTGGCTCTCTGTTGCATGTGCAGGGTTCGTTTCTATGAGGGCCAGCAGATGGTTGCAGACACAGGGATTATTATTGACACGACCATGAGAGGTGGCAGACTAGGGGTGTTCTGCTTTTCACAAGAGAACATCATCTGGGCCAATCTACGCTACCGATGCAATGGTAATCTTATTTGTTAGATTTTTATTATTTAAAAAGATGGTCAAATATTAACATATGCTCCATAGAAAACTGGAAATAAACAACCTACAATAAACAAAGCGAAATAAATAATACTCAAATAAGATGAATGTCTTAGAAAAAGTTTGTACAGGATCTTGGGAGAATAAGAACCTGGTTCTAAGCAGTATGGTAAAAAAGCAGGGCGACTGTGTAATTCATCTTATAGTGTACTACTGCTGTCTTGCCAAAGTACAAAATCTGCACTCAGATTTCAGGAGGAAATATATGTTTAGCAGCTCTAACTAATGTCCATGCCTCTCCCTCCAGATACCCTTCCAGAAGACTTTGACACATACAGATCCCAGCAAATCCATCTTCAGATTTAACACTTAGCAACTGTCGCAAATTCCCATATTACCATAATGACTCACCCAGCTCACACTAGACAACTGTAAATAACTGTAAGAAGTTATGCCTGTATGATAAAAAGAAGAATTAAGCACATCTGCATTTTCATTATATGCTTCCATTCACTTCCTTTACTTCTTGTTGCCTTTTCACCACAATGTTGTAAACTTGTACTTCAATAGCGACTACATTCTGACACGGTGTAAATTTAAATGTTTCACTGTGTACAAGCTGAAATAAAAGTGCTTTGTATTGCTGTATGCTTGTTTTTTCTGTGAGGTGTCTGGCGTAAGAGTGGAACAATAATAGATGTAAATAAACATTTAACTGATGTATTTTCATCATGCAAATGGAAGAATCTAATTTTTTTATCAGTAAAATGAGATAATCCAGCAACTCATACCTCATATTTCTTGTAGGTGACAGCAAACAAGTCATGTGCATATTACTTAAATTACTTAAGAGTGATGAGACTTGATATTTTGGCACTGAAATCACAAACAAGGCAGTTTAAATGTATATATTTTAAAAACACGTACAGAAATACAGATTACAAAATATAAAGGATGTAATAAGAAGGATCTGATATATGTAGCCGAGACATCATGCACATCCACATTTAGCATTTAACTTTTGGAACGGAAAACACCCATGAAACGGTCACTGAGACTATGTACAAAGAGAACGTGGCCTTCCACAACCCATTTCCACAAACATATGGAGCACATCAGAAAATCTATACAGTTACATGAGAGTTCTACATCTGTGAATAATGTCGCCTTTCGAAAACACTGTTGAAAATGTTCGGCCATACGCAGCAGGTAAAAAGTGCCAGCCGACAATGGCTTTCCATCTCGTCACAAGTACTTAAAATGCATATAAACAGCACTGTTTCTGATCTGAGTGACTGCAGGGTTTAAGCAAATCCTTTATCTAACTTTCTCACAAGCAGTTTTTTTTTTTTTTTTTTACTAAATCAAAATCTTTAAATAGTAAATCAATGCAGATGGCACTTACATTTGGCAGATCGTATATACTGTATCTATTTTTTATAGGCTACGCTCTATTACTCTAAAGATTTACCAACAAATATTCTGGTATAAGAGAACCACTTCCTCATTAATTTATCATAATGGTGGAAAGTTGGCAGATACATGAGAACCATAGCAACTGCTCAGCAGTCCTTTTAAGGCTTTTTGGGGAAGTTGAAGGAGGCTCCTTTAAAGGGGCTTTGCATTCATAAAGAAACTGCTGCTGAGATCGGAAACAATTCCATAAACAGCCCAGAATGGCCTGTTGAACTGCTAATACCATGCATGAGGAAAACTACTGTAGAACTATGGACAAAAAAAAAACAAAAAAACAACATACATTCTGGCTGCATCTCCCAATTTTATACAACAGAGCACAAAGACCGAGCCCTTTTTTTTTTTAAAGTTTGCATTGAGAAGTTACATATTTGCTCCAAAAAGTATTATCCCTCAACGTTATCAGTGCAAAACAGTGGAGAATTCACCCAGAAGAATTTCACATTAAGAAAAAATAGCCTTGATTACAGGGACTAGCCATCCTTAAAGAAAAAAAAAAACATGATAAAATCTATAGAGCTAAACAGTCAGTGTTCTCAGAGGGTAAAACAGTCCAAATTTAATGCCATATAGCCACTGGAAAAAGAGCGAAGCAACACACTAAGAAAAGATACAAAAAGAGAGACGCACACACACACACACACACACACACACACACACACACACACATACAGTAGCACATAAGCTGCCATATATATCAGTGACTCATGTTGTGATATATATCAGTGATTATGATAAGGATTTGGGATGTTGAACAACTCAAGATGCAGGAGCTAAGCTGAGCATCAGTGCTGACAAGAGTTTCAACTGATGAAGAAGAAGATCAAGCTTGCTACAATCATGACAATAAAAAACGAAACCCATGCCAAAGAAAAAAAAATCACACACAAAAATACAATAAAAAAAATTAGTTATTAAAAAAACCCAAAAACAACTATTAGGGTAAATTAGCAGTTACAATATGAAAAAATAAAAGAACATAACTGCTTTGGTCAAGCAATAGGTCATTTGGTGTGATGCACAACATCTCATATGGAGCCCCATACACTGTACTTTCAGAGGTGATCTACCACCAAGTATGTAAATGTGAGTGATATTCAATCAAATGAAACCACACTGTTTTGATCAAAGCATGCACTGCATCTGGCTGAAGAGTCCATAGTGTATCATGTGCAGCACATTTTTTTAATATAATGAAATCAGCCAGTCTTAGAAAGGCCCCTCACTGAAGATCCATTTGTTTTTGACATGCAGTCATCATAGCCTAGTGATAAGCTCTATGTACAGTATTTACCATACAAGTATTTGAGCAGAAAGCATTGGAATAATACACTTCAAAAAAGAAAACAGAACCCGACACTTTTTTTTAAAAGAAGATGATTATGAATGGTTTGAGGGCAAAGAAAATCTTAAAGAGTTTGTATCACAATTCAGTTTAAACGTGGCCTTGTCTGTAACACTGCACACTGTAAACTGCTGCTTGTCTTAGATTCTAGTAGTGGTTTTTGTATGACCTGTTTAAAATGCCTAATAAACCAACTACATCATCTGTGCACTGCTATTTTAAAAGCTTTACAGCTACAATATATAAACCATTTCACATAGTTTGACAAGATATATTTGAATTTCTAAATTGATAGATTTCTCTTGTTTGCATAGGAATCACACATCTGTACAGTTCACATTTCACAATTTGTTTTTTAAAGTCATAACCCTTACAAAGATTTGTAACACAACTGGCTTCACATTGAAGACCAAATATAATGCAGTCTGTAAGTAATTGGATGGAGGCAAAATACTTGCTTACTTTAGCTCTGTACTCCAGGATATTGGATCTGAACTGAATCCAAGGACCATGTGATTAAAGTGCATTTTGTCAGCTTTAACCCAAGGCTATTTATAGATATACTTGGAGAACTATAAAGTAATCACCACTATTTCAGACAAACAGAAGTAATGAGACTATTTGCTGGTCAGCTGTGTTTTGGGCAGCTCTGTGTCATTATTACTTTATGGATAAGAGAGCTAAGAAAATAAGCATTCTAAATGTAGCATGTCATTCTAGTCTCTTGATGTTTTTGCTACACATAAAGACCAAACATTTTGGTAACACTAAGCAGGCTATCATGAGACTAAAAAACAACCAGATGAAGTACAATAGCAAGAACCAATATTATGGTAGAACATGGAAGACCAGTAACTGAACAAGTCAAGAATCCTTTCAATCATGAGGAAAATTCTCTCAACAGATCAGGAACACTATCTATGATATAGTAAATAGCTTAAAGACTATAATATACAGAATAACACACCACCACAACCTCAGAGGATACACAAGAAGGTACAAAATCTCCCATTAGCCTTGAGAGTAAAAAGTTCTGCTTACAGTTTACTAAAAAGTGAAAAGGGACAGTCCCTCTCTGTGAACTGCTGATAGTGGAACCAGTTCACTCATCTTTGTTGGCAATGGGGCTTCTGGCTAGCAACGGCATGAATTCTGAAATGTCCAGAAGCATCTTAACTGCTTAGATCCCTCTATGCCTCAATGCTGTGGTTAGTGCTTTAGCTTGCCACAAGATGATGGTCCTGAAAAACTCCAGACAAGGGATTTAGCAAAAATACGATATCACTTGGCCAAGCGAATAACCTGAACCCATGCATGCATTTTACTTATTAACTTCTGAAGGCAGAAAGCCTCTGAAAAAAGCAGAAACTGAACTGGCTGAATTAAAGTTATGGCAAACCATCACCAGGGAGGATCCTGAGTGTCTCGTGATTTATATGGGATGCAAACTATATCGACTGCAAACTATTTTGCAAACAAATACTGCTGGTGACAATTTTGCTATAATTCTTAATTTGTCCAATAGTCTAATCAAATGTAAGCGGGAGTGGGTAGCAGGTGTATTCTATTAAAAAATGGATGTAAATATGGTTCAACAACTATAACCGTAAACATTCTTAAAACAGTGATGATATTCTGCACTTTAATCTCATAGTCATTGTATCACTTTAAACCCAATGCACCGTAGAGCCAAGACAAACATTTTGTGACTGTCCAATTACATATGAACTGCTTGGTATACAGCAAAGGCAAGACCAAGACTCTTGGATAAATTTAATTAAAACTGATATAACCATTCTTTTGCTAAAACAAAAATATATACTGTATAGATAAAATAAACTTTCCAAAAGGTCAAATTGAACTGACCCTAGAGCCATGATATTTTTTGTAAACAATACTGTCAATATTATTGTTCACAAACAATTAATGGCATACTTGTCATTTGCCACTAAAGATTTGGTACCAATGCATTTTTGTGCAGTGACCAAGTGCTTTAATTTCCAGGCTGCCAAAAGCAGAATTATAATGCTGAATTATGCCATGATTTCATATGGCATCAAACAGTGAATAACAGTATTTTTTCTTGTAATTTCATAGTGTACATAAATATAAAGATGTGATTCCTTAAAAATTTGCATTTGGGACACAACACATAAGATATCAAAGAACGTCAGACAAGACTAAAACAAATACACAAACATATACATATATATGATTGACAAGAACAACAATTGTGTAAACACCACCAAAAATAAGGAGCAGTACCCTCCCCACTCCCGTAGCAGCTCAGACGCCTGACGTCTGACCTTACAACAGATCCTCCACTTCACTTTGACATTTGACCTACACGTCATACAGTACTTAATTGAAAAAAATGCATTTATAAAAACAGAACACCGCCACCAACTGTGCATGGTCGGAAATCTTTTCGGATACGAGAATAAACATTAATGGGACGAGTAGGAAACTCGACGTCACGCCGACATCTTAAATACAGCATTTTATTTTTGTTCATAAGGCAAAATCAGGTCAGCTCACAGTGATGAGTTCAGCAGCTTTCTGAAGCTTCCCTTTAACCGTTCTGGCCCTGCATGATGACAGCCATTTTAACACAAATCAGGAGTCAACGGCCGCATGAACGTCTTCAACTTGCAACTAAACAAGCAACCTTGTTGACAAGGAACGCGCAGAGACTCGTAACTTCTACAGACACTTTTACAACACCGATACCAAAAAGATGGGCAAGGTGCTGTGACCAGCAATTCAATCTGTGAATTCACCGACAAACATGCAAAAACAATAATGCCAGCACATGGACCGTCACCTTGTGGTTTAGGTTTATATGAGAGAAATTAAAATGTTTTGTGGAGGGTTCCAAGTGTTATGGTTATTTTTACAGTCATAAAGTATATACAATAGTAAGCGATGCTCTCTTATACGCATAACAGTAGTACAGGGGGGAGTAGTACTCCTTAGTATTAAATAAAAGGTTCAATAAATAATAAAAAAAATCTAAATATACAGAAACTTCAACACAAAAAACACCCAAACCGCACACCAAGACACACACACTCCTATCAACAACCACACTCAAATGAACAATAAAAAAAACCACATGGCATTACATAACAAAAAAAAAAAAAAAAGAACAGACTGACAAAGAAATTTGGCAGTTCACATAATATGCTAAATATATGAAGATGAAACACATGAAACATACATAAATAAATAAACACAAAGAAATTCTGAATTCTGGTATGCAAAAATAAAGGTGAGTCTTTTGGAAAAAGGGGCATCAAAGAGGTTCAATATTTAGGTTCAGTAAGGTTCAATATAACCACATCACACGACTTTCTTTTCTTGAAAAACAGAACAAAAAACTTAAACACAAATGACACTAACAAGACAAATAAGAGTATAACAAACAAAACAAAACAGAAAAACCTAAAATAAATAAAGCAAAATCAATATATAGGCCTAAAGAGGGGTATAGCGCACACTTGTACAAAGGATGCGGTCTTGAACTAACCGCCTCACAACCTAGCGATGCCACTCCACCTCTGCGCTTGAGCTCCTGCCTCCCCTGGACGGCTTTGGCAGCATGCTATTGAAGGTGCCGTACAGGGGGAGGCGGTGGGGGGCAGGGTCCGCGGACTGGACAATGAACTGGGTGGCCATGCAGCTGCACAACAAAGCGCTCTCTCCGACCTCCTCCTCTTTAGGGGCGGGGCGGGGGCGGGTCCTTGTAGAGCCCGGTCACAGCCGGTCCATGCGGAATGTGTCCTCGGTGGCCGAGTCGGCGAGCACTATGTCCGGGTCATTGAGCATGTGCAGTCCATCGAGGGTCAGCGGGTCAATCTTCAGCTCGTCCAGTGGGAACTGTGAGTCAGCATCGAAACTGACGTCGCCCACGCCCGCCAGTGAGCTGCTCAGCTCCTTGGAGAGGCTGGGCGGGGACTCACCGGTCACTAACATTCGTCATTCAAACCAAACCAAACCAAACCAAACCAAACCAAAACAAAACAAAACAAAACAAAAAGAATATATAAAAGACAGAAATTACTCAAACCCAAACTGTGCGAACTGCATAAGAATGTAAACAGTGTGGCCAACAACATGCCCAAGTCCCTGGAAGGACATACAGGAGAAGATCATAGAAAAACATATACCTGTGAGAATAATGTTAGGAATGTTGCCATGGTTACTGTAGCCTAGTTGCTGGGTGTCCTGCAAGTTGCCGTGGCTTCCAGTCAGACCCATCATCGCTGCCTGCGTGTAGTTGAGTGTGGAGCACTGATTGTAATGGCTGTTAGAACTGCTTGGGTTCTCGATCATGTTCATGTTGAATTGCTCAAGCTAGGGAATAACAAATGGCATTGTAATGAAGATATTAGTATGTATCAAAATTTATGAATGCTATATTAAAACAGGCCAACTCCACAATAGTGCAATAACCCTCTGGAATACTAGACAGGGCTGAACATCTGCAGAAAAGCAAAAAAGCTCTCAGGTCACCTAGGGAGAGCCTTGAGAAAGGGTCCAAAGATTTGCTTCAGAAGCATACAGTACTGACCTGATGGGACAGAGCGTTGGTCTGTCTGGATGCCAGCTGGTGCTCATAAAACGCATCCCCAAAGATGCTGCCCACCACGGGAATGTGCTGCAAACACAGCGAGAGAGGCCTTGACTTACTCCACACAGACCGGAACGATAGCTGTCCTTTCAAATGTTTTTGCAAACAGCAGGACAAATATGTGCGAGACACTGACATACGCGGGAATGTCTAACACAAGACATCCACGCAAAGGATCTGAGAACATCTGTTAAAAAGCAGCGACACAATCTCGAAAGCGACGTGGCATAACGTTATTAAAACACACAGCTCTGACTTCAGACATTTGCCAAATGTAAACAACAGTTAAGGGTCAACAAAATTATTTGCTTCATTCAGGTGAGAACAATGCGAAATAACGAGGAAGAAAGATAAAAAGCTCTATTTAGAGGTAGATTTTAAAAGATTCATCTTGCATTTCCTGAGTACAAAACACAAAATATGGTCCTACACCACAAAATGG
Organism: Electrophorus electricus; assembly: GCF_041902795.1. Classification (NCBI taxonomy): domain Eukaryota; kingdom Metazoa; phylum Chordata; class Actinopteri; order Gymnotiformes; family Gymnotidae; genus Electrophorus; species Electrophorus electricus. Next base: position 11,379,387 of record NC_137522.1, on the reverse strand, counting down.
GACTAAAAAGCACTGTATTGATTGCACTGGGCCAGCGATTATAGGCAATGCATGATGTAGCTATCTTACTTGACACTCAACATTAAAGGTGCAGTAGTTAAGATTGCCTTAGGGACTTTTTGACTGAAATACAATAAATGATCCAACTTCAGTATGATGTAAACATAATAAAAGTGATTTAACTTTTAAGTCTTTATATTTTATTTATATAGCAACTTTTTGAAAGTCATAGGCAAGTGAAATTCTGGTCAAATTCATTAAAAAATAAGAAAAAAGTCAAATGTACTGTATGTACTGGATATTAACCAAATAGGAAAGACTCAGCATGTGGGATTAAACCTTAAATCAAAAGAGGGCCAAGCTAACACTGATAACAAAAACAGCAGACCCAACAAAATCCAGGGAAAATGTTAACCAGCGCACCTTTAATCTTACACTTACTGCACACATCTCATACTTTCGAGATTAAATTTTTCATAATTAATAGTAATACTTTTAGGTGTCAGCCTTTCTCAGGATATTTCTAGATAAATACAGTAGGGTCCAAAGTCTGAATCCACTAAAATTTAGCTGTAATTTTGTGGGATAGTTATAACAACTAGACCTCAAATTACTTGATAGTTCACTGCTGATTGACACTGTGACAGAATAATAGTTTCTGGGAACCTATGTCTGGGAATAATGGGAACAATTTAGCAGAAGTCCTTCAAAATAAAAAGTACTAACAGCTGGGGTGATAACACACAGACTAGCTAACTGAGTCAGTGTCAGGCATTAGTAGTAGATGATCACTGTTAACCTCACACCATGTTAAAATCCCTTTTGATTTAAAATACCAAGGAAAAGGTTTGAACAGGATATATTTGGATACACTTGGATTTTGTACATTTCTCTTAGAAAACAAAAGGTTTTCAGTAACCCATTCATTTAGTTTTTGACAAATGATGAAATCTGAAAATGTCTTCAGTGGACTCATATTTATGGACCCTACTGTAGTACTTTAAGTACATTTCAACATGACAAGTTATAGGTAAAGTCACCAATCATAAGTTGACACTTGACTGTCCCAGACATATTTATAAACCAACGAAAGCAAAGCACTTAGCTAAGCAACAGAAGGTATACAAAACAAGGCCAACTAACGGATCATATGGAATGACCCTCAAAGGCAAACAAGTAAGTACTCTTCTTTATGGCTACTCTTAATTAGGCTTATCTGAGGTCATTCCATATGCGAAATGGTTCCAAGTGTTATTAAAATGAACAGTGAGCATTACTACAGTTTTAATTTTAATTAATGAGAACAAATTTTCTGCTAACTGAATGAAAGACGACTGGCTATAGAGGGACGCACAATGTCATTCCTTTAACTGCAACCTCAGTGGGTAATGCTTTCAAAAATAACATACTTAAAATGTACACATGTCATTGTTATGCTGCATGCATAACTATATTATTATGCCTCTAAGTATATGTAATGATCTCAGGTGGCAAACTACACCTATTATGATGCAAGGGCATTAGTAACAGTCCTTATAGACTTTAGAATTCTACATTCTACTGTTAACATCCTGCTACCACATGTAACCAAGACAACTCCACAGAGGCATGACATCAAAGAAGTCATGTGCATCACAGGACAGAAAGCACAGCAGCAGGCAAAAGGAACCAAACATACTGCAAGCTGCATGATTCTGCACTTCCAACACATTCACTAAGGTTTGTTCAGGCAAACAGACAGGGATAAACAACATGCTACTGAGGTTAAAAAAAAAAAAAAAGTTAGTTTGATACTGGCTAACGTCAAGTCCCCTAAATCTGCTGGTCTCCCAACCCAATTCCACCCTCATCGTTTTCTGGGACGTAGACATCGGAACTGCGTGGAGTTAGAGGACTTAGTTCTTAAATCTATTATTGCAGCAAACACAGACTAGACAGGATGGGACTGCAAATCATCACAGAAAAATGAAAAGCCAATGCTTTGGTCTCAACTGGAGTGTACAGTTATGGCAGCAGACCTTGTCATTTGCAAACTGCCATACTAAACATTCCCACATCCCTGACTTTAGGCAGGCTGTCTGGTGTGCTGCTAACTTCTACCCACAGAACCATCGTCCAGAACCATACAACACACATCTACAAACACAACACGGTGTCGTTTTAAAGCCCACCCGTTCATTTCAGCTATTGTGCAGTGGTGGCTGAAGACACAATAAATGGTACTCATAAAAACAAACCACAGCGTCATCCACGCAATGAACGCAGGGGTGGGAATTCTGATGGAGCAAGGCGGAGAAGGGAGGACACGGATGCAGGGGTAGCAATGAGCGGCCAAAGCAGAACAGGCAGCGGGATGGCGGGGTAAGCAGGGTGGGGTCCGCCCTTACTTGCGGCGAGCCTCCAGGCGAGAAGCCCTGGTTGGAGACGGGGGAGGTCGGAGACTGGTTGGCCGGAGACCCAGTCTGACTGCGATACTGCTGGAAGGAAGAGGCCTTTCAGAATGACAACACAGCGTCCAAGTGTGGGCGCGCCCCCAAAGCAGGGCCGGTGTCCAGAGGTGCGCTGCCCACTCCCCGCATCGGTTGAGGCTGACCCTGGCGTGCTCTTAGCTCCTCTGGAGCACTCATGGGAACATTACATGCGTTCAGAAAGTGGGGAAAACAAAGCAAAACACCCCCCCCCACCCCATGGATGGATGCAATCGTCATCCCTTTCGTGCCGAAGGAGCGACCGAATTAGCAGCACGAAGTCAGCCGCGGCGGGTGACGAGGAGTGTCGGGCGGCACTCACCGAGCTGACGGGTGCGCTGGTGGCCGTCGGAGACTGGCTGGTGAGGGAGGCGGGGGTCGCGCCGGAGGTTACGGCGAGTGGCGGCAGCTGGATAAGGCGGATGCTCTGCGGTAGGGTCTGCTGCTGCTTCTGCAGGTCGCTCAGCAGACTGAGGAGGGAGTACTGTGACAGCTGCTGCTCCAGGGACATGCCGTCCACTGTGATCGGCTGAGGGACAGGCAGGCCAAGGAGACCGTTGCAGGGAGGAAAAGAAGGAAAGCTCCCTCCTAGGACATGCCCTATCCTTTAAAATGCCTGGCAGAACCGGTGCCCGCTGAGGCCTGACAAATTTTCCCTTACAAGTGTGCAGCCTCAGGCAAGGAAGCAAAATGATCTGCTAGTGCAGTAATATGATTTTACTAATAATAATTATGAAAAAAATTAGATGCGTTGCCGCTGGGTTAAATTCCTGACGTCACTGGGCTTCTACAATCCCCTTAAACTAGGAACGACATTCAGCCATTGTAACAACCCACACCACATGATGTACCAACAATTACCGCGTGTAGCTGTGTTTGCTGTGGTTTCAAATATCACAAATATCAAAGGGTTGTATTAATTCTGCTAAAAATGATATTCATCTTCTGTATCATTTCAAATAAATACAAAAATGAAATGCGGGCTATTTAGAAGCCATTAATAAATAGTCTAGGTCAGACAACAACCTTATTATCATGCATCCAGAACAATTCTTATTACCACAGCCCCACCCCTGAGAGACTCTGACCTCACCTGAGTGATGGGCATCTGAGACGAGAGGGTGGGAGAGAGGGTTGGGGACAGCTGCTGAGGGCACGCCGTCTGTGCCTGCTGGGCGTCGATGCTCAGTGCGAGGGTAGGCGGTGCGTGTTGGGTCGGCCCACTCAGTGCCGGGGGAGAGGCAGGCATGTGGCCGGCGGTGCTGATGCCCAGGTGGGTGAGGTTGGTGCTCAGGTTACCCGCACTGCCCGAGGCGCTGGCGGTGGGGAAGGCCACTGGGTCGTCTGGGTCTAGTGGTGTTGGCAGCGGAGGGGGGAACTGGATGTTGGTGAGGTCGGGCAGGGAGCCCCCTGTGTTGTGCGCGGCCGGCATCAAGGAGGTGGTCACCTCTTGGTCGGGCGATGGGAAAATGCTGCAAAAGTGGAACGTGAAAGAACAGAAATGTGAAAAAGTAGAATCGTGAAAAGTGCTCAGAGTGAACTGAAACATCCAGCCTTTTTTTGAGCTTAAGCATATTAACTATCCCTAAGTAGTTATTCCACAGTATAAGGCCAATAACCTTCTGCTGCTGGATCAAAATAACCCAAAACTATAATGTGATAATCTAGAAATGACTGAAAAGTAATAATAAACAGTATAGCATATGCTTACTTAATCCCTGGAACGTCATGGGATTTGGGACGTAGTGATGCCTTCTGGTCATCTTTTTCCATTTCTCCTTCAGGTTCCTCTGTGTCAGGGGGGGTGAGCAACAGGACTAGAAAAAAGGAAGAAAGTCAGAACTGGGTTTCCTCTATCTGGGGTGCCAGACAAGCAATAAAGCTGGACCACCGCTCCCATTACCTCGCTTTGGCTGCAATTCCTGGGAGCCTCCCACAAAAGAGTCCTGTGGAGCAGGATTCATGGCACTCTGATGCAAGGCGGAGTCTGAATTAGTCCTGCAATGGACGCATGACCGTAGTGAAAGTGTGACATTGTTGGGGGTGGGCTCTATTGAAGTTATACACTGGGTAACTTCTAATGCAGTGGGAAGCTTACCTCCTCCAGCTGGTGTCAGGGGGAGGTGAAAGATAAACAGAGCCATAAGGACAACTGTCAATGTATTTCTCTATGTTAAGGACAAAGCTGCACAACACCGCATCCATCCATGGTGTTCCAAGCACCTGATCGTCTGTCTGACATAACCTCTATTTATTTCAGGGTACCGATGTCAATAGCAATATGTAGCCATTAAACTCCGACGTATCAAACACAATGGTGTGCCCCAGACCAACTAAAATATAAGAAAATGCACAATATAGCGGGCACTGTTATTATTATTAAGTATTTTACTATTATGTAAAAATACAGCACAGATACATTAAATGTTGGGAAATGACAGGAAATTTGGGCAATTAACAAGCAATTCGTTTCACTCTCCAGGAGAGAATGTCTTTGGTAAGGTGGCTAGGTTAGCTCCTTCTGTAATGCCTGTAAAAAAACTTAATTTATAGTGGATCAATTTGTCTTGCCCTCATTTGTTTTTATGTTTATTATTTCTAGTACTGATATGTAGACTAAATAACCCTGACCTCTTTAGTTATTGAGTAAATAGTGCTGCCCAGATGTGCTATTACATTTCCAATGCTGCAATTACAGAATTTAAGGCAATACCATTATTTAATCAACTGATATATACATAGATAATAATAATAATAATAATAATAATAATAATAATTTCATATTATTATTATTAACTTAAAATTTATTAGACTGAAGACTTAAACCTCAATGAATATTAATAAACAAAGAAAGAAACAAATAAGTAAACAAACAGGTCTGATGGTTCTAGCATTCAGATCTAGAAGAAATTTAAGACAGTATACATTAATCCCAAAACATGTAAAATGCAGTTCTGAGGCTAACATGTGCTGTTCAGAAATCCATCCCAGCACCCTAAAATGGACTCAAGGAAGAGATTAAGTGTGACTTCAGCATTATGAAAAGGATATCTGACGCCCGTGTTTGTCCACAGACAGAGGCCGGCGATGTGGGGATGTGATCCGGTTCCTATCACGATACACGCGGTCCACTAAGCCGTGGTGCCGGCTCGTTCGGCTGGTGTCCAAAACAGTAGTCTGCAAAGAAGTCTGATAAGTTTATGGAGTCTATCTGACCAGGCGGCCTGGTTACAGGTTCATCAATACTGAATATGACCATCCTCGATTTCCATTCGTTTCAGTGGCAAGTGTATCTGGCCAATAAAACAAAAACAAACAAACAAACACAAAAAAAAAAGTGCAGCTTTTCTAATCGAAGATGGACTGGCGATGTGCAAGCATAAAGGCAATGAGATCATCAGATCTTTCTGTTCATTGTTGTGCTAATGTGTCACAAATGAAAAGCAATGATAAAGGTAGTGATGACACCCGCACTTATCTAATCTATCATGATGCTCAGAACCAATGGCTGTCACAGCTGGGACGTAAGCAAACAGCTCCCCTACACGGGTCCAGCGGTGGGTGGGGTTTTGGCATGAATTATATGGCATATAACAATTAAAATGCCCTTTAAAACAGGTTGCTGCCATAAAAGGTAATAGATGAGAGAGACGTAAACAACAATAGAGCCTTAAATTTGAATAAGGAAAGAGAGAAGAGACACATGTTTAAAATAAGCATAATCCTTATATAGAATTATTTGCATGTTAATTTTGTATGTAAAAGTAGTCAATATGTAGTGAGATCAGCAATGCATAAATTAGAAGATGGTGGTAGAGCAATAGTGTTTAAAAAAATACACTTCAAAAGTTTCATTTTGACTTGCCTGATCTTAAACTGATGTAGTTTTCTCAGATTAAATTAAATCAATGTGTAAAATTTGTGTTGTGTTACAGATTGCACTATAAAATAAATTAAGTTAAAACTATTTTCTAGGTTAGGTTTACCAGTGTAGTACTGTACTACCAATTAAGTCAAGTCAAAACTATTTTGATATGTGTGGGGTCACAGTTCTCAGAAACAGTTCTCAGAATGGACTAACATGAACATCTCTCCAGTTATAAGTGGGTTAACTAAATCTCATCCATAGAGAATCACAACCCACAAAAACAGTGACAAAACAAAAAGAGTTCAACTGATATAGTTTCTAAGAGCTCACCTGAAAAGGCAGGTCAATGTTGCTATTTCCAATCTGATTGACATTGGGCAGTGAACCTCCATAGCACTGACCACGATTCTGGCCTAGCTGCAAATACTGGGTCTTCTGTAACTGCAGCTGTGCAAAATAAAAGTGCATGAATGAGTGACAGAGTGAATGGCCGCATGAATGCATGAATGCATGAATCTTAACTGAAATACCATTGTGGTGAAATATAAAAAAAACGGATGCATAACTAGAAAATCAAATTAGTATTAATGCCTGTCTATGAAGTTGTTAGATTCAACTTACAGGCAGAAACGGGAAACCATACGCTAACGGTTTGGCTGTGTTACAGCCACTCACTCTGGCGTACACGACTAATCGCAAATAAAGCATTCCTGGATTTAGGCGAGGATAAAGAACAGATTAAGACATTGGCCTTGCCAAGGAAGGATATGGCAACCTACATTACTGTTTTAACTGTAACCTAAAAGAAAACAAGTTCGGCTTCAATTGAACAATGGTTGTCTACGTGAGTAGACTACAACACAGTGAGTGAAAATGTTGGACAATTTTAACGAATAAAAATAAACAGCAATGATGAGCAGTCAGTGTGCGAGAACGCATGCTAGGAGTATCGGTGCAGATGTGCATCACATCTGTAGCCAGCCCATTTTGTCGAGGTGGCTCGCGGTTCTCTGCATCCTGACATTTCTGTATTCGTTGCTCTTACCGGCAAAGCACGTTTATCGGAACAGGACGCATATCGTTAGGGTTCCGTTTTACGTGTTGAATCGCGGACGCAGATCGACAGGAAGGTCGTTCAGTCGCGCATATGTTAGTCTCCAGCTTATGATGGCTCTCATAGTGTAGCCAGAGCTGCTACCACCAGCTAGCGAGCCTGTCCTGTAGGCTAGCTGCATGAACATGGGATGCACCTCAGCCATAACATCATGAAAAAACTTGACACGTACCCGCGCGGCTCGAGTAATGCTCAGATCTTTCATAACTTCTTCAAACGCCGCAGTCTCCTCTGCCTGCTTTTGATTGTGCAAAGCGATTTTCTCGCTAAATTTTCGCGGATTGTTTGAGGTCGCCATCTTCCGTTCTTCTCCAAAACAGACCTTTGCGCCAGACGTAAGTGGCGCGGTGGCGTCGTCACTACGAAGAGAGTTATGGGCTTTGAAGTCCGTCTACGAACAGCCCATTCATAAAACACGACAAAAACGTAACGCTCTAGCACCAACACATTGTAAGCGTCTTTAATTATGCAACGCATTTTTTAGCAGACCGAACACGATTTTACATTAATATACTAAAGGATTAATGTACATCAATTGGTTGCTGTTGATGCCTTATTAAAATCTCATTTCGTTTTTTATTCAGCTTTATTGAGGACAATCAGACACTGTTTAAAAGATCCCAGAGGAATTGTCTCAGAAAATCAAATGTCATGGAGTATACCTTCATCAGATGACAAGGAGCAAACTACTGAAGTGGTACTATTTATGCTCATTAAAAACTTTGTTATAAATTCGTTATAAAAGAAATGTTTTAACCACCAAACGTTGAGCATTTGATATATTAAAAATATATATGCTTTTATCCAACCATCCAGACCCAATACAGAACAATAACCTGCCTGTCCACAACAGGGAAGCTCCTGTCAGGAATACTAGCCCCCAAGGTGAATAAGCATATGTACATAAACACTGCTCAGGGGACTGAGCAACACCAGAGGCTCAAAGAGCAACCTACTCACAAATAGCACCATCCCCCAAGATTCCAAGACCAGATAGACAAACCTACATGTCGCCAGGATCAACAATAAGAAAATGTGACTTCTAGCCATCCTGAAGACCAGGTCACCATAAAGCGTGGTATACATCAAGGAGATGCACCGTACAAACTGCTCATCAGTAAGAGTAGGCGTGGGATTCAGATTCAGGTGCTGAATTACCATCAGCCTAAGTCCTATACATAGATGATCTTAAGATGTACACCAAGATGGAACAGTGCATTGATCCACTTGACCAAGATGTACAGCAAGGACATAGGAATGGACAATTGATCCCAAGTGAGGAAAACATCCAATGAAAGTAATATAAGAAAATTAAAGAAGAAATAGAGACAACATAGAAGGTTAACACCAAGGTTGTCTGTCGTGACAGGGGTGACAGACCCTGTCATCCAGGGTCCTAGATTGGACGTGGCTCCTACAAATCCCAAGAAAGAGATCATTCTCAGTCCAGAGAACACTGCACCCTCAGTCTCCCAGACCTCTAGTAGAAGACTTGAGTGATCTGACCACACACTGGAAGGGTGAGACAGGAAATTATATAGAAAAATAGATAATATTTACACATTTATCAAATTTGCCACATATCCATTTGCCAATATTTAAAATAAAATTACAACAAACCTTGTCAGCCAAGACTGAACAAGGGAATACATTCTTGCCATCTTTTTGTAATTTGCAATTGTTGGCTTATGTTACTCTATTATTACACACCATTAATTGGTACAGTACATTAGTTAGGTAAAAATACATAAAATCAAACCGTCTCAACACAACACAAAGTCGGAAAGAATAATAAAAAACGTCATAGCAGCAATGCATTCAGTATAATACATGCCACGTGTATAGCTGATCTTCAGAGCAGTAACAAGACACACATTAAAGCAGACTACAATGGGATTTTTTTTTTATACCATGGCATTTGCTCCATCACAAGTCCCCCCCGAGCACAGTAACTATACAATGAAAATTGCAGAAAATAATTATAAAATGTGAGTTGAACTGCATTCCTTGTGTTTAATGACTTTCCATTAACACACTCATAATACACAAGGTATTCAGATAAAGGATAAAGCCTGAGATGAGCTAAACATAATTCATAGGAAAAAGTTACATCGGAAAATATTAAAACACGGCACAATTTTTAACTGCTTTGAGATACTGTGAGTAAATGTGAATAACAGTGATTAGAACATTTCAATACACTGTCACAGCATGTTCTGCAAAAATGCCTGAGATTTATAGGAAATATAGGAGCTAGGTCATTGTTATTTCAACACACAATGAAACTTTCTTTTCTCACACCCATTTGATAAGTTGTGCTGTTTATACCATGAAATTGTTCTTAAACAAGTTTAGCCTAGTTTCAAAATTACACCATGAATGACTGTTGATGCGCTGAACTAATTAAGTTTGCTATAATGAGAAGAACATTATCTTGAGGAATAAAATGTGACTGATTCGGGCCAATGCCAAAAAGAGCTTTCACCGATGCCGAAATCACTGCACAACCTTCTCACTGTTAGTGACATCAGAAAAACAAATCCATAAGATGGAACATAAAAAAAAAAAAAAACACACACAGGCACATCAGATCTCGGCCAACAGCCCCCTTTTCCCTCTCAGCAAACATGTCTGGGTCTTTCACGATTCAAAATCTATTTCAAAAGGCCTGCAGATGAGCAGAGGAGGCATGCAACTGAAATAGTCTTTCCACCACATCCAAAAGGATGTTTCCTGTTACACTGCAGAATAAATCAAATTGTACTAAAAAGCTTAGAAAGTGTTTACATTTAGGCTGAATTAAATATGTGCTGCAGACAGCAGTGTCAAAACATTACTATTTTAAAAAGTCACAAATGCAAGGTTCATACAGCATCAAACCTCCATTAATAGGTACAATATATTAAGGTAATATATTTCAATGAATAAATACATAAAGTGCAGTTTTCTGCTAATTACAGGGACAATAACTGAGAATGTAATCGATATATGATTGACACATTTTGGTAGGGACAAACGGTTAGTGTTTTTTTAAGTAATAATCATACAATATTGTAATCGCAGCAAGAGAAATACGAACACACACAAAAACAACAACAAAAAAACCCCATCTCACTCCTATTAAAAAAGTTAGGTCGGTGTTCTCAGATTCGTTCAGTCATGCCTTCCTGTTCAATGCCATGAAAGCAGAATATTTACTCACTTGCAGTGTCCTATACACATCCTTAGCTACAATTTACCAATAGCTTACATTTCATGGAGACAAATCATAGTTTTTAGATTACAACAAGCTGGAATCTTATACCAGCATATTATCACATCACATACTTGCTCATTAAACTGTATCATACAACCACATCATAAACCCAAATTGTGTAAACACAAACAAATACTAGAAAACATCTTACAGCATTATCCAGTGTTACCAAATATTAAAAGCTGCAGTATTTAAGACCATGGTGATTTTTATACATTCACATGTGGGAAAGAAAGCATGCCAAGGCAGTCTTACAACATATATTTCAGGAAAAGTAGCACACTTATGCAAGACCACAAGATGTTTCTTTTTTCCCCCTCAGTTTGCAGTAACACTATGGAAACTATACAAGACTTTTAGTCAGTCCAAAGTATTTTTCCACTGAGCCATGACGAAGAAAGTACTCTAGTCCACACCAAGTTAAAGTGCATTAACAAATGCATAATGTGCTTGCTGACTTTCAGAATCTGTGATATTTCACAATGATAATTTACTTATTTAAGACTTTGATCTATGTAACTGGTTAAGGTTCTGAAAACATTAATTTCTTATTTCTTATATTGCATTAAAATTTGTTCATCCTATGCTTTGGTAAGAATATATTTAAAAATAAAGACAACTCATTCTACACTAAAGTGTACTAAATTTAATACAGTTAGAACGAGGGCACACATTACTTTTACATGTATTAGCAACCATACATGCTAACAAGTTGAGAATTTTCCCCACAGGTTTGTGAAGACCACTGGTGCTGTTTTTTAAACCACCAACCATGAGGTGTAGCAAAATATCCATATGCTTAAAGAACACCAAGTACTCACTAAGTGCTGAGGATTCAGTAAGTACCAACATGAATGCCTGACTGATTCTGTAAATCACCCTTAAGAAGATTTTAGAGGAAGGTGCATAGAGTATGTAGCTGTCTGATTTTCTGCAAGATTTGATTCACTCTACTCAAAACTAATGTTTGTGTTGCATGACTTGCATGTTATAGATCGTCACTTACATATTTCATATTAGAGGACATAGTTCTCAAGATATCACATTTGGAAGGCTTATCTCAAGACATTCAAAACATATGAGACTGTAAATCATTTATATGCCTTGCAATAGACACAGCATGCAAGACAAAGTAGAAAAAAAAACTATACCCCTGAGGTCATCTCATTTTGAACAAGCTATCTAAAAAGTGCCCCCTCGTTGCTTATATCGCTGAGAAGGTGCTACCAAAGGTAGACATGGACGTCACTAAATCATCTAGTTCCGAACCAATACTCAACTGGTTAAGGAAGCAGGGGGTTGTTAATAAAACTCAAACCCAGATTAACTGTGCAAAAATCACCTCACATTTCTCGAGCCAACGCATCATCGCTGAGTGACGGATTGTGGCAGTATTATAGGTGCACAGGCAATTCCAGCAAAGGACTCTGGGAAGTGTAGATCTCTCTCCCACTCATCCGTCTCTGTGTTATAGACTTGGACTATGCTTGTGACGTTATTCAGGTGCCAGCTGTATCCTCCGATGACATAGATCTTTCTGTCCAGCACACAGCAGCCGGCCTCAGACTGCCCCGCGCGCAGGGGGCTGACAGTCGTCCACTGATCTGTTTCCGGCACATAGTACTCCACAGCCAGCACATCGAAGCAACGGTCCACGTGGTCCATTCTGCCTCCCAGTGCATACATGCGGCCACCGACGCTGACCATGGCGTGCAGTACCCGTGGCTCGGCCATGGGGCACTTGAAGTCCCACTGGTCCATGGTCGGATCATAGCAGTGGACGGTCTTCTTGTCCTCCACAGACACCCCATAACCTCCAGAGATATAGAGCTTGTCACCACAAGTTGCCCCTGCGTGACCCCATATCCGCCTCTTCAGCGGCTCCACATAGGTCCATTCATTCATTTTGGGGCAGTAGCACTCGACGGACGACAGGCTGCCAGACCGGTTCCGTCCCCCGGTAGCATACAGCCGGCCATAGAGAACGTTGAGCTGGAACTGGATGCGGCTCTCCTGCATGGGCTGGATACGCAGCCACTGGTTGAGGTGGGGGTCATAGCGGAAGCCGGTGTCCACGGCACCCTCTCCGCTGCGGTACTGCAGTTGCTGGCCGCCCACCACGTACACAAAGTTGTCAAGAGCCGCTACGCAGGCGTGACTGCATGCAGCCTCCATTTCGGCAAGCTCGCGGAACTGCCTAGTCGCACCGTCAGGCAGACAGAACACCCGGCTGCTCACCGTGCGGTCGTTGTCTGTGTAAGGTGTGCCGCCAAACGCCACGAGCGACACCACATCCGAGCGGATGGCAGTGCGTGGCGACTGCATCTCGTGCTGCCGGAATGGCAGGATCTGGTAGTTGAAGGCCTCGAGGAGATACTGCCGGCACAGCACATCCTCCACCATGACGTCCACAGTCTGGACGCTGTCCACCAGCTCGGAAGAGCGCATGAGCGGGAAGCGCACGTGCTGGAGCACCTGGCTGGCGCTGGAGCGCCGCACCTCGTCATGCTGCAGCCAGCGGATGGCTGCGTGGAACAGGTCAATCTCGCTGCAGCTGCGTAGCTTATTGCTCTGCAGGAAGAAGACCAGCCGCTCCATGGGGATGTGGAGGAAGTCCTCCTCCTCTGCGATCTGCAGGAAGTGGCGGAACGTGAAGGCGTCTACCGACTCCTTCAGAGAGGACAAACTGAAGGTGGTGGCCATCTGGCCGATGTTCAGGCACGTCTCGACACTCATGGCAGATTTTAGGAACTCCTCGCAGAGCTCCACCACTGGCACCATCTGGAGGAAGACGGCAGCCCCAAGGACGTCCTGTATGCAGTCTAGGTCTAGAGTGACCTCTGAGCTGTAGGCAAAGTCAATGATATGTTTCAGTCCACGGGCTGACAAGCCCTTTAACTCGATGATATCCTGGTTTGACTCCTTCATCCCACCAGTGAACATAGCTCTGTAAGAAACAATCAGCAACTTAACATCAGCACCCAGGAAAGCATGAAAGCCTACAACATAATCACTGACTATTAGGCTGACTACATTTTAAGATTAGAGGCTGCAATAACAACACTTGACAAGCCAACCATTAAAAGATAATGTATACAAATAACTGAATGACTTGGAGAAAGGGCCCAATGACTTAAATTATTGATTGATGCATATCATGTTATCATGCATACACTTTCCTATGTTGAGCAAAGTCTAAATGTCCCTGATAATACAAGGCATTATATTATGTATAATTACTGCTTCACAGAAACACCAAAGTTTATATCACCTAAAGTAGTCGCTGCAGGAGGCCAGAACTGCCTTGTGAACCTGGAAGCGTTCTTCGTTGACAGCAAGCACTACATCCAGCAGCTGGCCTTGATCTCGCAGCGCGGACAAACCCCTCAGCAGGGTGTTACTGTGACTAGGAGCTGAGAACGTGCAACGGAGGCTGCCGTTCTTATTGTTAGCCATGCTGGGGAAAAAAGAAAAAAGAATCGGTTTACACGGGTTTTTAATTTCTTAGCGCTCTCGTCTCATAACCCGTGGGTATATAGGTTAAACGAAACTTCAGAAATCCGACTTGCTCGTCTGCTGCATTCCGATTCCCCAGCAAGCGTAAGTTTCAAAGCATGAATGAATATGACACCTGCAACTGGGCTCTTTTTGAATTATTCATCGAAAGGCAAGTAGTGAAAAGGGATAACCACGGGACATGGGCACCAAGGTGTAGCTAACAAATAATGACCCAAAAACATCAGGTATTAACTATGACTCCTGAAAACCTGAAACAGTATAGGATATTAGTGGTTAAATTCGTCATTCATGAATGCAGACCAAGATCAAGGTAATGTGAAGAACTGAAAAATAGCTAACCTAACGTCTGAACGTCATAGGTCAAACTTCCAGTTTGAGCGGAGCTAGCTAGCTGTATGTTTGAGGAAAAACACTATTCTTTGAGATTCCCTTAGTCTAAGACCAAAGGGCGGTTTCACGACACTTGAGACATTTTTTTTTTTACTAAATTGGGATATATTGTGACGCGACACTTCTCTAAAAAGTGTGGGATTTTACGTTAACAAGTCGCCTATATAGCTTAATTTGACACATCAATAACGTTGGGTTAGAGGCAGAACTTTCCTGATCCACTGTACACACTTAGCTTAGTATGCTAACGCTAGCGAGCCTAGGTAACCGGAGACGCGCGGACAACGGAAGCTAGGCAACCGGTTAGCTAGGTAACCTTACAGCTGCATCTGGAACTTGAGATTTTTTTTGTCAACTTGAGGGAAGGATCACAGCATCCTTACCTGCTCTGTGAACAATTCCCGGAGAATTCTCCACCATCCAACTCCGCCATATTCAGTCACAGTGTAGATGGGAGAGGGCATCATGCGTGGGCAAAATGACCACTCGTACATGGCCTCAGAAGCATGCAATTAAATTGTATAAACATACTTCAAAATCTTGGTAGCTCTTCAGATATAAATGTAAAAATAAGTGTTAACATTTTAGAGTTTCTACATCAGATGACTGGACTTGGAACGTAGTCAGTAATGCAGCTATTGAAATAAACACATTTGCAGCGTTAAATAACCGATTAGAGTCACTTTCATCTTCCTCGCAAGATCTTTTTCCTGTGACCTGCACAGCTGTGCTACGTAATGCTATGAAACTTTGGGAGTGTTCACATAGTGCACCCCCTGAGGAGATTCGTTACCTATAACGACACACAACAGGACTTTCTAAATAATGCCCAATTTTATTCTATTTTAATCGTATAATTGTTTTTGATAATACAACATTTCTTATTATATTTGTTAAATCTTCTTATATTACTGCATTTACTCTATATTACTTGTTTACTTTCAATCTGCACAGTATTGTCTGTGTGAACCTAACATAAAGCGAAACACTTGGCAGGACGCAAATTGGTGACGTAGAAAGTAAGCGACCAAACAAGCGTTCCACGAGGATTTTACACGTTCACACTCAATTACAGGGGAGGAATAGCATTACGATCGAGCAATTTGTGTTCGCAAATTTCAGAGAAGCGTTGTTTAGACCCAACAAATAATTTCTGCCTGGAAAATGGCAACTTTCGCCTCTCTCGGCCTGTCCGAGTGGTTGATGGAACAGTGTAAACAAATGGGTATCGCTCGACCAACTCAGGTACAGGAGAATTGCATACCAGCTATTTTGGAAGGTATGATGTGTTCTTCATTATAACGTGCACAATCTACCGATTTATTTTCAAGATTATACAAAATAAGGTATGTAATGGCTTTGTCTTCATCGTAAAAGCAGAAAGTCAATTGACGGTAGTTTTAATACCTTTGTTTGCTGGAGGTCGAGACTGCATGGGTTGTGCCAAAACTGGAAGCGGAAAAACCGCAGCATTTGTTCTGCCAGTTCTCCAAAAGCTTGCTGAGGATCCCTACGGTATCTTCTGCTTGGTGTTGACACCCACAAGGTTGTCTAATTTCAGTGACATTGTACTGATAAGCAGATCATTAATAATGAAAATTCACACGATGAGGCATTAACAATAAACTGATCTGACGATAGGTACACTAGTTATTTACATGTAGGATATTTTTTCCCTATCTTCTCAGAGAACTGGCCTACCAGATCGCTGAACAATTCAGGGTGTTGGGGAAACCCCTAGGTTTGAAAGACTGCATCATCGTTGGTGGAATGGGTAATGCTACTGTAAACCTCTTTTAAATAATATGGCATACATAACATGATACCACTATTGCTTATGTTTCATAGCATAATCTGGGCAGTAATATATACTCTGGTATCTATGTTGTAAACAGATATGGTGGCCCAGGCTTTGGAGTTGTCAAAAAAGCCACACATTGTTGTTGCCACACCAGGAAGATTAGCAGATCACATCAGAAGTTCTGACACATTCAACATGAAGAGAATCAGATTTTTAGTAAGTCTTCTGCCACTGTATGCACACTAACCCAGACTAATTTATGAGCACATACAAGTTTTCCCCTGCTAAGCATCGGGATGAACTTGGGATCATTTTTTCCCCTTAGATCCTGGATGAGGCAGACCGTTTGCTGGAGCAGGGATGCACTGACTTCACCAAGGACCTGGAAGTCATCCTTGGTGTTGTGCCAGCAAAGCGCCAGACGCTGCTCTTCAGTGCCACTCTCACAGACACACTGCAGGAGCTCAAAAGCATTGCCATGAACAAGCCTTTCTTCTGGGAGAACAAATCAGAGTAAGGAATTGCCATTGCACTTCTTTCATTTTTTCACTTTCAGTTTTATTTTTTTTAGTTAGTCACTGTTGATCCCAGTCCGTTCAGGTGTCATAGTAATACAGTTGACCACAGTTGAAGAGAGCATTAAATTCTGTGTTTTGTGCATATCCATGACTGGCTAGCATTGCACTCTGTTAGGAGGAAAAGAGAATCTTAACAGTCTTTCACATACAGTGACATCACAGCCAATTAAGCTTTTGTTAAGCCCCAGACACTCAGGGCTTAGCAAGATGCTGCAGCCTTCTGAGACAGTTGTGCTACTATGGAGTCCTCCATCATGTGCCTATATCTTACTTCATCAAATATTGATTTGACACATACTGCAGTAACTTTTATAAAGCCTTGCACAGTCACCTTAAACAACAATTACACCTTATACAGTAATCCTCTTTCAGTGTGCGAACAGTGGAAGAATTGGATCAAAGGTACCTTCTTGCTCCTGAGAAAGTCAAAGATGCTTACCTGGTGCACCTTATCCAGAAATTCCAAGATGAACATGATGACTGGTCAATCATAATTTTTACTAATACATGCAAGTAAGTCTTTTTTATGTAGAAATGTAGAATTGCGCACATTATCATTTAGCCTGATGAGTTTGTATCCACAATAAATTAATGTAGAGATTGAACACTTTTGTGTTTCTGCTTAGGAATTGCCAGATACTCACAATGATGCTTCGTGAATTCAGATTTCCTGCAATCTCCTTGCATTCCATGATGAAACAGGTGTAGTATGAATTATCTAAGAGAGTGGAGTGTATGTTTGACATTGCTGTGTTCTTTTCTTAATGTATTGAAACCATTATTTTGTCTTTTAGAGACAGCGATTTGCAAACCTTGCAAAGTTCAAATCCAATATCTTCAAGGTTCTGATAGCAACTGATGTTGCTGCCAGGTACAGTCAACGTTGCAGATAATATTGCACAAAAATATTTCTTACATATTTCTCAAATGCTGTTCAGTTCTTTTCCCCAGCCTCTAGTTTCTTCTAATAAACATCTGATATACATTTTGTGTTATTTTTCAAAAGGGGCCTGGATATTCCTACTGTGCAGGTTGTCATTAATCATAATACTCCAGGCTTGCCAAAAATCTACATTCACAGAGTGGGCAGAACAGCACGTGCAGGTACTCTGTTTCAGCAGACTTGGTCCATTTGTCTTTAAATTCAGTTAGTTAACTTTTCAGTTAATTAACTTCTTTTTTCAGGAAGACGTGGTGTTTCAATTACACTGGTTACACAGTATGACATTCATCTGGTTAATGCCATTGAAGAACAGATTCGTAAGTTCGCTGTCAAACCAATAAACTAATCTTTTATATACAAAGGATAACAAGAAACATAAAAAAGAATCTTTTATACACATCCTAGTGAGAACATACAACATGATGGACAGGATGTCTCATCATCTACCTAAGGATATTAGCATTTTATTTATTGTCTTCTTGATTTGGCAGTGTTTTACATTGCTTTTTGCTGGTGTAATAAAACATTCAGTATTCAGATATGAACAGTATTGAAACATGCTTACATTTTTTGGTATAATAACATCAAATTATAGATACTTTGCAGCTGACAGACATTTATTTAAACTGCAAGTAATTTTCAGCTTTTAAACAATACAAATCTGCTTTGTTTAGAGGCCAAGCTTAAGGAATACCCAGTTGAAGAGAAAGAGGTGCTGAAGATCCTTACCCAAGTCAATGTGACGAGACGACAGTGTGAAATTGTATGATTGGCTGACTATTTATTTAATAATTTCTGTTCTTGGAAAGCAGCCCAGTCATGATTTTACATGTAACATCTTTATTTCCTATGTGTATATATTTTTTTCAGAAACTGGAGTCAACAGATTTTGATGAGAAAAAGGAGATTAACAAAAAGAAGCAAATGATTCTTGAAGGGAAAGTAAGTATACATTTACACCCTCGCACAGAAATGCAAGATGAATTAAGCATATATATATATATATATATATATATATATATATATATATATATATATATATATACACATACATATACATTTTAATTCTTACATTACTTTTAAATCACAGGACCCTGACTTGCAAGAAAAGAGGAAAAATGAACTTGCCAAAATAAAAAAAGAAAATAAGAAATTCAAGGAAAAAATTCAAGAAACGATCCAGAAGAAAAAGCGAAAGATGCAGAAAAACAAATTGAAAACCACAAGGGGCAGAGTTCAAGAGCAAGCGTAATTTGTTTTTTCGTATTGCATTGACTGCTGTAACTATTGTAATATGTACAGTACGTAACTTGTATATGCACTTTTTAATTTTATGGAACACCTAATTTGATTAATGTTAAATAAACTATAAGGTAAACGTTTGATTTGTTGCGCCATGTTAACTGTATGACAATAACAAAACAGTCAGACAACCGTTTGATTAGTACTTTAATCGAACTTTTATTTTAATATTTTCCGGTGCGCGGAGCGAAAACCCGGAAGTAAAGTAGTGCTACGGAAAAGTATGTGGTTTGAGCCGCTTTATATTGTAACGAAAGTTTGGCAAGAAAGCGACCACAGACTTAAAAGCTCGTATAATTCATAATCCTGAGAGTATTAGTGCATTGAATAAGTTGATATGGTAAGTACATATATTCATTTACAACGTGTAGGAAAATGTAGCCGGTGGCATTGCAGCAGCATTATCTAGCAAGGGTTAGCTAGCTTGCTTTTATGCGTTACAATTTGCATCGAGGAAATCACAAATTAACATTAGTTAACTATCTGTTTACGCGGTGCACATATTCAATGCTTGCTTCCCAGTGAAGATAATTCTTAGCATCGCGATATATCGAGTTATTTATAAAGAAATTCCGACCACGTTTCTGAGGCTAAAGAAACGCTGCATGTAAAGCTGAGCGTGTTATTGGATCTAGCAACATAGAAAGTGAGTATGAGCAGTTGAGAGATGTAGGAGGAGTGATGTACTTAAAAACAGCTATTTCTGTTTCTTACAGCTTCCATTATCTCTTCTGAAAACAGCACAGAACCATCCAATGGTATGTTATGTTGTGAAGATGAGACTCTGGTCTGTTTATTCCGCCAATACTCGTGTTTAGTATTAGATACGATGACACCCAAGTTTCTCAGTAGAGATCTATAAAGTGCGTCTGTTATGTACTTTTAAGAATTTCTATGTGGGTGCACGGTGTATAGAAATGCTTAAGTAATCCGATAGCTACTTTGATTACAGAAGGTTTGTATTATGCAGTGTCTTATGTGATCAATAACCATATGGATAAAGTTTATACGTGAAAGCACTGTGTAGAGGAGTTAATACAACTTACTTCTGGGTCATTCTGTTCAATAGAGGGTTCAAGAACTGGGTTTCTTCAGCAATGCTCAGTTTAAAGTGTGGTATACTATATATGGAGCTTTATTAAAGTATGTTAAGAGTGTTAAATATCACTATTACCATGAAACAGATGAATTTTGGAGAAGGGAAATGGAGAAAAAGCACAAGCTTTTCTGCTGTTCATGCTGTAAAAGTGTGTAGCTAATGGACTTCTTATTTTCAGCTGGTGGAACTGAAGAATGGGGAAACATACAACGGTCATTTGGTCAGCTGTGACAACTGGATGAACATCAATTTGCGAGAAGTCATCTGCACCTCCCGGGTAAATACCTGCCCAAGAAGAAGAAATACTTGAGTGGTTTAAAAATGTTCTTTTCTATCCCAGAAAGGGCGGGAAAGTAAAAACTGGATTAAAGAATTATTCTCCTATGGTCCTTTTCTCAAGGATGGAGACAAGTTCTGGAGGATGCCTGAGTGCTACATCCGTGGAAGCACCATCAAATATTTGCGCATCCCAGATGAAATCATCGACATGGTTAAAGATGAGGTGGTGTCCAAGGGCCGCGGCAGGGGAGGCATGCAGCAGAACAAGCAGCAAGGAAAGGGCAGAGGAGGCGGTGCAGGCCGAGGTGAGATGGGTTGGCCGTGCAGGACGCGCCCACACTTCAAGTTACAGTCCTGTAACGCATCTGTGCGCATAACACAGATGATCGGTTAGCAAGGGTTTGAGCCTGTGCTAAATGTTTATCTCAGAATCCCAAACCTTTGCCCAGTAGCACAAGTGAGATGATGGATACGCTCTAGGCAAAAATGGCTGGAGGATAAAATGGCGCAATCTGTGTTTTCTCAGGTGTGTTTGGCGGACGTGGAAGAGGCATGCCAGGTGCAGGCCGTGGACAGCAGCAAGACAAAAAGCCTGGAAAACAACAGGGTGTCAAAAACCAGCACTAAGCACACACATACACGGCATCTTGGGCGTCTCCAAAAGTCTTTCACTGGCTTTTGGTGTGTTCTCTGGATGTAGACCGTTGGCGGCTAACTTGTCATTGCTTTATAAAATGTTTTCCCTTCCCAGAATCTGATTTTAATGCATCAGTTTAATTACGGTGCAGATTTAACCATGTCGATGATTTCATAAATCTGCACCGTAATAAAATGCTTTTTGCATCACCTGTAGTAGAAGGAGTTTTGTAATAAGATAAAACATGTTTTTTGATTGGATACATTTTTGTGTAGTACATGTGATTTGTAAACAAGGGGATTTGTTTGATGTTCTTAGTTTCATACACATGCACCAGAAAAATATTTTTTGAATGTTTGGATGCCCTAGATATTTGCAATTTTAAGTTGAATACTTCATATACAGTATGGCATCTATGTAAAAAAAAGAAAAGAAAGTATTTTATTTTCACTTTAAGTTTTTGGTTCTGGGTTTTGGTTTCTGTTTTTACCACCTAATTTGTCTGTTTTCATTTTGCTTTAGATATGCGGATATGCTGTAAATTATGTGCAGTGGTCAATAAACACTTTTTTTGTTAGTTGTTTCTGTTATTGGCTGGTACATATTGCTATTAAAGTATTAAATATTATTTGAGCCAGACACGTCCCATATAAACACTGACAGTGAAAGTAAAAAATTCAAGTTTGTTGTATATTCTAACACAGCAGCATTAAAGCTAAAATATAAGCTTTTAGTAGGTATAATTCAGTCACTCATATTTGCCTTTATGATTTAGGAATAGTAACAACCACTTCATGTGAGCATAAGAATAGCTGTAAATATTGGTAAAATATCACAAAACTTTACCCATATATCACTTGCATGTACTAATTGCCCTTGAGGTTAATAAATATATCAAATGAAATGTCAGTGATATATAGTGTATATACACATTGTATATCCCTTTCTTCTTGGCATACAGTTTGATGACATCCATTCACAGGAGGTGTCTGTAGATCGACGTCTCAGTCTGTACCCATACCTGCCCTTATTGCTGGTCTGGCTGAGAGGATTCAGGCCCATGCAGAACTGCAGTGAGGACAGTGTATCTCCTTGCTAAATACTCCACGCTTTATGGCTACCTGGGCAGTTGTCTTCAAAATGGCTTCTAGTACTGTCGTCCAATTTTCCACCATTCTTCATGAAGTCTATTATGGTCTTATTGACTTGCATGGATAGGCATTTAAATTTCTTGGTCTGTGGTAGAGTTGTATGCTTTCTTGTAGTTTACCCAGACAACGCTGGTCTTGGAATCCTGGTGATTGGCTCCATCTGTCAGTAGGAGATACCTTGATCCTCTGGTATTGTTAACAATTCTCTTCTGAGCAGTGTTTTTGCACTTAAGTTCATCCAGTTTGGTGACTAGTATTCCTGATACAAGCTTCCATTTTGTGGACAGGTAGGTCAGTGGTCTGTAGTTGGATGGTATTTGGCCCTTGTTGGGGTCCTTCATTCCCAGTACTATGTGGATGTGGATTAGGGAGCCTGGATGGGAGCCTGGATTTAGAAGGTGGTTCATTTGTTCGGTTCGGCCATGCAGAATTGGTAGTTTCTTTAGCCAGCAGGCATGAATCACGTCAGTGGCAGGTATTGCCCAAGTTCTTCATGTTTCTGACCTACTCTTGGACACCTGCTGTTGTAACGCTGACTGGTTCTTGCTTTGTGAGATTATAGAGCTCTGCTTTGAGATCTCTTAAACAATGGTGTTATGTGATGATTAATTCTCCAATATCATCTTCCAGCACTGATCTGTTTCAGCTCTGGGTGGACCTACAGTAAGGGGTATATACTGTAACTGAGTATACTTTGGATGGTTCCTTGGAAGTGGGCCATTGCTTCTTTCATGTATATCTGGATGCATTCTGGATGCCATCACTATTAACCTTTGTTTAGCAGATTCCAGAGCCTCACTTATGGACCATTTCTTCCATAGCCAGGCACCATTTTTAATCTTAATGCAGTTTGCTGACTTTCATCCATGTTGTCCTCATCTTGCTTTCCAGTCATTGTTTCCAAGGAGGACAGTGGATGTGGCCTGTGGCTTGTAATTTTTGTAGCCTAGGGTTTCAAGCATGACTACTGCAGCAGCCCACAGCCATGGCTGACAGTACTTAGCTTAGTCATCTTTCACATATCCATAGCTGGACCACTCACTGATTCACCTGATAAGAATCAAGCAAGGACATAGGAATGTCAGTTCATTCTGGAGAAGTGTGGTCAGCTGTTAGTAAAAAGGACAGAGGAAATTAAACTGAATTGAAATGAACTGAAAGGTCAGGGAAACTGAACTTCCACCAGGTTATATAATAGACCTGGAGCATGGCTACAAATACCTGGGGATTTTCCAATCACATAGGACCCATGAGGACAGCAACATCCCAAGTACCTCCATAGGGTAAGGCAAGTCCTCAAAGTCCTTTAAATAGGAACAATAAGATTAAATCCATAAATATGTATGCCTGCCAGTCATCAGATACCCAGCAGGCACAATAAGATGGCAAAGAGAAGACTCCTCACAATGCATTGGGCACCCAGTACAAGAATCAGCATCCAAAGTCTGTATGCTAGTGAGCAGGTGGTGAGAGGGACCTACAAAGTGCAAGATCCACTGTCCTGGATGAGACACGAAACAAACACAAATATGTGCAGTCAGTGGTCCCCAAGGATAAGCTAATGAGGGACTGCCTCAGACAGATGGGGGACATGGTCACCATGTAAGAGGAGAAGGTGCCATGACAGGATAAGCCATAGGGTGTACTGGATATTAGAGATGGCTGACAAAAGACAATCATACCAACGGCTGGAACACGAAGGACTGAAGGACAGCACAGAGGCACTAATCATCACGGCTCAAGGCCAAGCACTAATCACTATGTCAATCAAAACATGGGTGTTTCAACTAAGACCCAGGATGCATACTTTGCAGTGGAGCCTCTGAGACTGTTTAGCACCTAGTAGTAGGATGCAAGATGCAGGCAGGGAAAGCAAACACAGAGAGACACAACCAAGTGGCAGGGATCATATACAGGAACATATGCAAGGCATATGAGCTGGACACCTCCAAGTCCAAATGGGAGGAACTGCAATGAGTAGTGGAGAACAAGAAGGCTAAGATCCTGTGGGACCTTCGGATCGACAGATAAACAAGTATAGCAACACAACCAGACATTGTGATAGTAAAGATGATTGTGATAGAAAGATGCATAAAACAGCAGAGATAATAGATGTGGCAGTCCTAAGTGATGTAGTCATCCAAAGGATGGAATATTAGACGTTGGACATACCAACAGAGAGGATGTGGAATGTTAATGCCAAAAGTTGTCCCAGTGGTGATGGGGGCATTTGGGGCTGTGAAACATAAGAGATAGGAGAGGCTCCAACAAATCCTAGGAATGACATTGATATCAGTCCAGAAGACAACCACAAAAAATACTGGATTGTACCTTCGAACTCCCAGGCCTCTGGAAACCACCCACTTGAATGGTGAGTCAGGCATTATATATAAAAAATAACTTTTACATCACTGTCCTAAATTATGTAGGGCAATCAAAGCCATCACATGACCCTCTGCTAAAGGTATTTTGACCTTCTAGGTCTTGTGTAGTAACTTATGACAACTTGTCATTGCCTTAGCAATGTGAATGCGAAGTTATTCATTCTTACCGGTTTGACTCGCATACTACCAGATTTTACCAAAGGTTAAAAATAAGTCATAAAAACTTACTGTTTAAGAGATTTGCCAGTTATTCAACAACTACTTGTGCATTGAGATACTAAAAACTGAGTACTATAAATTCACTTTTTATTTGGTCCATTAGACACTGTTATTCTTCCAGAGCCTTCCAGCCAATACCTACCATCCTACTTTTTAAGTCACCTGATCCCCCTCCATGTTACCAAGGTAACAGCTGATACAGTCAGTATTTGACGTCATATTTGCTCAAAGGGAAAAAGTTATTTTTAAATCACTGGCAAGAAATTACTGTTCTTTGGTGCCCTCTAGTGAAATTATGCTAGTACATTTTGTAAATGACCAAAACACAAGCACTTTCCTATTGGTAGCAGTGAAACCTTATGGCCAAGATTAATTTAACAGCACAAACCTTTATTTTTTCATTAATTAATTTCCACAACATACAGAGTTGGTTTGGTAAATTTCACCATTGAACATGACACGGTACCCCTTATTGTATTTAGAGTAAATTTACTACTGCATAATAGTTGATTTTCATAAACATACACTAATTTCCTATCAAAGAAAAAAAAAATGAATGAAGTGTTCAAATTAGAAGGGGGTTGGGCAGTAAAAAAAAGAAAGAAAAAAATTCAATTCAAGTTTTTTTTTGCTACCGAAAACCTCTCAGCAGTTTCAGTGTGGGATGACGCAAAACTGTTCACTGGAGACTCAACACTTGTTTCCATGTTCACATCAGTATCATATTATCCAATCTCAGCTTTCTGATCTTAACAAGCACAGCACCGCAAATAGGCCATGAGTGGAAAGTGTCTTCTATCCTGTCTGCCATTTAGCATTATACTGGTAGTTCCTGGCCTTTTCATCGCCTCCACTTGGTTGTTCAAATCACCCTGACGTCACTGAGAGGTAAAACCAGACATGCTGCATCGGGCACCATAGCATACAAATTTAGGCCGCATTCCCATCAGTCTGAACAAGCTTCCAGTTTCGGGATTTGAAGCACTTGGCAAGAAGCCTTTTTAAATTTTTTTTTTTTTTTTAAAGAATACAAATCCTTAACATTCCCCCATTCTTACAAGGGTGCAATGAAATTATGAATAACACTTCCAAAGATATTTTGTCCTCAATATTGCTTTGTAATAAAGTGACACATTCATACACGAGCAGGCATACACAAAAGCAGGTAAAACACATAAACTAAATTATTTAAAGTTTCTTATCTCTTCTTATTTTGAGCCCAGAGTCAATACAGCACAATCCACACAGAAAACTAAAAGACTCAAATATATTTACAGTGGTTTTCAGGAAGACGGCATAGCAAAGGGAAAAAGAGTGGGAGATCACCTTGTCTTTTTGGAGTATAGAGGAACTCACAAAAATGTTAGTAATGGGCTCAGGTCTTGTTGTTCATCATCGCCTTATATTTTCAATAATGCCTGTATTAGGTTTGTCTAGTAACAGTCCTGACGATCACGCTTGGGTCATTACAAGTATAGTCACATGATACTTGTTTCTTTCATCTCTTGCACCACAACATAAGCACAAATGTCCTGCACAAATCTGACCCATTTAAAACATTTATAAAAAGGTGAAAAACAGAGGAATCTAAAATTTGAAACTTGGGTCAAATAGAGGATGGTACGCATGATTTAGGATGTCAAAGTATTTCACCTAGGAGATGTGAAGTTCTGCAGACAGTACCGTCTCTGCAACCACACACTTGAAGTATTACACATTTTCATTTAGAACAGATTGCTTCCGAGTGTCTGGATATAAAGCGACTGACACTGGAATCGTATAAGAATTCGCCTGAATGGCTTCATTTCCTTCCATGCATTTTACACTTAGGAATGTCTGTGTATAATATTTGAATTTCACAACTCTAATGAAGTTAAAATGTAGCTGTTCAGCTGAAGGAACACTGTAAGAACTACAATTAGCTGAGAGGTTTGTGACAAGCAATTCAAAGGATTACCACAAAAACATTACATGACTTCTTATTTTCTTTATAATTCTCTGAATAATATCATTCTCATGTATTTTCAAAAACATGTTTGAATATGTTACTATACCTGTATCAATTAAATACTGCACCTTATCTATATACACATTTTGAATAAATATTAAGAAATTTCTCCTCTTTTGTTTGTTCATGTTTCATTTAACAAAAGGAAAGCATGACAACGTAAACAAAGAAATATGAAGAAATATATACAAAATATGAAGACAAAAAAGAAAGGTGAACATACAGGATGTTGAAAAATGGCACATAAAGGCCAGAGGAAACATGGGTGAGCGAACTGCGCGCAGCACTTTCCCCACACAGAAAAGAGCCAACACACAAAGCAATGATTTGTGCTTCGCCAAACTTAGGACTAATGCTAAGCGCTTAAAGTGTAGTATGGCTTTCCCTCTCCAAGTCTAAGACAATTGACATAATTGAAAACAGGGGAATGGGGCAATGGGGTAACAAATCTACACCATAAAAATAAATCAGAAGCGAGCCAAGGGTAGAAAATGAGAGGGCACAATTTGGGGAGGAGCCAAGTGTCGATTATCTTTTTCTTTTTTTTGCCATTGTTACCTTTTTACCCCCCATATATGGTAGAGCAGGGCAGTGTAGGCAGGGCTAGGGTCAGGGGTCGGGGAGGGGCTGCTCTTTTAGCATGAACAGTCCTGGTGTGGTGCGGACGGCTGCTCGGTGAGCTGTGGCCCCTGTTTGGCCCCCGTGACGGCGGGGTCACCAGCGTCCAGGCTCTCGGACATCTTCTCGCAGATGATGTCCACCAGCCGCTCGAAGGTCTGTTTCACGTTGATGTTGTCCTTTGCACTGGCCTCGAAAAACTCAAAGCCTGGAGCAAAACCGGAGTCACACACTAAAGTGACGCCACGGACTCCTGATTAACTGAGACCAAGACTTTGGAGCATTTGGTGACACTGTTTTAATATAAGTACAGAAGTAGCAGCATTTATGATGCGAAGGAATGACTCAAATCCATTTGAAAGATCCCGTGTGAGCCAAGGCATTCCTTGGCTCACATATCCAGGCATGTTTGGGATCTTGCTGAAGTTACCTTATAAGAAAGCCTTGAATAAGAAAGGACAAACTCACCGAGGTGTTCGGAGAGTTGCCGGCCCCTCTCAGAGGCCACCACCCTTTCATCCTCCATGTCGCACTTGTTGCCCACCAGAAGCACCTGGGCATTATCCCAGGAGTACGTCTTTATCTGCGTAGACCTGTTGTAAGAACGACAAGCACGTTAAAGGCAGGACAAATAAATCTGAACCTTAAAGCCATGTGATAGTGACTTAACACCTTGGGAATCACTCACGAGGAAGAAGTCTGAAGTTGGCAAAAGAAAGAAGGCTTATGTTGCAAACATTCATTTTTTATCAGCTTGAACAGGGTTTAACTGCTTCAGGGTTTTCTTTTAAAATGCAAGTCTCCTAAGACTCCTTCCTAAGTCTGAAGAGCTCCACTTCAAGCCTCACTCACCAGTCCTGTACGGCAGCGAACGACTCCTCGTTGGTGATGTCATACATGAGGATAAAGCCCATGGCTCCTCTGTAGTAGGCCGTGGTGATGGTCCTGTACCGCTCCTGCCCCGCTGTGTCCTAATGGAAGAGGCAGCAGTAGGGCACTCGAACTAAGCATTCCGTTTCCATGCAAGGCATAGTCACAATGCGCGACCCTGGTCATATGATTAAAAACACACATTCATCACACATGGGCTCTCACAGTCCATGGGGTATGATTGGTGGAGCTGAACTGCAATGACAGCACTACGCAAGGAAGCGCACGTGAGCACATTAAATTGCTGTGAGTTTGTTTAGCTGAGACCAAACTCTAGTTTGATGTAGTCATATTATCCTCAAATATCCAAGAGAAATTATCATTTAATCACTTTAATAAGAATGTTTTTCTAATTAAATGCAATGCTGGCAAATGATATAATCTTCAAGACTGGACTTGATCAATCAATGAGATGGTCAATGACTCTGCATAACAACTCATTTAGTCAATGAGGCCATCCAGGATTACAATTCTCATGCTGGTAACTAATGCTGGGGAGACATATTAGCTTATCATATGAACAGTGAACAGAAGCAATGAACTTGTCTCCATGAGCCTCATTCTGTGAGAAGGGTGGACAAAATTTCACACCTGTCCATAAAATAGGTTTCAGACAATAACAAGAAATTCCATGCATAGCACACCAAATTAGTATGCTACACACTACGTTTATTTCTTACCATGTACAACCAAAAACAGGCAACAGACGCTGAACCCTTTTTAACGCATGCAGTAACATACTGATGCCTTTTTGTTGGCCTTTGCTACGCTGTTCCTATATGGTACTGACAAGTGTGAGGAAGAGACTTCATCAAACTTCATTGTGTTACCAGCAATAGGAAACCTGAGGCACTGGGGGAGGGGGAGTGTGAGTTTCTGATTGGCTACGGGTCTGGTGTATCGGCTTCCACCCAACCATACACTCAGTCATCACTTTGCCAGCCTCCCGACAGTCACACCTCACACTGACCATCATCTGCTCATGTGATGTTAACGCTACATGCCTACATTGCTTTTTTATTAACTGGCACAGGTTCTTTCTATGTTTTATGTGACAGCAAATAACAAAACACTGAAATGCTCACATTATTTACAGAATGGATATGACAAATGCTCTCAAATTGTTCTCAGTGCTCAAACTCTATCTTAACCACCAGACTTTCTACACAGCCAACTCATCAGTGACTATACATTTTGTTTAGTTCCTTCCAGCAGCTCGTATTCCATCCACATTCCTCTGACGAGGACACCAGATCTCACCCAGATCTGCAGCTTGATCCTTTTGTCATTTCTGTAGATGGTCTTCACCTTGAAGTCGATGCCCACCGTACTAACGAATGCCGGCGTGAAGGAGTCATCTGCGTAGCGGAACAGGAAGCTGGTCTTTCCCACGCTGCTGTTTCCGATAATGAGGATCTTGAACATGTAGTCGAAGTTCTGGTCAGAAGAGTCCTTTTGGCCATAACGGTTATCTGTAGCTGAAGCCATCTGAGAGGAGCAGAAACACATGAGATGGAAAAATCTACTGAAACTTTTATCCATTTCTGTTTTGGCAGGAGGTAGACTGGAAAGACGGCACTCTCTGAATTAGCCATGACTCTAGTATGCATTCTGAAGAGACGTTTTCAGAGGAGCCCCTCCAAGTTTTTGCAGAACTCTTTTCTTGTATTCATAAAAAAAAAAAAAAAAATTAATTGCATTTTATGCAATTGTATGTATTCATCTAGAATATGTCCATTATTGGCATGGAATGAAATCTCCTCACATTAGGTCTGATCACATTAATGATTAAGTCTTATTTATCTGATTAGATCTAGGGGAGGGAACACTGCATTTCGTTCAGTAAATGCTGTGCTGTGCTGTGCTATGGAGTAGGTCATGGTTTGTGAGTTAGCACTATGCCAGATGCTGGTTAAGGAAAACTCTGTGCTGAGCACCATCAAATCTGAAAAGCCTCTTAATCAGCCTTAAAGGGCTATTCATCGAGCTTTACTGTGGCTGTGAGCAATGGACAGATGACACTCTCTCTGTGTCTTTAATTATCACAATGGGGTGTGGAAGAAGACCATCCCTTCCATCTTCTGTTCTAATCAAGAGAATCAACACAATAGAAGAACAGCCTACTCATAGGAGCATAAGCAGGCTTCAGAACAAGTGAATGTCACACTGTTGATCAACAGCACAACCTGAGTCTGGGATTGGACAAATCCTTAAAGCTTCATGCTAACAGACACACAAACTCTAAATCACTAGCTAATGGGGTACACGTTGGGTGATGGCATCATGCCACTGGGTCATGCACCATCAAAAACTAGCCAAGCAGGAATGAATCATTACTTTTCAAGACCCGAGTAAGAGATGCTCTCCCAGAAGCCAGGATTGGCATTCACTGGACATAGTGCTGCCACGGTTGATCAATATTTGATACAGTACCACTGGCATGGAGCCCATCAGCCTCACAGACAAGAATCTAAAAATAGGGCCTGTGATGGTGCTTTTTTGACCTCTGTTTGACTGAACCAAAAATGGCTAAGTCTGCTCTTTGAGTGTAAAGGCTTAACAAGGTCTCTTGGGGTCATTGACTTAAAATCTATTAATTTGATAACATTTTGTGTGGCTGGTCATTTCACAACAGGATTCAAAACAGGATATACATCAAGAGTTGGTAAGAAGCACAGCTGATGTAAAATTACATGCCACTACATGGCTACTTGAGCAAAAAAACCTGAATTGAGGCCACAGTAACCAAGCGCATGCCTAAATGCAGCGTTTCAGACAACTATAAATCGTGGGTCACAGGAGAACTATGCCTCAGTTAGGCATGGTTAGGTAAGGGTGACCACAGGGAGGAATATCTGATCTTAATCAGGATGATTCAGACTATAGTAAAGCTTCCTGTCCTTGACTCAGCCTCAACTACCACTGCCTTGATGGAATTGCAACACAAGAACAAGCCTTAGTTTTTAAACTGTATATAACAGTTTATAATATAAGATAAACTGATTATATACCAATTAACCCTTCATCAGTGCTAATTTCTTTAAGGCAGCAGCATTCACCTTTGAAGACTTCATATAGGACATAGATAAAAAAGGAGTGTGGGCAGAGAGTGGCATTGCAATTCAGTTTTGCAGTCTCACTGAATCTTATATCATTATATCATGATGTAATCTTATATCATGCAATCCTCAGGCTAGTAGGCGGGTACATGCACCAATCAAACTAACCATATATAGACATTTCAAGCATTTCAACTACCTTTAGTATTTGCCTGAGATGTTGGGGGTCAGCAAGCAAATTAGTGCCTATTGGGTTTCCAGGAAACTAGATCATCATTAAAGTAAACGGCAGCAGAAAGGTGTGCTCATTCATAATCTGATCGGGTGCCTACAGGTTAAGTAGGACGCACCTGAATTCATGTAATACAATGAAGGTGGTAAAGCATACTGGTCCACATAAAGATTTAACCTGCTCTCACAGTACATTTCTGGATATCGGTCATAAGCAAATGAATATCAAATCAAATCGATTGATCCTGAAAATCTCATCTCATAATTGCCTGAAAAGAGATGCTTTTGATTAAACAAAAATGACTTAAAAAAACACCACATTGTGCGCTGGTATATTGGACTCAGCACAGCACAAATACATCCTGGAGTGCTTAAGATGTCAACATTTCTCCAGATAACAAAGGGTTTGAGGCTCTAAAATTAGACTCACTTTTACGTACATGCAGAATGGAGCCAAAAGCTTTATCAGTAAGCCAAAATACTTATGCGGACCTACACTGTTTCTTCAAGGGTGAAGTTCTTCTGGGTCCCAGCAGATCTTGCCAAAGAGGTTTTGGCACTGTCATTATCTAACAAAACGTAAGCCACAGCTCTGTACTAAAAACTGTAGTGCACTTCTTAAATGCTTAGAATACTTTCCATTGTGTGCAAAGTAAAAACCAATGTTTGCCTAGTATTTGGACATGCAGGGACAGAGACGGTGCTCAACTCAGACCTATGACACTTACTCCTACTTACTCCAACTCCAGTATAATGACTGTATTTCTAACACTCAGACGCCCGCTGTTGACTAATGCCGATTACGGTTGTCCTAGCAATAAATATTCAGCTATTATTCAGACCGGTGTCGGACAAGGAATATCCATCCACATGAAAAAAAATATACAAAACTTTTTCTCGTAATGTAACAGTGCACTCTAAACATATGTATTGAAACAGTAATATGCAGATAGAGCCTCACATAAATGTGTAACATCCAAACGCTAGCATAACAACCCGTTAAACTGACAGCGAAGACACATCATCTACGAGCAATAACCAACTGCTGACTGACATAGCCAAATGAAAACGTCCTGCCGGATCGTTATTACCATCGGCGAGGCCGCGAAGCAGCCTAACAGGGAAAGCTAATAGGAGCTGGAAAGTAAAGTGAATTATTCGGAAATGTCGGGTTTTTTTTGTGTGTACAGGCTATATTTTCTGTGCGTTTGAAAATGGAGCTATTTGGGCGGATGATGGCGGCAGGATCGGTGCGCGTAATCTTCAAATGTGGCAGTCATGATGCCTCCTGCGTTACAAGACGCAGCATTCGGGTTTATTTAACAAAATAGCAAATCGGAGTCCATAGATGACGTTTCGTTTATAACAAGTAACATAACGTATGCACAATACATATTTTTCCTCATTCAGATCGTAGAATATATATATATGCCCCCTCGAATTATTAATGACAGATTACAAAGCACGGACAAAATGATACAGATTGATATTAACGTTAACATAACATGCTGCAGTAGTGCTAGAAATATCAACCCCACTGGGCAGATGTGTCTTTCACTGGTAGATGTAGATAGGATGGCTATCTCTTGTGTGAGGTTCATGTCAAATGAAGGTTATTCTTTCTTTTTAAGGATGAATTTGCTTAGCTGTTAAAGTGAACAATATACTAAATATACAGATGTATTCTAATCAATTGAGCAAAAACATTTAAATAGCTAATTTACAATTGCCTTACCGCGGGAGATGTTTTAAGCGTCAATTACGCCAATGCTGCACCTCTTCGAGCACCTGCAGAAACTTTGACGTCACTTGACGGGCATATGACGCTCCGAATGGGCGGTGTTAGAGTCGACGAGCGGCACGATTGATGTCTCAGAAAACCAATCGTAACAATGATGTAAAATATTCAGAACATGTTCATCCCACTGGGCCATCATGCATAATGTACAGCCTTGACTCGGGCCACTCTATAATTTATCAACAAAACAGTCCTAGGAAACCATCAGTTGACAGGGATTTGCTTCATTTACGGGTGTAGTTCTGTTTACTCCCTCCCTCGAGTGCGTAGGACAGTCAGCAGGGTTGCTTCGGCAAAAGCATCCATCCGTAATATTTGTGGAATATACGAATCTCAGAGGTCTCTAACGCACAACCGTATTATGTATTTTCTTCAGGAAGGTGTGTAATATGCAGATAGTTTACTCATCGTTTACTTTTCCTATTGTCGCTAACCATGATATTCGCAGAATTTGCGAAGGATGGCTTTGCAATTTGTAAACCAGTTTCAAAAGGAAAACGGAGAATTTATGAACCTTTAGCGCCACCCTGTGTGGAATTTATATTCGGCAGTCGGTTTTCAACAACAGATGGCTAATTTTTGCAAAACTGGATTTTGAGCAATACACCTGCGTGTGCCATTTGAAAGTTTAAAAACTCTGCAAGTCATCATTAAATGGTGTACACTGCATCTTTTGCTATTTATAAAGTCACGCAGACAGACAGCTTTCCAAATAATTTATTGATGGTTCTAGAGAACATCCTGAATTAATCGGGAGATTTTTGGCTTTCAAAATGGCAGATGGAAAGGTACAAATGAAAACGTCAAAAACACCGCAATCTGAAGGAGAACTCGGCCTTAGTGGGGTACACAATTTCCTGAACAAACGAACCGAACGTACATGACCTTGTTTGACATTATCAGCACTTTGAATAAATTGGAAACTTGGCACATTAGTGAAAATGGAAAACAACCCAAGAAATGACATGAAAAACATACCACAAATACGGCAGAGTCTATGTGCAGTTTTATAAGTCACTGCATTTTTAAGGCTGTGATTTTAGCACATTTGAGCGCTATCGACTGGCATCCGTTGGCTCTCGCTGAATCATTTATTGTCTGAAAGAACAATTGTTGCTATTGTGTTTATTTTTTAATCCTTGCCATTGCTCAGTTTTAAAACCCACTTTTAATGTTTCCTGTGATAAATGTATTAAGAAGAAAATGGGTTTTGTGCACTTTGTTTGAAGAAAAGGGCAGCCACATATGTGATGGAAAGAAGCAGACATTCACCATAAGACAATAATTTTCATACATTTCATTCTGCCAATTTTGCAATGACAATTTTAGTTTGTGTTTGTTCATTTAACAGATCTACAGAATTAGAGCTAGTTAATTGAGTGAATGTATTATTACATTTTAATGTAATAATACATCCTGATGAAAACCCAGTTGCAGTCATGTAAAAGTGGATATAGTACTACACATCTGAGGGAGACATTCGTTAGTCTATCCTAGTTCATCTCTAGCCCTTTAAAAGTGTCAAAATGCCTGGTTTGGATTCCTGAAGTAATCTCAGAATACTCTTTAAATAAAAACACATCATTAAAACTTGTTTTACAGAGTGCAGACAGGGGCCAGTGTCTGACAAACACTTAATCATGTCAGCCTTCAACATTAAGTGTTGACAGTCTGTCCATTTTCAATAATAAATATCAAATTAATGTGTTAAAACGCAAAAATAAATGATGCGAACATGAGTGTAAGTGATGTTTTAAGATCTACGGTACCCCTCAATATTGAACCCAGCTAGACATAAAGGTACTCGTTTATTAAAGGTCACTGCTGAGCCATTGCATGTGAAATCCCCTAAACTGTTCAAACTCCACCTAAGACAGTCTGGCACAAGTCACTGCGTCGCAGGGTGTAAAATGATATCAGAGGATACTAGGGAGTTTGGGTGAAAATATTCATTGTATGCAAACAAATTTGTAGTTATAAACTCAGACTTCTTATTATATAAAAAGCTCTAGAATTCCACAACATTTACCTACATTGGATATAACAGAATGTCCCATTCAAGATGTATAACATGGTTCTTGTCAACTAAGAGAGTTGGAAATGAGGACTTGGGAATATATGAATATATATATGGTCTAACTCTCCTAACACTAACAGTTATGAGTTATGATTATGCATGAAAATGACTGTCTGGGGTTTATATTTTTACATTTTACTGCAATCAATGGACATTTTCAAACTAAATAAATAAATAAACTGAATTATATCTGTCATGTTTTATTTCTGACATCACTTAAATACTACCTTAGGTAGTGGCTCTCAGATCTGTGATCAGGTGTGCCAAGAACTGACATCTTACTTTACTTAGCATGGAATTACCTGTTTTTCAATTTCAAAATATCTTTCTTCTATTGAAGTACTCATAATACATGACTTTTGTCAAGTTTTCAATGTAAAAAAACAAATGTTCTGTATAGTAAAGACACACTGGGTAATACAGAGGGGTAACTTGCTACATTAAAATCATTGTTCATATCCTGAGGTTATTAGTGTCATAATTATTTTTCTTTTCAATTTAATATTTGGTGTATCTGACATTGTTAATTCATCTGTTCATTTTCAAGCGGCTAAAAATGTTAAGATTACAAATGAAAGCTAAATGAATTATTCACAAGATAAATGAATATCTTAAGTATCTAAACTAATAGTTTGGTGCAAAAGTTCCTAGACCCTGTAAGGTTATTATAAATATTACATGGACTGTCCTCTACATACACCATGTACATTATTTGAAGGAAGACTCTCTTTCTCAGAAGGATTCCTTACTTTGACAGTAGACTATAAACAGCTCACTTCAACTTTTGACCTCTATTCATTCAATCTGTAATCTGTATATGACAGTGTCCCAGACACAAATCTGGTCTGTGTCCTAGTGACAAATTTTATGAACTAGGAAAAAAAGGCTTGTCTGGGGAAAAAATGTGCCTAATAAGTGAAAAAGGAAAAGGCAAATCTAAAAAGAGGAGTTGTCTCTGGTATGGTACACTAGGAGCTAGGAGGCCTGCTATAGCCACACTCAGCCCATCACAGATGAGGAACGTGTCATCTACGAGACACATAAATAACATAGCAGTGCTAGTCCCAGGCAATGCTACTCCGTGTTCGCCTCATACTTTTCACTCGAGTTCTTTCCCTCCATCCCTGTCTGCAACATCCGGAGACAACGTCCTGTGATGCGGACTCTGCACCGACATAGCAGCCAGGCTGAGCATGTGGCTGGGCTGGGGTGAGGGTACCCTCCGGAGGCTGCCTGCCACAGTCCTGGAGCTCTCGCTATCGGGCTGCTTAGCCTCGAGGCCGCTCTCGCCCTCTGACTCGCCCTCCTCCTCCAGTGTCAACTCAAACTGGAACTTGTCGGGGCCCGAGGCGCATCCCAAGGGGCCGCCATCACCCTGCGGATCCTGGGTGTCGGGTGTGGGCGAGGGGCTGCGGGGGATCATGCTCTGGTACCACTCCCGGTTGTCCTCGAGCATGTCCAGAATGTCCTGAGCATCGGGGTGGACCAGGTCGGCCCACGTCTCCCACAGGGGGTGCACGATGTAGTCAATGAAGCCCACCTTCAGATGGAGGCAAATCAGGGTTAGATTTGACAAGTCTGGAAGTGTTCAATTAGAGCTGCATGAAACGTCTTAGTGTTAAAAGTCCACTTGTCTGTTTGTAACATGGAATGATAGGATTATTATATTACATATTATTATTAGAACTACATTGCCACTACTATATAGCTTCACATAGCTCAGGCAATTTCATTGGTTTGATATTAAGCAGCTATGTTACTTCAGACCTGAGACTTCTCCACAGAGGCGGTGTGTTTGTCACACATGGGACTGATCTCCATGCCCCTGTCTCGCTCACGGTCACCCTGTGTGAAGTACTCCACCATGATGCGGTCAGTCCACTGCCGGTAGATCTCCAGGGGCTTGGTGGGGTTGCTGAGGTCAGCACAGTGGACCATGTTCTGGAGAACCTGAAATCCAAAACAGAACAGGGGAGATGAGCATGCAGTGAGAACAAACGGAAGGAAGCCACATCCCCAAACGTAAAGCCGCATTTGCAGATCATGGACCTGTATCCTGTCTGAGTAGTTGTCCAGCAACAGCACTCCGAGACTGGTCACTTTTTTGGTCTCGACCATGGTCTTCAGGTCTGCCAGGAAATTCATGTGTTTGGACATGTCTGTAGCCAGGACCTGCATTAGAAACAGTCGGTGAGCAGGCAAATGAGTGACCAAGGGGTAGGACTGATGAATCAAAGAAGAAGATAAGATAAGGTAAGGTATACTAACTCTATGTACATTAGCTTAGATCAAGGTTAGAATTATCCCAATCCATCAGCTCAGTGTCTCACCATGTCAATGACCATCTTGCGCAGTGACAGCCGCTGCTTCTTGCTCAGGTTCTGGAAGATGTCGCAGTTCTCCTCCTGTAGCAGCTTGAAGCCCACAGCCAGGTGGTGGTTCTCCAACACGGAGGAGTCATTGTACATCAAAGCAAGCTCTGAGTCTGTAAGGGAAAGGGGCAGTGAATACTCTTATCTCCTAAATTTAATCATAGTCCAGCCTGGCTTTTCTTTTCTTTTTGCTTTATAACCACTACAGTACAAAAAAAATCTTGACTTCACAAAAAGTAGAAACAGCATTGGTGTAATAGAACTGAACTTGCTCTCAAACCTAATGTGATTTTTAAAAAATTTGCATCACAGTGTTTTTTTTTTATACCATATTGTGAAATAATCACAAATAAACCTACTGGTGTTGATCAGGAACTGATTGGACACTCCAGGATGATCTACATCATGTATGGCACTAGCAAACAGAGCTGCCATGATTTCAAGGTCAGTGAAGACAGCCTGAGAAGAAGAAGAGAAATAAAAACAACAATAACAACAAAAAAAACCACATTCACATGAGTTAAGACATTAGTTATGTGACTGAAGCCCCACCCCCTTCTAGTTTGCTTTAAGAAGATCAGCAAGGAACCTCTAAAGCTGGTGAGGAGAGGAGCACATGGGTGGACTGCACCACGTCAGCAGCATGGATGTTGTTGTGGTAGGCTACGTCGGCATGGTAGTGGTCTTCCAACGTCATGATGAAGGTGATGAATGTGTCTGGTGGGATTTTGAAGCACTTCAGCAAGTCCCGTTCCTAGGAGATGAGAAGTGGTTGTGCAACAAATAGATATTGGGGAGACTCCAGAAAACTTTACAGGTGATGAAGTAGATGGGAATGAAGGATAAGTAGGATATAAACAATGAACTTGTGTACCTGAAAAATGGTGTACATTATTACTGTCAGGGGACGATTCCCTGAATGCTCAGAAATCTGAAAGATGTCTAGGCCCCAGCGATTAATGTCCTCAATTTCCTGGAAACAAAAAGGCTTGTGATCAAACAAAACCTTCCAGAAGTGAATATCCTAAGTATCCTAATCCTCGTACTATATTTAAGTTGCTAACATAAATACTGCACAGAGTTAAATCCTATGAGATCTTCTCACTGGAGAACTGAACTCATTCTTAGCTTTGCTGGAGCATGGACGGGGATTGGGGAAGATTCACCTTGGCCAGCAGGCTCTCGTGCTCCGTGCTGACCCCGAAGCGTGGGATGCAGGTGGGTGCCAGGCTCGGGCTGTGTGTCAGCTTCTTCACGCCGCTGATCTGGGACATGGGCCGGCGCTTCTTCTCTTTCTCCTTGGGTGGCGGGGATAGGATCTCCACATCGTGCTGCTTTTCTGCATGGCATGTGCATGGTTTCCCAGACACACACACATACACACACACACACACACACACACATACACACACACAAACACACACGTACGCACGTTGGAACCAAGATGACATTACGCAAACATAATACTTGACTGATGGGTCAGTGTTTTCACAGAATGCCAGCGGTGGCGAGGAAGTCATGAGCAGCCTGCAATTCAGAAGCAGAATACCTCTCACCAGGCTCATTCAGCTTCCTCTTCCTGTGACCCAGCACCATAGCTTTTATATCCAACCAATTCACTTTCAGGCTCAAATATTCCATTCACATCATTAGTGTTTTTATTTTATTGTATTTTAATTAATTAATTAATTAATTAATTAATTAATTAATTTTAGCATGTTCACATTCTGGCTTCTCAGTGCTGCTCTTCTCTGTCATAATATTACTTAAACACTCGCCGACGCACAAGCAGTCCAATACAGTCCCCATGGCAACAACAGACAATGTTGAGGAATGTATGCCCCATTTGAAAGCATTCTTCTCTTTTGCCACAAGTACATGCTCTATGCTAGAAGATGCTACACTGCTAGTAATATCATATACAATTATGCAACAATTTTCCATACTCAGAAAATGCTGCATACATGAATGCACAAACACTTGCATGCAAACACACAAGCGCGCACACATGTGCACACAAGCTAAAGGAATGCATGTGACCACCTCTCTCTTATTCTGTCTATATTCCTACTAATACAGAATGTTCTTTATTATTTACATTGTTTTTTACATGTTTTCGTAACATGTTAAACGAATGCTTAGCTCCCTAGTGACAAATCATGGTAAAGCATCACTTGTACCTTAGGTACAAGTCATGTTGAGACTCACCTAAAAATGTGCTTGCTATGAACTCTGACACTTGGTTTCCTGAGCGGCTCGTCTCTGACAGCTGTGTGAGCTCTCGGTTCAGCATCCTCTTAAACTGCACACAGAATATATGATCCAGAACAATGGGTTTGTTGTAATCTAGCCATGAATAATTCACTATCACAGAAGTTATTAGAATCAATAATGCTTTGAATGAGGTGAAACCCCCCCCCCCCCAAAAAAACAGGGAAAACACACATCTCTCATTAGGATTATGCAGACGTCTCAAAACAATCCCACCTCACCAGTAATTTGTGTGTCAACCTATTTCTAACATGTTGTGAAGCTCTTAGGATCATTTACTGTGCTGCTGTACATAAATGAGCAATGTTAATATGAACGAGAGCAATAAGCTTTACCGAATGCTATCCACCCTGAGTCCAGTACAGCATTAAACAGCATTAAATTGTGCTTTTATTATCACTTCTGTGGCATGGGTTAAGAATGAGCTGGAACACCACAAGGCAATAGAGATGAGTTTTTCTCCAACCATTTGTTCTTGTGCTTCCTGTCACCAGGTGCTCTCCTGAAGCAACCTGGCTTGAAATACCTTGCTCAAGGGCACACACCTTGATGTCCGTGTTTAGAAATTCACACACTCATAAATTCCACAGTGCAGGAAGAGGGAGCTAAGGCATGCACTGTAAATTCACATTCACATTTCCAACAGTGAGGTGTGTCCAGATAGTAGTTTTTGTATCATGTATCAAAAAGACGGTATGGGATATGACATCCAAGGAGAGGGAGTGATACAAACACGCAGCAGAACACTCTGTGGTTGCCATGGTGCCTGCATGTATACAGAGCTGGCTCTGTGAGGAGGAAGGACCCCTCATTTAGACTTCATGGGCATCTGAGCGGAATACCTGCTCACTGAATGAACCTCAATCATCTTTGCAGAGGCTGTTATGCAATCAGATATATGACTATGATAGGGATGTCTTACAACTGAGGGCAAAACACACACACCACATATTTTGTCGTACATACATATATGCATTTACTTTAAAATATTTTATAATGTAGCATACATCTTAATTTAAAGCATTCTCTTTGCAATCTGCTCAGTTTCTGTAAGACTGATGCGCCACTTGATGAACAGTACTGGGGTCTACTTCAAGGGTGCGGAATTTTCTCCTGTGCTCTTTCCACTGACTTGACGCTTTTGCACATGACATGGAAACTCAGGTTTAAAGTGTTCCATCAAAAGCAGTGGAGCTTAAGGTTTACGCGCCTCACCTTGCAGCTCACACTGGCACAGGCTGCGCTTGTGGCGGGTGACGTAAACGTGTAGCGTATCGCTCCTGCTGCACCTACCGGAGAGAGTATGGGAGATGTGTCCAAAGGCCATGCCTCTGGCTCGCCAACACGCGCAAGGCCATAGTGAGAGAGGGCCTACAGGGCAGAGCTCAGGTCTGTTGGGTAAAATCCTCCACAGAACAGCCTGCAGGGTCTCTCCCTGGAGTCTCACTGTGGTCTCATGACGTGTATAATGTGAGCAGCGTGAACAAAAAGAGTCCAGCGGAGGAGCCGCTTGCAGTCACGAACAGACCGTGTGTGAAGGGGCAGAACCCGTGTGCTCCGACTAGGCAGTGTGCGACAGTTCTGCCCGCTGTCACCCTGTGGTGTGTGTAAATATGGGGTGGGGGGTTGGGGGGTTGGGGGGGGCTATGCGGACTACGTCCACCACCCCCACCTTCCCCTACTTGTACTGAACGCTGGACAGCCTCCAATCAGCTGCTCCTTACAACAGAGGCTGAGCCCAACCGGAGCATCTGATTGGCCCAGCGAGCTTGGTGGGAGGCGTGTGTGTGTGTGCACGTGGGGATGGGTGAACATGAATGCGTGCGTGTGCTCTGTGTGTTAAATGAGCAGTGGGATAAATGTGCATAAAGCAGAAACTCTAAAGCAGAAAGAGGTCACGGGGAGAGTGGAATAACAAATGAAAAAAAAATGAAGGAGAGTGGAGGATTTGATAAGCCAATCAGCCCAGGCCCAGAGCCCAGAGCTACTTTGCTGGGCATGACTGTGTGACCTCTTGGGCCTGGAAGTCTGGTTGTAGTAAAGGGTCTACTACAACCCTTATTTAAAGGGTCTCTCGAGTGAGAGAAATTAAGATACATTAAACGGAGTAA
Organism: Electrophorus electricus; assembly: GCF_041902795.1. Taxonomy (NCBI): domain Eukaryota; kingdom Metazoa; phylum Chordata; class Actinopteri; order Gymnotiformes; family Gymnotidae; genus Electrophorus; species Electrophorus electricus. The sequence continues at coordinate 11,336,904 of NC_137522.1, read as the reverse complement.
GCATTCTTTTGCGTAATTCACTTTTGACACTGATGAAGAACATGTATTTCAGTACTGCACCTTAACAAAATATTTTAAAAGTGATAGCATAATGTTGTAACTCATGGAGAAAGCGCAGTACACTGATGCAATGGGGCTAAATGATTTATAGCTCCTTATAATGGTTTAATTTGCACTTAATTGACCTGAGATCGACTCAGCACACTCTGACATATTTCTGTGGGATTCAGGGCACACAGACTGGAGACCGTCATGTTGGAGACCGTGATGTCTATTTTTAGCCTTGCATCATTTTCAGTCATGCCCCGCCCCTCAGCGTCTCACTGCATGTGTGTTTGGGTAAAGTGGGTTTCAGCAGCCAAGCATTTCATCCCACATGGCCGTGCAGCGATGGAGGTACGCAGCTTTTAAGGGCAGCCAATCAGATCACTAGGTATAAAGCTCTGTGGTGGTCTTGTGTGATATCAGATCTACACTCATTCACATATACCAGCATGTGTCTGGGCAGACACTTCGGGTGTGTCTGTGTGTCTGTGAGAGTCTGTAAGTCTCTGCATGTGTCTGCAAGAAGGGTGAGGGATGGGTACAGGTACAGTGTAACCAATGAAAATATGGTCCATGCAAAAATAAAAACGTTACCCATGAGGAAAATAAACAGCTCAGTTATTTGCATGATTCATTCAGGCTCCAAAAAATAAATAAATAAATTTAAAAAGTGTGGGGAATTGGCTAATTGGTTTCTTTGTTAATATTTGACTTTCAGCCATAAAATAAAATAAGACAATACAAGAACAAGAGAGGAAACAAATGCACCTTTTGCCATATGCACACATGTTTATGAACACATCTGTGGTGTTCATAATGTGCTGAGGCTACAGGCTGAGGGAAGGTAAACGGGGAGGGAATACCTTATTGGAGGCCATCTCGCTGACCGAGTGACGGGTCTGCAGGGTCTCCAGCTGGTCCAGACACCAGTCAAGCTCCTCTAAGGTCTCGATGGCCAGCTTTTGGTACGTCTCATCTGCAAAGAGACAGGTGATGGAGCACCCCAAGGCTACAGCTTCTTCCACACATTCTTACGCCATGGCTACACCAACATATCATTTTTACTTTTAAATAAAATAGCTATTTTTAAAAAGATGTTATCAACATTTAGTTTTGATTTAAGATGGACAAGATTAAAACATTTTTATGTTTTGGAGCGTTTGGGCATCGTGCACTGTTCACGCCGCACATGACCCATGCTCAGTCTGCCTGCAGGTCCTTGCTTATTATCCGGCTTGGCTTATTGCTTATTTGATTATTAATTGTTTTGGCTGCCAATAAAAGATTGTATGGTATAATATGATGGTACACATACAGAACTCGTCTTGACTTGTCATGGGAACCATGGACTGTGTTTACATTTGTGACTGGAAAAAAAAGTGCAGCGATGATAAAGGAGCGGATTGGCAGGCTCCTGCGTTGTAGGCTCTTGCCTTTGCAGGCTTTAACCTCTCAGGCTGCTTGCAGGCTTTTGCTTTTGCAGGCTCTAATGTTGCAGCTTTTGTAGGCTCTAACCCTGCTGGCTCTAACCTTACAGGCTCCTTGTAGACTCCTGCCTCGTAGGCTCTTGTCTCTGTTCCATTCGGCCCAGTGAGCTCTGGCACCACGGAACTATGTGGTTATATGTACTGTTCATGCTGAACCATGTCTGCACTCCAGTGCCAACCAGCGCAGTATTGTTACTCAAAACCCCCAACAAAATAGGCCCAATCTCCCCATCTAATGACAACGCCAAGCCCTGTGGCACTGACCTGGCAAGCCCGGCTTACACATGGAAGGGGGGTTGCTGCCCGATGAGCGTCTGGAAGAGAGGAGAAAAGTGGGTGAGTGCCATTGCATAGGTCTGAGATATCGCTGGCACAGTAGTCTTCAGCATTCCTTCCATGCTATCATTGCCTAAAAGGGCCTGGACGACCCAACCTAGCCTGTCAAATCTCTTACTTGCAGCCAGCGCGGTCCTGCAGATGGGTCAAAGCGGCAAAGTTGCTGCGCACCGTGCGCAGGCTGGCCAGGACCTAAGAGAGACCCCCTCGTCAGTGTCTTACTCCACTTACTTGCATGGGTTTGTGTATGGCTGTTTGACTGTGGTGGAACACCTACAGGATGATATGTGGTCTAAAACTCACTCACCTGGGCAAATGGTGTTACGATCATGTCTTCTCCATGTCTGAAATGAGAGCGAAAAAATTGCATCAAAGCTCCTAAGATGGGGTAGGAAAAGGAAACCTCGTATCTCACTAGATTAAAGGACGCTCAGGGTTCTTTGGCTGTTGTAAATAGGATTTCGCATGAGGAACTGTGCAGAGGCCTGCTGTACCTGACTCCCGTGGAACCACAACACAGTATCCAAACCCCTTGGCTCTAAGCATGAGGAATGCAACTACAGTTGTGGCATTGCTAGGCTAACTGAGTTCAGGCAGACTAGTGAGCAACATGGCCACCAAAACAGACCACTTCAGTTTACTAGACATGAGTGTTACATATGCCCTTCATGATATGCAACACTCTAAGTTATACATAACCATATCCAATGAAAAAAGCTGATGTGAAAAGAGTCATATTAACTTGTTTAATACTATTGCATCTATGATTATCTATGCTCCATATTGTTTTAATAATATAAATTACAAAACTTTTTTAATGTATTTTCTAAAAACATAAAAAAAAAAACTTATGTATAACTTTACCATCATCCTGGTAAACTGAAGCTTTCGTGTCTTATTGGTCTAACTGTGAATCATGTGCATGGGGAGCTCTCTGTAGAGTAAGGGGAGGAATTATGGTGCATGCATCACATAACCCATCACATAAACCTGTATAAACCAATGCATGGCTTTCAGTGCACCGCACAGGTTTAGGGATATGGCTGAGAGGGGGTGTGGGAGAGAGTGTGTTTGGGTGTTGGAGTGGGTCTGGGTGTGTAAGTAAGTGGATCTGGGTGATGGTGGGGGGATGTCAGTGAATGGGAAACACACACATTTTGAGCAGCTTGTTAAAGGAGAAAATGAAGCTGCCACGTGCTTATCTCACCGAGGCAGGCAACTGACTTCCCACTGTTTCAAGCCCTCTTCCCTTTTGAACAAAAACACAAGGAGAGTCTGATAACCTAGCGGGGATGTTTGGGCAAAATGGTATGGACGTCAACACTGCTTCAATGACAAAAGGGAAGCAGAAATAAGATAAAGACAGTGGTTATGTCTGGCCTTACAAATGTAAGACCGCTGGCTACAGAAGGCCATAACACTTACTGTGCACGACTATAATAAAATGACCTTAACTGAAATATCTTTTCTTAACTGAAGTATATAAGGACTTTGTCTCTTAAAACCATCACTGCATATTGAATTTATTGTTAATATTACATGTCAAAGTGGGTATCACTGAAAACTCTCTGCTGTATAAACACTGCCGTGCTTTGCAGCATTTGCGAACAACCATCTCTGTTCTGCCTGTGGCGCTGGGGTCACTCACAGCTCGCTGGCGGTCGAGGAGTTGCGGGACATGGCCTTGGGTGAGAGCTCGAAGTCTGAGTCGGATCGGTACAGGAAGGACTCGCGCCGCTGGCTGTGAGGGTAGTTAGCCTGCAGCACCAGGCCCGAGCTGGGGCTGACCTGGGCATCCAGTGGGCGACCCCCCGCCAGGCCATTCTCCACATCGAAACTGCCATGACATGCAGAGAGAGACACACAGAGGCAGAGACAGTTTCACCACAAACTCCTTAAATATATTCTGCACTACAAAGAAACGAGGAGAAAAAAGTGGTCAGTAATCAAGTAGTATTCAAGGACAAGGAGAAAACAGCAGTGTCTCTATTTATATTATTATTTTAATTCATTCTGACTATATCAAAATGATGTGCTCTGCCATTTCATTCATGTGAGGTTACATTTGAAAGATACAGTTGAAAGATTCTGTATTTTCAGGCCAGCATATTGTACTCTACACACAGTGGAGGTAGGAGGTGAGATTTCTCCGCCCATGCTCCACTAACGTTACTGCTGCTGTACCACACGCCTCCCTTTAGCTCTTCGGCGGTCCAACAGAGGCAGCGACTGCTAAAGGAAGCGCTGGTGTTACATAAGCATCTCTGAATGAGGAGCCTCAATTCATAAGGAAAAGGAGCAGAGAGGCACTCAGGGTGCAGGGCTGCTGTCGCCAAGGTGATGCATACACCTGTGCGGCGAGGCCTAGTCAGGGCTCTCCGTAATAAGGAGTGGAGGTGGGGAGAGACAAGGAGCATCTCGGCCTGTCCTCTCCAGGAGCTTTCATCTGCCATTCAAGGAGAATTCTGAGGGAGCCATCCGCAGGGTGATGCGGGCGGCCACGCAGAGCCGGTGTGGACGTCACATGGCCAGTCTATGGAGGGCTATAAATAGAGTGTGGAGCTGCAGGGGTCACAGTCTCTCAGGTGAAACATGCTTCAGACCTGCGGCACAACGTGTCCCCCACCCTTCATGTACACCACCCGTATGCAGCTGCTGAAGAAATCAATGCTCTTATTTTATCCCTTATGTCGTGTTAAATACAAAAAAGAGTCACCAAGTCTTTTCTAATAAGTGCGTTCAGTGTGAGTGTATTGTTTCTAATAGCTCTGTTCGGTGTATTGTTTGTAACCGCTATGCTCAACATGAGTGTATTGCCAGGTTGTTGCTGTTTTTAAACTCAGAGATTAGGGCTGCCTTGAACAATTCGAATACTCCGGAGGTTAGGTCGTGATGTTGCTTTCAATTCGGTATTCTTACTTCTTAAACAAAACAAAACAAACAAACAAACAAAATCCTATTTGCGAATGTAACACAGACATTTTTTATATAGATATTTTATTGTTAATACACAGAAAATGTAAAACATGGAATATAAATAAATTACAGCCGGTTTAGGTTAATGCCTCATAAATTTACACCGTGCCCCGTTGCCTAGCTTCAGAGCACAGAGCAGCTTTCCATGCAGCCATTAACGCCAGCAAGGGCAATGTCATTAACGCCAGCGAGGCCAACGCCATTAACGCCAGCAAGGGCAATGTCATTAACGCCAGTGAGGCCAACGCCATTAACACCAGCAAGGGCAATGCCATTAACGCCAGTGAGGCCAACGCCATTAATGCCAGCAAGGGCAATGTCATTAATGCCAGTGAGGCCAACGCCATTAATGCCAGCGAGGGCAATGCCATTAACGCCAGCAAGGGCAATGTCATTAACGCCAGTGAGGCCAACGCCATTAACGCCAGCAAGGGCAATGTCATTAACGCCAGTGAGGCCAACGCCATTAATGCCAGCAAGGGCAATGTCATTAATGCCAGTGAGGCCAACGCCATTAATGCCAGCGAGGGCAATGCCATTAACGCCAGTGAAGACCAACACCATTAACGCCAGTGAGGCCAACGCCATTAACGCCAGCAAGGGCAATGTCATTAATGCCAGTGAGGCCAATGCCATTAACGCCAGCAAGGGCAATGTCATTAATGCCAGTGAGGCCAACGCCATTAATGCCAGCGAGGGCAATGCCATTAACGCCAGCAAGGGCAATGTCATTAACGCCAGTGAGGCCAACGCCATTAACGCCAGCAAGGGCAATGTCATTAACGCCAGTGAGGCCAACGCCATTAATGCCAGCAAGGGCAATGCCATTAACGCCAGTGAGGCCAACGCCATTAATGCCAGTGAAGACCAACACCATTAACGCCAGCGAGGGCCAAAGAGGCCCTCTTAAAATGGGCTACTGAAAAAAACTGGTGAGCACTGTTAAAAGTATTTTGTCCAGTTGTATGAGAGATAATGCTTTTGAAGCATAATTTTTTTTGGTTATTTCAAATTCTGCATTATTCCACCTTTTAATTTATTTATTTTTAACCCCATTTAGCTAATTTAGCCCACGTTGACATACCACAGGATCGGAATGTCATCTTAGTGAAGGAGAGAGGTCCCTATTACAAACCCTAATGGGAATATGGCTGAGTGGATTCCCTAAGGAGTGTTGGCACATACGACTGGATGCGACTGGATCCTAAAAGGTGCACTAAGGGCTTTTTGACAGTCAGAGCAAGCCAGGCAGTGGATTAGACTGAGCATTTGTTCTAACAAACCTGCTTGTTATGTAGGACTTCAGTATGTTGCAAGAATTAAACATCAGTAAAAAGTTATAATGCTAAAAATAAGTGTGTGCATAGTTTGCAGAGAATCACATTATATCTATGTAGTCCACTAAAATTCAAATTTGCAGAAAGGTCTGGAAAAGGTTTCTATCTAAACAGATTTAAAATGAACATGACGTGTTAATGTTGGTCTGTGAGCACTGTGGTCAAGTTATGAATGAAGTTAGAACTAAATGTTCTCTGAAGTCATAGGAAGTCACATGTCTCCTTCCTATAGTTGCTGTGCTAATCGCATACTCTTAACATACGCTACATAGAAACAGAAGACCAAATTACATGTAACTCTGCTGGAACTGAAAGAAGTGCAACTTTAGCATCACCCAATGGCTTTTTAATTCTAGGTTTTTCTTGAGCAGAGATGTGAATGCGTGCTGTGTGTTGCTCTCACTTCCTTTCCCACTGCTACAGGTTGGCTGTCTGAGGTCGGCGACAGAAACTCCTGCTCTCATCTCTCTCAGAGTCAGATGTTATCATTAAAGGACAACTTCCAGAGAGCCACAGAGAGCTGTTACAGGAAAAGAAACAGAGAGAAAGGAAACAAATCCACCTCTTTTAAAAAAAACTTATGCTGTAACAAAGCACCCATAGTAAATAAAGTTTGTATATATTTATTCCCATGGGTCTAGTGGTCTGGCCACAAAGTGGTCCACACCCATCTTAGTCGCAAAAAGTGTAGGGTGACACCATGGCTTTTCGGTTGAGGCCTGTGAAGCTACACTGTGTCCTGCACATCATCTACTGCGTGTAGGCAAGCTTTAACAGATCAGGAAACATGAACTCATTTTTAATATGGCCCACCTACAGAAAGCATACCAAATTAACTTTGTGTAATGCAGAGGACGTCTGGGAGAACATTTTACACAAATACTATTTGTATATAGTGTTAATGAATGTACTGTCGGTATGAATCGTATATACGAAATATCCAAGAACAGCTAAGAAAATTAAATTCACATGATTTTTGCTGTTCACTATAACCTTCCATAAAAGTTGAAGGGCAAAGTGCAAGATAAATGGATGTGTGACAATTATAATAAAAATAATTGTCCACACTCAAGTCCCCCTTAGTAAGAGCTGGGAGAAAAAGAAACTCTCTCTGCAGGTTTGTTTTAAAGCGGGGCTTTTTTCTAGAGAAGGGATTTTCAGCATGGCCATATGTATTACTGCAATAACACTTTTTAATCTTGAATATATATATATATATATATATATATATATATATATATATATATATATATATATATATATATACACACACACACATATATATATATATATATATATGAATATAGAATATATATATATATATATATATATATATATATATATATATATATATATATATATATATATATATATATATATATATATATAGAAGAATATTGAATAGATATTGAATGTGTATATATATATATAAAAGAGACTAAGTCTCTTACCCTCCCTGCCCACACACGTCATCAACACACCAGACATGCAAGTCTGAACATGTGCCAAATGTACAGACAGGTCTGCAGTATGCCATTGATGAACATTCCAAAGGGTTTTGCCATCAGTGTTTGGGCTAAACATGATGTGCTCTCGGTGCAAAGGCTTCAGGCCTTTCTTCTTACTGCCATGGAGGAAACACAGCAGGAGAAGAAAAGAAAGCAAGAAAGACTTTGTGATCGCTAGAGCATAAAGGCACCATAAATGACCATAATGTCACAAATAGATACCATACAAAATTTGGCCAGCACATTTTCTGGCAGTCTGTCCACGCAGATGCTATCAGATATGCTATCCAGCCTGTAGCAGAACTAGGTAAGAGTACCCCACCCCCACCCCCCCACCCCACAAACTGCAAGTTGTCCAGCCTTGGCTATAGGGCTGAGTGAGTGCTGATTGGAACGCAGGACTATCTGCTGGCTAAGACCAGCAGACCTTTCCTTGATGGACCGAGACCAGGTGTTGTCCTGGAACAGGCCTCAGGCGGTGCGCTCACTGTTCTGACATGACCGGCAATTCTCCCTCGCAAATCTGTCAGAGGATCGTTCCCATGGCTGACGCACTGTGTGTCTCCTATTTTAGGCCATGTGTCTTTATTATCTTCAGCTGGACTATCCTACCTTCATCCACACCATGATCTATGGGGGGAATATGGCACCAAGGCTCTTGCTGTGTTCAGTCCCTGTGCTCAGCTTTAGACATGCCTGACAGGTGGGGCATGAGGGAAGGACCAAAACATTTACAATTAAATTTGCCAGACATGAGTTATGACTCCTGCAAAGCAAATGCTTTTTTGTTTTAGTTTCGCTGGCCCATTTGGTGGGCCAGTTGACTGTCAGTGCGGGGGTGGGGGGTCAGCATGTGTGTGCAGTAGCTATCTAGGGATCTAGCTCTTTACCCTGTTTACTGTTTACCTATTAATTGTGCAATTAGGTAAATTGCTGTATGGCTGGATTACATCCAAAAGGGCCAGTCAAAACCCCAAAAAGTTAAAGTAATCTTATTTTCTCAAGGGTAATATTATAGACATTTTTATATAAGAGGCCAGCACCCCATTGTCGAAATTGACCAAAGGATCTAAGGGACTTCATGCTTAACACATGTTGTTAGCTATAACTATAACTAACAATTTCCAAGTACAAAGCTGACTGATATTTTGGCACTCTATGCAGCAGATAACTTGAAGATACCAGGCCTCTAGGAACGTGATGATTTAGAGACTTGCATGAAAAATCTGCGTAGTGAAGGGCAGTCCAGTAAATCACAAATACTACCTAAAGGACTGGTTTAGCTAAAGTGGCCCATTTTGCCAATATGGGGCTACAGTAGTCATTTCCAAAGACAGCACTGCCGAGAGACTCATTATGAACAGCCTTCATGCACCAGCTGCGTCTGTTAAGGAAGAGATGGGATGTCGCAATCGATGGGCTCTCTGTTAGTGGTCTTAGTGGCCTGCTGTGCCGAGCGTGGCCTAATTGATGGTGGCGCCTCTCAAAAGTGAGAAATGCGTACGAGGACTCGTCTGTTATCTCCCATGCGAGCTGTACTCTGGAGCTCCACCCCCCTCCCAGACGCACCCTCTCCCTGCCGCCGGACTCCATCGAGCCTTGGGCAGATCCGGCCTTTATTTGGATGGCTGGATCGATCTAGGTAGGGCAGTGTGCGCGCGGATTGCCAGCCAAGGGCAATTAGGCAGTGAGACGCCAAGCTCGGCGCACAGGCCCGGGGTGGGGGGTAGGGGCAGGATGGAGACGGGGTGGGGGCAGGCCTTTGATCGTGGGGGCAGATGTGGGTTTCACGGGGACATTTCAATAAGCGAGTGATTGGGCCCTGGGGCGATGCACGCTCTACCACTTCCTCTTCCAATCAAGCAATTATGCAGCAGGAGTGAACAGTAAGGGCTCCCAGTGCTCCACCAAGCTGGCCGCCTCCATCAGACCTGCCCTCTGGTTAGCGTCAGCCTGAGGAGAGTGGTCCTAATGCTAGATTCAGAAGAATGCCTAAGACAGACACTGGACGTGCGTGCGCTGCACACACACACACTTCTTTAAAGCCCTTGAAAATAAGCTGTGACCACAGACGCCTGTGTCGCCGTGCACAGCCCAGGGTTTGACGTCACTTGCGGCTCATTTTGCACTCTCGTCAGAGATAAATGAGAACAGCGGTGTTTGATGTATATGAGATAACAGGCTGAGGTCTAAACACCGACGCTGTATTGTGTTTCCCATTAACTCCGACTCAAAAAACAGGCTCGATTCCAAAGTCAGTGACCCATCTGGCTATTGGAGGTGGAATATTTCGGTTGAGATTGAGGCCATGCACCTTGTTCGGTTTCAGTGCGAGTATCCAGAGTCCTGCTCGTGTTTCACATGCCACTTTTCTATGGGAAGCTACTTTACAGACAGCCAGGGGCTCCCTTTAACCAGCTGCACCAAATGAAAGCTGTACATTTGCTAAAGAAAAGTGCCCATAGATATGGCGAACTGGTGTCGATGCGAAACCGCAAATGTTAAAAAGTCAATTCCTGGTGTTTAGTCCACTGGTTTCCTGCTATTGAAAACACACAATCACTCTGCTTTTCGGAGGAATCCTTTTTTTGTGTAATGTGGATATAGCCGTCTTCAACAACAGGAAATGACGCAACTCCATTTAGGAGAGCTGTGAAGTTTGCGAGATGACACGGTGAATCACATTGGGGTTTACTGTAAGTAAAGCACACTATAAACTATGGTGCAATGTTTCTAAAAGAAGAGTTGAGGCACGTGGGTGTTTCTTAGGACAGAAAGTTACAGAAACAAATACAACCCAGCTAGCTGTTGCAACTTCATGATGCTGATTCTTTCTGCCAACTGTCCATTATATCAAATTATAGGAACTGAGGTGGTAAGGAAAAGCAGTACTTTCCGAAGAAGAAATAAAATTTTGTTTATGGGCCTTCTAATGCCCCATTCTAACGCTCCATTTCAGCGAACACCCCTGGACTCCAAACAACAAAAGTCTCCGTCCTTGTGTCAAGCTTACTTTTTACACTTGCTTAAATAGGTCGCCAGGAGAGACCTTCCATTTGTCATGAAACAGAGTCTGAACTGAGATACATTGTGACACAGATCCACGCCATGCATTGTCCTGCTGTTCATGGTGTTGTTTACCTGCTTAGCTTAAGCATTAACATCCAACAGTCGAGTGATCTAGACCCTTAATCCAAGTTTTCATAAACCAGGAAAAACTGGCCCAAGAAAGAGAATACCAGATGGACATTGATTGTATGGAGAGGAAGACTGAGGACTGCAGAACCGGTTCGAAATAGCAGGATACGTCTCACTTCCTGCTTGTCCCTGAGGTCTACCATTATTATCTTCTCAGATCAACAGGGTATAGCTTGTTATAGATCTGCTGTTCCACAAAGGTGTCTGAGTGCTTGCCATTATAGTATGTGTTGTATGTACTCACAGTGTCCTGTATACACATGCAGGGACCTACAAGCTAAACTGAACCTGACAAAAACAATCATTGCAAACCACACAATAATCAACATAAACACACCTTCAACAAGTGTTTGTTATTGCTTTTCTAAACTTACAAGACATTTTTTAACATGAAGTTTTCTTGAATACTGTTTGCAGTTTGCAATATCAATATCAATACTCTATCTTTCCGCTGGACTTAATGGAATTCTGCATACAGGACATGCATTTTAACTTAACTAAACTGAAATGTACACAGTATGTGCTTGGTAATGGGGAAAAAATTGAAGTCGCAGACAACAGTGTTCTCTGGAACAGCGGGTAATGTGTCTGACCCTGGACTCCACCTGCACAGTTCAGCCATGAACTTTTTCAGTTTAATACTCTATGCATGAGGTGGAGAACTTTGCTTCCTGAAATTCTACATGCAACACACACACACACACACACACACACACACACACACACACACACACACACACCCCACACCACATCTTAATCACGGCAAGGCATCATTCAACAGCAACCAGCGCAGCACCAGGTGCCACTGTGAAGACATCATCTGACACGCCAGGAACACGCGTCGCTGGCGGCTTTTCAAAAAAGCTTGCCTTCCTGGCTCTGTGAAAGGGAGGTAGTGAAGGGAATTACCGCCTGCGTCTCTGCACGATGTCGATCGGCCAGTTGACCGCGCACGCTGACCCGCAGATGTTCCCGTTCCACACTTTGAAGGCCCGGTCGGCAGGGGGAAGGAAGCCACAGTTGGTCGGCAAGCTCATGGTTCCCTCTCTCTCTCTCTCTCTCTCTCTCTCCCTCTCTCCCTCTCTCTCTCTCGCTCTCTCTCTCTCTCTCTCTCACTGTCACTTCCCTCACTTGCTTTGTTCTCCACTCGCACTCTTCACCTATTCCTCTCGTGCGCCCATGGCCTCTCGAAGCCGCGTGCACTTCCCATCGCGGACGACTCACGAAAGACAGATGGGCGACTTGGGTGAAAGCCGTGCGAGTAACCGGATCCTGGCGAGTTGGTGCGCAACCCTCGGAGCCGCACGCCGCGCTCGGTTTCAGCGCTCATCCCTCCTCGGGGAGAAAACAGGTTGAGACGGTCGTGCTCCTCCAGCTGTGCTTGGTTGGCTTGGAGCTGTGTCACATGATTTGCTTTTCTGTTGTTTGTTTTTTCTTCGGCTTCTTCTCCTTCCTGAAGAAAAAAGAGTCTTGGTGTGATTCCTGTGGTCAGACTAGTGTGCCGAAAGTTCAAGTCGGTGCATGGTTTATGTGTGCCGAAAGAGTCGTGAGCTTTTCTGAGAGAGAGAGAGAGAGAGAGAACTAACGGTGCTGGAAAGGAGGCAGAGAGCAAGCGAAAACCCTGCCGGCTTCTCTTTCAGCCACTTCTCTTCCTGTGCTGCTGCACGGATCCATGGTGCTGTTGATCTTCCTAACCCTTCGAGCTCTTTCCCCTTCTCTCTCCCTCTCTCTCTCTCTCTCTCTCTCTCTCTCTCTCTCCCTCTCTCTCTCTCTCTCTCCTGCTTGACTTTCTGCTGTCGGTCCTCACCTCCCTTCTTGTCCACTCACAGCTCCAGCTCTCTGTGACAGCTGACCTCATACGCGAATGAAGCGCCTCGCCAGCATGCACACCCGATATAGAATGCCCGCGCGCGCGTGTGCGTGTGCGGGTGTGCGTGTCTGCGTGTTTTTGGCTGTGTGCACGTGTGTTCTTGTGTTCTTGAACAAGTGCCAGTTGAGAAGTGAGGTCACAGCACCGAAGCAGGGGGTGGGTGTGGTGGTGGGGGGGTAGACCCACAGGATGAGTGGCTCCAGCCTTCCTGGAATGTCTCCAACATTAACTCTTTGTGGAAGAAAGATCCCTCCCCACTCTACTTATAAAAAAAAGAAAACACGGCAATATAATCATGCTCCCAGTCATACTATCTACCATCACACATATATACAGCACGACTACCCTTCTCACCATACCGCCCCAAAAAATCACCTTAGGAAATGACCAGCTGCTTAACTTTGATCAGTCATCAACTGATAGTTAAAATAAAAACTACACCCTAAGCACCAATACGGGTCACCTTCATCCTAGGCTGAGATACGCATGAAATCAGTGCCTGGTACAGGGCTGACTCTGAACACTGACTGGTTGCTTAATTACCCCACTGCACTTTAGCTCCCCAGTTCCCCCCAGGGCTGAACAGGATCTCTGCTTAAATTAGGATAAATATTTGCTTAGTCAGAGGTGTGAGAGGGGGCTTAAAGGGGTGCCTTTCTCCCCAACTGCTCACAGTCAACCACATACTGGACAGGGGTGTGACCCCCTTGAGAAGGATTCCAGATTCATATGGAAAATGCATACCGGCAGACAAATGGGCATGCATAAAAATATGCCCACAGACACACACACACACACACACACACACACACACACACACACACACACACACACACACACACACACACACACACACACACACACACACTCACACACTCACATAAGCATGCATGTGCACACACTGGTCGTAGCGTTCTAGGTCATTTACCAGTGCTGTGCTACTGATGTTTCCATTTCAGAACCTGTACTTTAGAAAGCTTTAGACGGCATGCTGGATTCATACGGTTTATGTGACATGGAGCGCTCTTCTGTGCAGTAGAAGGTTATCTTCTTCCTGTCTAAAGACTTCATGTGGGCTTTACACAATGTCTTTAGGCTTGTTGGGAGCTTTTACTTTTAGACTTAGAAGCTCGAGGAATTAGAACTCCTCTAGAGGTTAATCAGTTACTTCATAAATACTGCGGTTTTAATAGTTCAGTGGACTGAGAGGATGAAAAGGTGAAACTAAATGCCATACAGCTTACGAATCATTCTGAAAAAAGACATTAAGAAGTTGAGTCATTACTGGTACGTGTGTTCTGGATTTACCAAATGCCCTGGACTGCTATTATAAGATGTCCTGAGCAACAGCAAATTTAGCGAGTGCATTCAGCTTTGTGTGAGTATATGCAACAGAACAGATTCAAATGTGGTCTGCTCTGCAGGACTGCGCTGTCCAGTGAAACAAGGGGGAGTACAGCAGCTTTCCTGGCTAAGGGAACAGCACCACCTAGTGTGAACTACTGAGGTCAGTAACTTGCAGTGTGTTGCAATGATTCATAGGCTGACCCTGCAGCTCTGAAAAACAGAACAGATTTAAAATAATAAATGCATCTGAAGTTTAACAACCCTGGCTGGTGCCAAAGATGCTTTATTTAAATAAAATTCTTTCCAAAAGTCCTCAGTGAGATATAAAGTAATATAGACCTTTTCAACTCAATCTAAAATGATAATTTTTTACATTCAATTCAATTTATTTATTTTGCACAGATACCAAAGATTCCTAGTTAGACTCCCTTAAAGATTTCCTGAATTCTTTCAGAGAGACTGCTCAGATGAATTATAGCAACAACGAAAACTCGAGCATTAACAAATCCACTTTACCGTGAGCTGTACTCCTGTTTGAACCTATCACAAGCAGTTCATAAAGAGAGATATTATCTTATCTTATTGGTCTAAAGATCGCTGAAAAAACTCACTGCATTCACTGACATTTACAAGTCTGCAGTATATATATTTAAAGTCTTTTAGACAAATGAAATATGTACATCTCACTTTTGGTTGTTCAGAGACAAATGCGATGTTATTGAACTCATAGCAATGCACAGATTAGGGTTGGGTTTCTTACAAAGCCATTAAACACAGAGCACACTGATTAGAACTGCTTCACGTGACGTCACACCAGTCTTATCGGCTAGGATGAGGCTATAAACTTGGTGGAAGATATCACAGTTGAACCACATATACCATAACACAGTGAAGCCTAACAGATCAAGGTCAGGGAGATGACCATAAGAAGGTTCCTCGAAATGCGCTGCTTGAAAAAAGGTGCCCGGCGGGGAGCCCAGAACGTCTCCTGTGCCGTGATGCCCCCACCTCACCCATGCCCCGCTCAATGCCCTGCTGGGCAGAGCCCCCACTCTAGCTGTGCTTGGGCCAAACGCCACCTAGTGTGTGGCTACACACATACACCCAAACACTCTTGTCTACTAAAAAAAGAATTGTTATTGTAGTTTAGCCTGCCTCTGTACATATGGGGTATGTGTGAGTCCATATTATATGTGTATGTGTGAATATATACTGTATATGTATGGCTATGTGTGAGTATATACTGTATGTGTAAGTACACACTGTATATGTGTATGTCTGAGTGCATACTCTATATTTGCGGGTATATGTGAGTACATACTGAATATTTGTATATTTGTGTATGTGTGTGTGTGTGTGTGTGTGTGTGTGTGTATGTGTGTGTGTGTGAGTAAAAAGTGTACAATCATGAGATTCTATATTCAAGCACCTGGGAGTAGAAAACAGACTATAGTTTACAGTTCAACCTGAAGGGTTTACCCAGACAAAATGCAATAATTCCAGCTCCTGGACTGTAAAGACAGCCCAAATTAAGCACAAAATAGACTGCCATTAAGCGTTCTCAAACGCTTCCACTCAAGGTCAGTATTTATGGATATGGCTCTATAGCGATCCTCTCAGACTGTATACTTGTGTATACTTCTCACGTGTGCACATCACTGGCATGTTGCGTGGTAAAACTTATATAAACATGACCATGCAAGACAGTAGAAATAAAAACAAAACAAAACATGATTTGTTCACTGGGCAGTGAATGGAAGGTCAGCTCTGCAGTGTCTAGGGATAGGAAGTTGACGCAGGCACACGCCGTAATCAGACTGCTGCTTGCACTCTGGGAACTGTTCCAGACTCTGGTTGTTATTTTTGGGACAAGTCACATACTTCGTTATCTTTTTATTAATCGTCTCTCTCCTTATTTTCCAGCACATGCTAAGATCATATATCTTTGTTGTGTACACGGTTTCATAGAGAATCAAAGAATAGCATACATACACAAGTGATGGAATGTCTTTTAATTAAGGATATTTTCTTCTAAGTTTATTAAAAAAAAAATTCAATTTGATGGATAATAAGCATATGTTGGACCTACTATTGCAGTTGTTTTCTGGTTTGCAATAATTTGTCACATAAAATGTTAAACCAACAATGTAAGCCGAAGTGTAGAATCTCCAACAGACTGAACACTTAAAGCTCCTCCTTGCTTGGCAATACACTCTGGCCAGGACCTCGGGGAATTAGGAAACACTCTAGCAATACACTCTGGCCAGGACCTCAGGGAATTAGGAAACCCTCCCCCTGGCTTTGATTCTAAGCTTGATCATTTCAAAACGTGACCCTCATCCCCCGAACACAGTGTATTTGCATTTGTCCAGTATGGTAAGTTTCACCATATAGTTTGTTAACAACCTGAGTGTCTGTAGACCATCTGCTGGGGACGGTCCAAATAAAGAGTGAGCTGATGTTCCGAATAATTTTTATCTGATGGAAGGGCACCCCAGCAGCAGAGATCTTTATAAGGAGAGAGTCGAGCCCTGAAGCAGCAGGATGGTGAGATCTTCTGTCAGCCACAGAGGAGGCTGCTGCCTCTCATCGAAGGGTGACTGAGAGTTCCATCTCCCTGCCAGAATGACAGGGCCCACTGTGGGAATCTGAGCTGGAACCTTAGGAGCCTCTGGAGAGAAGCTTGGACTGAGGGCAGATGGCCTGTCCAGAAATGTTCGGTCAACCCTCGTCACATTGATGTTGACTTCGAGCGTGGAGCGTGAAGCCTGGCCCGTAAGCAGCAGAACTACGAGGCATCCTAGGATCCTCTCTGCTGCCTGAACATCTTTACTGCTGCTAATTGCTCTGCTGTAAGGTCGTTACAGGCGGATTTCGGAGGCTGCTGCCCTTCTTCCTCTGGCGGCACTGACACTGTCGCGTCCCGCAGGCAGGGGATTAGATTCCAGCCTCTTAAAACACAGCCCTGCATGCTTTGAAGGCTCCGGCACTGATATGTTCATGTGCCTGTGACATCAGCACATCTGGAAGAGATTAGAGATGGAAACTGGGCCTGGTGGGGGAGAGCAGACCTGCCTTACTCTAAAAAAGGCCATGTCTAATAATAACTCCGCTGGGCACGTCCAGTTTTATTACTACAACTGCCTCTTTTGCTTTAGTAATAACAAGGAGAGGCTGTGTCTTAGTCACTCCCTGCAGTTCCACAATCGGCGCACTTTGAGGATTGACTTTAAACAGCTAAACTGCTGCACTTAGAAAGAACAGCGGGCTTTGGGTTTAGTTTAAATTTAAACCTTTTCCGGACTCAGTGCACCTGTTTCATCAGGCTATTATAAAAGCCTTCTTAAGAAATGATGAAAGGATGTTTTGCCGCAAAGAATTAACAATTTAGAGGCTGGAGTTAAAATGTGTGAAAAGGTTACTAATAATGCTCATTGGTGAAAACATACTGGAAAAGGCCTGATAGGCTGGCAAAGGTTTTCTTATGCAACCTATAGAAACATTCTTTAGCATCAAATTTGCAATTGTTTTTTGCAAATCTTCAGGATTTGCATAATTTTTAACATGCAAATGCAGCACTATCGCAATTTGGGTAATCCACAGGACACTGTGCCTTGTGTCAAATAATGTGAGCTGCAGTGCACTGGATATTGACTCTGACATCATTGCTGTTCTGTTGTGCCAGGCTGACAGTGGGACCATGATGTTTTCATCCCAACCAAACCCCTCCCCCAACAAAGCCAACCTCACACACACACACACACACACACACACACACACACACACACACACACACACACACACACACACACACAAAGACAAACACACACACACACACAAAAGCAGTTCTAAAAGCAGCAGTGCACAAATCTCCTCATTAGTTTAGATGTCAGTATGCCCACAAGAATAAATAAACAAAGCCCAAACTGTAGGGGAACAGGAACACAGCAGCTGCCGTGACGCCACAGGTTATTTGCACTTTTTTGCCTCTCATTGAGAAACATCTGCCGCAGGGCCATGGTTCGTGACAAGCCTCGATATGCCTGCCACTCTTTCAATGTGTCAGTGTCAGACTTCTGTTTGTCTTGTCTACAGTCTCTGAGACCACACTCACACTCCCTTCCACTAAAAGAAGAGCAGAACAGGAGTGCGACTGGTCATGAGCTTTCACATGCCCCTGTCCATTTGACCACAAAACACCGCTTGAAAAACAACAAGCCTGCTGCAGCAAACAGTAAACATTAGCAGTGCAGGGGGTAGCCAGTGAAGCCATTTAAGAAAGAAACAAACAAAACGAAACCTACCCGATGCAGGAGTGCCTTCTCCGACCTGAACCAAAGCTGAAGAGTGAGCTCCTGCGAGGTAAGCGGTGGTCTTTGTGCATGGTGTCAGACTGTGGGACAGACCCTTTACTGTGTGCACAGCTTCAGCTTGCACATGGCAGCCTGAGAGTGTCGAAGGCACATTTTCAGGGGACTGATCTTGATCAGCCCTAAAGCAAGAAGTTGGATTACCCAGGCATGGCGGGGGTGGGGTGGGGCTGAGGGGAGGGGCAAGGGGGTTAGGATTAGTAAGAAGAGGTGTGGCTGGGAAGCTTCAGTCCAGTCAGGTAAGGAGTCCGTGGTCTGAGGTGCCACTGAAAGTGGCCCGACCGTGGGGAGGGCCTGCGACACTCCGAGCCCTGCACTCCGATCGTCAGCGTTGGTACGGCACGGGCGAGATCTTTTTCACATGCTGTTAGCGAGACTTTGCTGGCCTGTTTCACCCAGATCTGGGGCCGAGGTCGCTGGCAGGTCTTGCGACAAACACTGTGGAGTTCCTCAGTGCGCTGGACTAATTTTGCTTTCCCTGAAGCTGTCTAGCAACCAAGCTCTGCTTTCTTCTGCGAGCAGAACAAGAGTAGTAAGGGGAACGAAAGAAGAGCTGGCAGAGCATCGACCTCTGGGATCCCAGGAGACGTACATTCGGGAGTACGAGGTCCCGCTAAGTTTCCATATTTGTTTTGCATTGGCTCCGTGTCCAAAGTTGGAAGTGAGTGAGGGCCCAGGATTGTTGCGCAGGAGAGAGAGCAACTGACAGACAGAGAGAGAAAGAGAGAGAGAGAGAGAGAGAGGGAGAGAGAGAGAGATAGAGTCGAGAAGAGAGGACATGAGGATCTTGGCTGTCCTGGGCAAGCAGCGCATGTCCAAGAGGCGCTGAGCTGGTGTTGTGTGTGTGTGTGGGGGGGGGGGGGGGGCGTGTAGTCACACACTGTGACGCTGTATCTGCTGCTGCATATGTGTGTCTGGACTTGTGGGAGCTAGCGCTGCGTGTCTCCTCTCTGCCTGCCTACACTGGCCCAGCCTAACACATGGAAGCACACTATATCCCCAAGGGGTGCTAGCACCACACACACACACACACACACACACACACACACACGCACACACTCTCTCTCTCTCTCTCTCTCTCTCTCTCTCTCTCTCTCTCTCTCTCTCTCTCTCTCTCTCTCTCTCACACAGACACACACACACATACACACACACATATATATTATTTATTGTTAGAGCTGATAAGGGATGAAGGGGTGAACATGGTGGGAGGAATGAAGGAAAAAGAGAGGTGTGCGGAGGAAGGGAGCAAGCAGATGAAAAGTGGAACATGCTTGCTGTGACTCGCTCATGCCCCCTCGTTCCTCCACACGGGCGCAGGCCTGGAGTGCTGCTACGACGCATACTCCTGGACAGCACACGGACTCACAACGACACTCCTCTCCATTCTCGGCCTACTCCTCTGCAGAGGTGTTTGGAAAACCTTGACAAGCTTCATGTCTTGGCTGCCAATGCGTCATCTAGACAGCAGTTCTTTGTGTTTTTGCCTTTATCAGTGACTGTGGCTTGGCTGGGTCCCTGAGAGCCACTGGCAGGGTTTCCAGGGGAGGGGGGGAGAAAGAGAGCAGGCCTGGTCATTTGCCTGATGGAGCAGTCTCAAAGGTCCCCGGGAGTGCGGTGCGATCACTGGAGCTGATTGAGAGTCGGAGGCAGGCAGATACATGCTGCAGTTGCAGCAGGCGTGGGGCGAGATCGACTCATTAGGGCAAGGCTCTGACTCAATACACAGGTGAGTCAGTGGGATGGACTTTGCTCTTAGCACAGCGGAGAGAAGTGGTTTTCAAAATCATGCGGACACTTATGAGAGGCCCTTAGCTGAATCATCTACGTTTTTGTGTAAAAAAAATTAAAAATCCAAAGCAAAAGCAGCCGATCGTAGCAGAAAGCCACCGAGTATACATCTTTGCTGCGAATTAGCTACCAAAATGATCAAGTTCACAAATTATGGCTTATTCTACATACAGTGTGGCACTATTGCCATTCATAATGAGTTTGCTTATCCAAAACCATGGTGGCACAAAGAGTTTGAAAAAAAAAAGAAAGATAGGAAATATAAATCATACGCAGACACGACTTCATCTTAACACAAAGGCTGTATAATGCCAAATGACGAGGTCTAAGCCACTGTATATCTGTGTCAATGCATCAGTACAAACAGCACACAGAAGTTGCGCATATAAAAAAATGCTTTTTGTGCAGGACTATTCAGATGTCTAAATCAAAACCCGTTTGTAAACAGTGAGAGGGGGGAAGGTGATTCTTCCCATCTCCAGGCCTCCCTATACAAAGTAGGCAGCTGCCATCACATACCTATATAGCACTCCTTCACCAGTGCTTATCTACAGCCAGCTCCGTTGGGCACTCTTCTTAAGAGGCAAATGGTCCGTTTATCTTTTATGACACCAGAGCTAATTGCTGAAAATGATGGCTGGGATGCTCGTAAAGTAGCGCTTGGCCAATCCTGTTTATCTGATTTGGCAAGCAGTGCACATGCATGGCACTAAAATTCGCTTCATACTTTGTGCTTTGTGTGCTGTGACTGTGTTTTGGTCATGAAAGAAAATCCACCTAATCCCCGGAGCTTTTATCAGATACCGGACGTTCTAATTAGAAACGCCATGTCAACGCACGATGGAGCTGGCCACGTTCCACCCTCTCCATCTGCCGCGGTCGTTCCAGGTCATACAAGACGGTGCGGCCAGCGGGAGGCGGAGCGGGAAGAGGCTGAAAGCTCCAGACGCTCGTTAGGGGCCTGCAGTGACAGCCTGCCTATCGGCGTGTAGTAACACTGCTGTAAAACTCCTGGAGAGTGCGAGGAGAAGTGAAACAACAGTCTAGGTGCAAGAAAGTGCAGCTCTGTGCAACGCTGTGCGCGGTTTGGAGACAAAAGCAACATGTTTGGTGATGGGGGGAGGGCGAAGGTTTGAAAGGCTTTAGGTTATAAGCCAATGGAGGAATAAGCCTGCCAGATGTATGCAGTCAGCAAGGAGGAAGACAGCATTGTTTTATTGACTTTATTCAGGGTAGAGCCTTCGGGTGGAAAAGGCCTTAAACTAGTGATTGAGCTGTCTGTTAAATCTGTGCAGAGACTGGCCTCATCTTTTTTAATGAACTCTGCAGCCAATGCGCTCACATATGCACCTTTTGTGATTGAGAGGATAATTATAGCATAGATTGGCTATCTGATCTTTGTTTGTGCCTATTGATGTCGAAAGCAGACATCCTCTGTGCACACGACCGAGAGAATACAAAACAGCCTGTGAAAACAGCTGGCATGGGCCCATATCCCTCACCTTTTGCATTTCAAATGTTCATGTTAATGAGCCACTGAATGTTGGTCAAATCACAACCTTCATGCAGCCATTGCATTGAAGTCCTTTGGGTCTCCAGACAGGAGGCGAGCAAAAAATTCAGACTTTACCCTAAAAAAAGAGATCAAGATGACTAAAGTGTCAAGAGCTTAAATGCAACAGTTAAGATAAATCTTCTGCCTTCGCACATTTGAAGTTTCACATTGCAGCCATTTGGGCCTCTGTCTCATATGACTGATAGGGGCTCTCGGATACCATAAATACTCCAGACTTGATCTGTGTGAGGACGATTTATGAGCCAGACAGGCCCATAACTCTTGAGTTTGAAAGATGAGCACATCTTATCTACAGCCCTTGTCTCCGCTGCAGGAACCACAGAACAACCATTCACAAGCTCCTCTGCCAAAACACCCAGAGGACATCTTAGGTTCAGCCAGGGTAAAAAGTATATACTGACAGTGCAACACACAGAAAGCAGTGGAATGAGTGGAATGGCCTATGGCTTTAGTGTATTTACTAAGATATCTACTCCTGATGTTTCTTGATGTGGCCGTTGCAAAACAATAAAAATAGTTCGCTGCGAGATGCACTTCAGAGAACTTTCCAGTGCATAACTTAGTGATCTTCTTCTCTTGTTTGATTTCCTATAGCAAAACTAGAAACCTAAAATATATTGGAATTCTTAATGAAGGAAATTTGGTATGACAAGGCTCATAGTGTCCCTCACGGCGAGAAAAATTATCCTATAGATTCCCTGGAAGTTTTCCATGACAATCTATCATTCATGACTTCCAAGTGAACAAAACACCTCTGATGTCAGATTCTGTGGAAATAGTTTAACTTGGTCTATGCAATAAAAATGTTTCACTGAGAACCAAAAAGCTGTACAATTCACTTTCTCCAATCGTAGTTAAAGTGTATGTCAAGGCTGACTATTAAATTTACTGTTTGATTGTCAAAATGTTTCCTCGAAGAGCTGCCAGATAGATGGATAACAGTGTTAACAAAACACCACGCTGCATTTATTCTGGGCTACTGCCAAAAATGATTCGGATGAATGGGAACTACTTTGATACAGAATAACTTATCCTGATACAAATATTAGAACAGGCCCAGAAACAAAGAGGAACTCGACTGCATCTTTGGAGCTATTTCTATGCCTCTATACTGAACGACATGTTCAGCTGAGGTCAGAGGTCAGTTGGGGCTACACAAAGACCACAAAACTCACGTGTGTTTTTTCCCACCTGTACTCAAGCGCAGAAGAGAAGAGCAAGACAGAGCCAGCTGATAGCCTATTCCTGGCAAACCACACCGAGCTCTGTCACCTGAGGCAGTGAGGAAGGCCTGGACCCAAAGCAGAAGAAAGGCCTCCATTCAAGCATTCCACAGCACAGCTCTCTTTGATAACTCTCCTGCACTCTCCAATGATTTAAACTTTGGTTTACCTTAACGACACGACAGACCCTCTGTTTAGCAGGCTCCTTGTGAGTCTCAGAGGTGCATGACATGCAAAAATGAACCAGCAATGTGAAAAAAAAAAAGGTTAAAAAAAAGCAGGTTAAAAAAAAGTGTGAGGCTGTTCTGCTGACCTCAGTGTCGGAGCATGTCTGTGCCGATTGGCAGGTAAGAGCACATGCTGCAACTGAGAGAAGGTAAGAATTCCACTGCAGAGGGCAAAGCTTGTGGCCATACCTGGGCGTGTGGGCCAGAGTGAACCGCCTCTGGAGGACGATACTGCGGTTCATCAGAAGCTTCCGGAAGAGCAGCGGCGAGTTGCGTGGCGAGTTACGTGGTGACTGTCTTGAGGTCGGAGAGCTACACGGGGAACCGCCAGATGACCTCGGCCTCATCCTGGCCGGCTGTGGACCCGGTCCCGAGATGCTCCCCTCCTGCTCTGCCTCGCTCATGGTTCCGAGTCACCCTGGGCTCCTTCTGTGTAGGTATGGCCACGCAAGCATCTGGTATCCCCCACTGACTTCAGCGCAATGGCCCAGAGACTCCAGAGCAGCAGCAGAAGGTTCAGAAACCTCATGAGTGAGGGCTGTGCGAAGGGTGGAGCAGGAGTTGAGGAGCAGTGTGCAGGCTTCCTCCTGCCAGGTCCAGAGCTGTCCCACCTCACTCAGGGGAGCTGGCGAGCAGTTGTGACAGACACAAGCGAAGCTCATCGCTTGCCCTCTGGCTCCAGCTTTGTTTACATTACAGGAACTCCCTCCCTTCCCCTGCCTAAATATGGCTAGATGAATTATTGGTGCAGGGGTTAGCTGTTAGAAGGGGGGTGGGGGGTGGAGGGGGTGGAGGAAGCCAGGAGAGGGGAGCGGTAGAGTGGGGGGAGTGAGTATAAGAAAAAGGGGGTGGGTGGTTGGGGGGGATGGCGGGTTTTGGCCTGAAAACCCACAGGAGACCCGAGGGTCCAAGAAAAAGGGAGGTAAAAAAATTCTTTCTATAATCATTTCCTTTCTCAGCCCATCTGCGTGTAAACATTAACCGCCCCCTCACTTGCCCTGGCCTCTCCCCCTCCGGCTCCACTTTCCACAGTGTAAATCTGCTGGAGGCTCGTCTCAGGCTGGAGCACACGTTCTCTCCCACACAGATCGCAATGGTTTTAGGATGCAGTCAAGTGAGAGGCCTCCTGAGAGAAAGAGCTAGAATCCTGACGCACGAGGCAACAGCTGGGCCTAAATGAAATGGTGGCTCAGGCATGCCTTGAATTGTTTTGATTTCAATGTTTTTGAAGACCATTGTAAATTGCACAATATATATGTCCAGTATACTCACTCTTGCTTTAATGGGTCATTTATTGCACTGCTCCCAATTATATAAGCCTTACACAATAATCCCTACACATTGAACTTTGTGACTAATGTATCAGTGTATCAGTTTGGCCAACTAATTCTAAAGAGAAAGCAGAAAGCGGTCATTTGAATGAAGCCATGAAGTATGTTTAACAAATTGATGAGAGTGGTGAAGGTACATCTGTTAAAATCCAAAAGCTCAGGGATCTGGGGATCAGAAAATCTGTCTGATCTCTCCACCAATTCAAACACAGCTGCTGGGTAAATGCCTGCCAAATCCAACCAGCAGATGGGGCTCCTAGAGAATATTCTCAGCCCTGTATGAAGTTCTGACAAAGACGGACACGTACTTGGTTACACGTGCACGCACACACACACACACACACACACACACACACACACACACACACACACACACACACACACATACACACACTCACTACAGGACTGTATTTTTATCAAGGCATGTGGTATTAGCACAAATGCTTTACCTTCTAGAGAGATAAGCACTACTATGCTTTCAATTACATGGTTCACTGAGGCTTTCCTCAGAACAAAGTAAAGTGGTGATGAACTTGTTATCAGACACCCCAGCAAACGTCCAGGGTTTAATGGCTCCCTCAAGTCTACACTTAATTTACTTGGCTCCACAATTCATGGTGTCCATTTTGGGCACAAAATTAAAAATTGTACATATTATAAAAGGTCTTTTTTACTTGTTATGCAATGTATTCGCATAAAACTGCTATACCTACTCATGAATGATGATAATACAATGTATAATTATCTATTAATAAGATACCTGTATATTTAAGTTTTGTGAGGACATTTCCCGTGAAAAGAATATACTTGATGAAGCATTTAAAGTGTTCCAGAGATTAACAAAATGTTCATAAATAAAGTCCATTCACGTTCCATAGCACAGTAGCCACGTGTTTATATAAAATGCTCTTTAGAAACAGTAATTTCCTCTTAGCTGCTACAATCTTCCCATTTAAAGTCCAGGACACACTGCAGCTGGACTGGCTGTTAAGTGTGACATTCGCTAGCCAGTGAAGCTACATGCGGTGCCAGCTGATTGGCCAGTATGCTGAGTGCTCGAGTTTGGTAGACTAGGAGACTCAAGGCCATCGCCGTAGAAACACATTCTTTCATCCATGTATAGGTCTCACAATGATCATTTTTGGTGCAAGCAACTCAAATAGTTCAGCATGGCGGACGGGAGCACGCCATTAGCAACTGAATATGTCACTGCTTCTGTCTAAATGGTATGAATCTCTTGGCAGACTCGTTCTGCTAAGGCTTGTCCTATGGTCCATCTGTCCTCAGTAGTACTAAACCAATCTAAACTAAATCATCCACAGCACTGAAAAGCAAAGAAAATCAAACTTTTCCATGAACTGGAATAGTAGTAGAAACTGTTATTGGGTTTGTAGTAGGAATGTTAAGGTTGTCATTCACAGAGGAGTTTGAGTGGTTCCACTGGAACCGTGTTCACGGCACTGAGTCGTCTGTCAAGTCTCAGCATGTTACTATAGCGATATGGTATCCCCCACTTCTGTAAAGCAAACTCGAAGGCTGCCTGTCTGGTTCAGACAGCCTGTAAGATTGCCTAGGCAACCAGAGTAGCTGAAAAGCAGAGATGTTTTAATTTAAGGTAAGAAAGGTGGGCTCTGAGGATGTGTGAGTGACCGTCAGTGCACCTGGATCTTCGGGAACCTCAACTGGCCTTTAAGAGGTCTGGAATAATGGTCGGCTCTGCGAGAAAGAACTGCCTGCCACAGCTGAACACACATCTAAACACACACACATGGACTTTTCACCTATAATGCTAGCCTTCTTGGGCCAAGGACAAAGAATGAGGGAAGAAAAGGAGAAGTGTAATCTTATAAATACTAAAGTAAATATAATTACTACATCCAAGAGACATCTGAATTCAGTAATTTCAATAATCCTTCAAGTATTCAATAATTCAATCATTCTTATATGAATGAATGATTTTTGAACAATCTTTGAAAACACCGACCTCTAGTGACTGAGAAAACTGGTGCATGCATAGTTTTATATGCTAAATATTTGACGCTTTGCACAAATGCGTTAAAGTACATCTTATGTTTGTTAACTGGGTTCGGTGGGAAAAGTCAACTTTCAAAACTACATGTTCAAATAGACTTAAGAAAGCCCGAAAACCACTGGTCACGTATCCCTGTAGCAGGAACAGGAGAATAAAACACACCAGAACTGTGCTGGGACCCATACTAATGGCTAAAGCTTCTAATCAATATCACCCGAGCTGCTGTTTTGAGAAACACCCTGCCATTAGCTCTAAAGAACATCAGGCTAAGAGAACAAAGCTGTGTACCAGTGAGCGGTCTAATTCTGCATCTCTACTCTCTGAGATCGACAAATGAGACCACCTTGGAAGCTGCCTGTGATGTAAAAGTGCAGGTTTAGAGAGGTCACCCATGAAAACTCAGACAGTTCTCTTGATGGTACAATCTTTGTAGTAAAATATTTCCCTAATTCAACCATGGATCTTATATTTCATGAGAAACCATTGGTTCACGTTGAAAAATTAACAGAAATGTGCAGTAAGCTTTAAAATGTATGCTTCCATTGGATTACTAAGCTTCCAGTGGATTATTAAGAGGGTTTAGCCAAAAGGGTTTATAGTATATATTATTTTCACACAATTTCATTTCACATATTAATTGTTAAGAGTGCCTATAAAGTTTAACTGAGAAAATTTGTAAGAAAGTGTGGTTTGTCTTCTGCAGTGTTAGAAAAGCTAAAATGAGAACCATGATTTGGGGAGAGAAGTGAGAATGAGCCTCACTTTATTGCAAAACATGAAAGAGAGGACTCAGATCACAGAGCAGGAAACACATGTTGACTTCGCTGCCTAGTCGAACAGCAGCTGCATGAGATCTGCTAGTAGTAACACATGGTGAATTCAGGTCAAGTCAAAACCTGAGCTATTTGATAACATTGTAGACTCACACGGCAGGAAAAACACTTTATTGATCAAATGTAGGCAGACTGACAGTGCCTTTCCAAATAGTTCAAGCCATTTTTGCGTGTTTGAAATTCCCGATAAGCTGACTACAATCTGTGACCTTTGGGTGGTGCTGTACTGCACAGAAGTGACCCAGGCACCCACAGCCAAGGCCATTAATCACCACAGTGTAAAAGGTAAAAGCTCTAAACTGGTGAAGTCACTCAAGACATAAAGATTTTACAAGTCATTGCAAAGTAATATCAGAAGAAAGGAAAAGGACAGTGTTGGCAGGTAATCTATACCTTTCTGCCATAGTCATGTAGGGAAAATGTCCCAGTACTTTGAATGCCATTGTGTGTCAGCCTAAATATGAGATATGAGATAGCTAAACGGTTTTTCTGAATATTTCACCATTAAATTCAACATGTACCATTCAAGCGGTTAAGATTTTATGGTAATTTCTACCTAACAGCTACCTAATCAGTTGATTTTAATTAAAAGTAGTATGAAAAATATGAGCTCACCCCAGTGCATTTATTTGGAATATTCTGCTACTAAGCACATGTCAACAAATTAGTCAAATTAGTCTGTAATCACACCCACCACATATTACAAACATAAGAAATGAATTAAGGCAGACCAATAAATGCCTCTCAAAATATTTGCATTTCAATATTCTTTATCACTGCACTAGTGTTTTACTGTTGAAAACAACCTAAAGCTGCCAACTATTTGACGTAAGTGAAATGTATTTTGTTAAATCATTCTCTAGTAAGACATATTTGAACCCCTTTACAATTGCATAAGTGGAGGAGTAGTTCCAGAGCATGGGTTTTTTTCAAAATTGAACCGCTTTCTCAGAAATCACCTCAAATAATATGTCCTAGTCAAACAGCTTGATACTTGAGGTAAATGCACATAATAGTCATCATTTTGCCACTTCCACAGATGTCTGCAATCTGGTGGTTGAATATATGGGTCAGGTGTACAAGGTATTGCTGAACATTAACAAAAAAACAGGAGTGCTGAAAAGTTTTTTTAGAGCACTGTAAACTACAACCCTGATTCTTTGCTCATTATGGGTTTTATACCATCTGCTAGTAACTCTCAGTACTGAGAAATGAAGAGATATAAATGAGAAGTAACTTTATTAGGGCATCATTGTCGGTATAGGCATTTTGGCTGAGACCACAGGCAAGATCCATATTGGAAACGTAACAGGGCAGACAAATGTAAAATTCAAAAGAACTGACATACACAGAAAGACTCAGTAATGCATGCTGCAATGCCACCCACTTTCCCAGAAATCCTCTACTTTGTATTGGTCATTGGCCCTTTATTAGGTGCACCTACTGTATGTTATTTAATTACATTTACAGAATCTATCTTTTGCCATAGATATAGCATGATATTGTCAGCCATCCTCTACCCCATTTATCACTAGTCAGCTTCAGACCACAGGACCAGGGCTGAATGGATATTATCAGGATGGTAGACCATTCTTAACACAGTGGTGACCCCAACATGAGGTGTTGCACTTCTATGAGTGTGTCAGACACTGCAGTGCTACTGCAATTCTTACATGTATCAATGTCCCTGCTGGGTTGGGATGGGTCAACCACCTAAAAATATCCAGGAAACAGTCGTCTTGTGGTGAGAAATTGACCACTGAGATAGGAGGCGGTAAACACGGCAACATATCTATAGTCTCTAACATAACACCAACAAGGTGTTTGTAATAAATTAATACCCCGAAACGGGTGGTGAGTGTAGCCATGCACGTTTGTAGCCACGCACCTGTACGGTGTTAACCTGTAAGTGTTAGCATGTGTCTGTCTATTTAAACCCCCAGCAGTGCGTGCCTCACCGTTGGTCATTGTTTGTGTGTTAGCGTCTGAATGTAACCAGTAATCATGTCTGTCTAGCTTGTGTTAAATGTAAAAGGCGTTAGTGGTAAGTGTGTCTGTGTGCATTGTTAATGTTATTTGTGAGTGCCACCATCGTCTATATGTTTTTGTGTCATTAAGGGTTTCACTCCGTCGAGAGAATCTGTGCGTCCTGCTTCACGCCCTTCGGCACTTGGGCATTCGTTACAGAAACACCAGCAAACAGATGCAGAATGAAAAAGTAATGCAGATCAGGTAAGAATCCTCCTTCCGACAGTGACCCATCAATAGCTAAACCTTTCATGAAAAAAGAAAAGAAAAGCAGAAAAAGAATAAATACAACACTGACAGACAAATAAGGTCAATTATACTTTGGATTGTCAATGTGCAGTTTTATATCAGTCACCTTCCTTCCTAAAGAAGGAAGTCTGGCATGCTGCTGCTCCATGATTATGAATCATTCCCAGAGGCTCTGAGTCACACAGCTCTCTCTCCAGCTTTCCAGCCTGCACCATGCGGCCAGGCCTGGACCACTGCAGTGCTAATTGCCAGTGCAGATAGATTAGAAACTACAGGAGGAAAGAGAGGTATTTACTGTGGTTTATCACAGAGCCAAAAGAAATTATACTTCCTTCAGTAAGTCCTTATGACTGGTAATAATGAAATGCTCCCCACGTAACAAACACATTACCGCTGGGCTTGATTTACCTCTTCAAGCTTTATTTGATTGTCGTGGCTTTCAAACTTGTGAGTCTCGCAGTTGGCAACTTATCACGATGACTAAATTGGAAGTAACTCTAGTGTCACCCTAGCCGCGGTGAGAAAGAATGGTATTTTTCTATGCTCCTATGACTTCAGTACTATGGCATATTTCCAATCCCACTAGTACTAATTAATATATCATTTCAGTAATTATTTTTTTTAAACATGTTTTGGAGTTTTCCTGTACCTTCACAGATGTATGCCAACAGGTAATGGAGGGGTAATGGCAGGCCAGATGATCTCATGATGGCAGGCTGCACCTGGCTCAAACACAACACTCAACCAGCGAGAAACCATCGAACAGCATTAAGGGGTGATGGGGGGGGGGCCCTCCGGGTGTCCATTAGTGGGCACTGCACTGAGAAGGACAGGGAGGTGTCTGTCCCAGTCCCATTACAAGAGCTCAGCATGGGGCCAAGAAACGAGCTTCATTTCAAATATGGGCTGTCAAGGTTGGAGGGGCAAGACAGGAAAAGGAAGAAATCTGCAAAGTAGAGGGAGGCTTACGCTCCAAGTGTGCAGATGGTTAGGATAGGATAGGACTGCATGCTGAAGACAAATAGGAGGTTCTTCGTCTTCTGCACTATTGGCTTCCGCATGGCAAATACAGCATTGCGTCTCACTCTGATTTAATAACAGTTTAGGAAAGGAAAAATGCACATGACTCACATTTGAACAACACGTCTGTGTGCATGTCAGATGTGGGCCCATGTCTCTGTATGTGACCTCATATGTGATCACAGAACCTGAGCAAAAGTGCCCAAGATACAGTACATTTCAAAATATGAATCAGTTTAAAGTACAACGATGTGATTTTCCATCACACCACGGACAGACGTAAAGTCAAGCAGAGAGCTTACATTTATTACTTTGAGCCAAGATATTTGCAATCATCAAGCTACTTTTTGCAGATAATTTGGATTGGTTCTAAACAAAGAAAAATAGATTCTGAACCCATAGACCAACCAACACGCATCTGAAATAACTTGCTTGATTAGGGAATCATGGAAATTTTCTGCCTTTCTGTAAGGAGTTAAAACAAGAGGCTGCATATTTTCCATCAGTGCCATTCTAGCCACGTTTGCAAGATGTGGCATATCAGAGAGACGTGACTGCTTAGTCCAGAAGCCGCAGAATAGCACTAGCATGAGTAATCGTATCAAAATCATAGAATAGTTCACAACATGCGACAAATATGGTGAAATCTCCCTTTTATTGTTTTATTGTTTGATTTGCACCTACATCTGTGTTTAATTCTCATGACAGAGATAGATATTAACAGGGGTTCCTTAGTTATTTATTACAGTGGTTATGGTGCTACGTTGTTGTGTTACAAGTAATAAAGTCTTAAATTCATCAAATGATTCATTTATCTTCTTTGTGTAATCACATTTTTTATAATTAAATTTGTGCCCACCACTGCTTGTACCACAATCATAGAAACGTGTGGCCAGACAACATAAAGCTACTGAAAAATATAAAAAAGCAAACAGAAAGAACTGTAATCTGGTAAATATTTTGACTAGTAAAATAAAAGTAGAGTCTAGTTGATGTGTGAGAACATAAAACAAAGCCATGCCATTATTTCACTGGATTTCTATATAGTAGATGTACTTCATTATCAATATTGTCTGAGCTTTTTTTCTCTACTCAAGATGAAGTGATTCGCAAAGCTTGGTATAACAAAGGTACTACTACTGACTAAAATGCTACAGTATTTTTCAAACATCTGTTTTTAAAAATCTGTTTATAGAGAGTGAAAAGGGAACCCACTCAGATTATTAAAATGGAAAATCTTTGTAAGAGGTGTGATAAATTCTGTATGTGGCTGTCACTGCCTGTGGCACTGAATGCTGTTCCTAACTGATGATTGTTCGTAGACTGATTATTTGCAAATGAGTCTTAAAATGCTTGTACGATACTAAAAGGTGAGAAATAAAGAAAAAAAGATAGCGAGGACTTGACTAAGCTAAATAAGCAAAATCTTTATGGATTCAATTAGAAACCCATGAATGAAATAAAGAAACAACAGGTATTGGCCAAGCAAATAAACAAAGGGAGGATTTATACCACTTTTCTAAAAGATGAAACACTGGATGATCCACTGTGTAATCTTCTAAATTAATTTGACTGATCTATGGCAGTTGCACAGAAATGCATGTTTGCTAGGAATTGCGTAGTTAATCTTAATATCCAAGAAACTGAATAATATGAGTAAAAGAATTTGCATATCATGAGACTAGCAATCAAATTAATAGGCTTTGTGTAAGATTGCTGTAATTACTAGCTTCTGATAAACAAATACAAAGCAATGAAAATGCATATGTTGCCCTTCTGTTTCATAATATTCAATATTTTACTGCATACTGAAAAATTCTATGTCAAAACAGATTATGCTTTTATCATGTATGTGTTGGCACAGAGAACAAATTACAAATACTTGGCAAAACGACTTCCTCTGAGGTACTGCATTCAGTTCTCCACCAGTTTAGGTATTTAGCCAATGCTGTGCTATATTTATACAACTCACACATGCACACATGTTTATTGGTTCAAACAGGTAACCTTTCTTAAATAAAGAACTCTATATCAGTGAACACCCCTCCATCACACACACACACACACACACACACACACACACACACACACACACACACACACACACACACACACACACACACACACACACACACACACACAGATAGAAGCAATCCTTTGAGACATATGCTCATGAGTTCAAACATGTTCCAAATGAAAGGCTGTGGATAGGTGAACAAAAAGCTCCCCACCTTCACACTTTACTCACATAAGAGACAGACATGCAGATTTATTGATTCCAGCTGCATCCCCCAGCAAGGTCTCAAGCTTAATAATGTATAGTATGTATTCTATTATTAATAAACATTTATTTACTATTCATGCATAATCAATTCATAGCTAATTGTGTGTTTTCATCATTTAATTAGAAATATGTGAGAATGTACACACAGTGGAAAGATAATAAATATCATATTGTGAAGAGTATCATCTATTTATCATTGCTCAAGGTGCTTTGAAGCGGAAAATGATGTTTAGATGAAAAAGTCAAATCTTTAACATGCAGAAAGTGACATGATGCAAACCCCGATCTGGGGTGAATTTCTCTAAACAGCATGGCAGAAAAAGCAATGCAACATGGCACCGCAACCTCTCTCTCGCTCTCTCCCTCCTTTTTTCATAGTTCACACAACTTAGGTTCTCCATGTAAAAGAATGAACTAGTACACAAAACCTCCCTACCACTGCAGCTGCTTTTTATCTCATAAATCAAATCTTTGCAACAGTAATAGCTCATAAGAAAGCCCATGCTGAAAATATTGCCATGCAGACAATGGACGAGGGAAGAAACCTACTCTATCTGCTTTCTGATTAGTGACCCATTTGCTGGTGGATCACGATATGACCTAGAAGAGTATGGACGTAGTAAGCATGCTGCATCTAAAATAGTCTTCATCCTCCCAGTGCTGTGGTGTAACAGACTTGAGTCCTATTGTGCTTGCAGTTACAATAGGATACATTTGGGGAAAGATGGCCTGATATTTATTTTAAAACCCTTACACAGCTTTTAGGAATCCAGCACTGGGGGTGGATCAAAGGACCCAGAGCTGAATACTGGTATATAGATCCAATTGATTCATTATTGAAAAGAATTTTAATAATGAGACAATACTTTATCCACATACACTATGAATTTAAATGTCATTACCAATGAATCACCAGTAAAGGTGAAAACAGCTGAATTAAATATGACAATTGTCATAATTTAAAGGTTAGTTAAAGCTGAAGAGCAGGAAAAGTATAAAAGGTGATATCTGTGAAAGGTTAAAAGAGGCTCAGCGATAATGCATGAGTTCGCTATTAATGAAGCTCTTTATGAGGCTATTTGGCAAGCCGTTGCCTCTCAGTAAGCTCTCAGGCAACTAAGAAACCTTAGCATGCTTATGGCGAGCTCCAGGACATCGGGAAAACAACAATCACAAATGAACTGTCACATGTCTCTTTGGGGAATGGAACAAATGCATGTGACCTATCTTCTCAATAAAACAAAATACTGTGATACTGTGATAGTAAATATTAGCAAAATATTTTAAAATATCCTGTCCTTCTGTGCTAACCACCATCTTTGTATTGGGTAAATCCCATCACTGTTTTTCATTATTTAGAATATACAGGAAGAGCTTCAGTGAGGAAATGTTTACACTTGTATGTTGGCTCACAAAAGGCACATGCAAATTAAGAAAGAAATATAAAAAAATTCTACTCCATTTCCATTAAGCGAGTTGAGGTCAACTTGCTGCAAACTATAATTAGGGATCATTTTCAATGATCTGTCTTTCGTGTCCATTGCTAAAAGACAGATGGGCACCATAGCAACATCATCCTTAGCTAATCTTCCATATCTTTTCCCACGAGAGTGCAGTAAAGTGGGCAAATGCTAGAAGTTTCAAGGGTTGGGGTGGTAGGGAATCAGAATGCCAAGAGGTGTTCAGGCCCTCTCTGCCCTGCACATGCAATTGAGGACCTCTTGTGCTGCAGCTCAATAAGCTATAAGACATATAGGCCCCAGGAGACTCCTGCTTCCAGCTTGGATGATTAAAGATCAGTGTTGCCCTAAGGTTCATGGCCAGGCAAGGGGAAAGGAAGACAGGAATTGCTTGGCAACTCTAATGGAGCACTGAGTGAAAATAACCCCAGGGACGTTTTCTGGATAACCTACTATCAGCTTGGTTTCTACCAGGAACTTAAGTCGCCAATCCAATGCTGGAAGCAAAATAATAATAATAATAATGTAGAAGCCAGGATTACAGCGCCTCCAGTGAACATAGGAACTATCCTTAGCACCTACACATCATGTTTTCTTCCTCCAGATTGTGATAAATTAATGCCAGCTGAGAGTGAGAGGGAGATTGAGGAAGGTACCTATGCAGAGTGACCTCAGAGCTCCACTTTGTCAATATCAGTGGAGTCAGATTTTATATATATATATATATATATATATATATATATATATATATATATATATATATATATATATATATATATATATATAAACTTTAAGAGCTATGAGTCATGTTGATACACCCACTTCTTTGATTCAGTGTGTTACAGAACTCAATGCCAAATATTTAGCACTAGCAGCTTTCATGACTTACTTGCAAAAAGGAAGAATTGCATCATCATCTATTTTTAATTGGATGGACATGCACAAAACAGGACTATGGCATGCACAATGGACCTATTCATTTTAATAGCTGCAACAAAAAGTGTGGGAATACGTGTGGGAAAGTGTTAGGCACCAAGATAAATAATAGAATACACTCCTGAAACTAAATGATCAGCATCACTGTAAAAACTATCTGAGAGAGAAAAGCAGAATAGCAGCAGGACGTTTTCTCTGACCTGTCAGGGGCACATATGTTTCTCCAAAATAAAGGGGCTTATTCAATACTGCCTCAGCAACTGGCGTGACACATAGCTCTTGTTTGCAACCTGTTTCTCATAATCTAAACTTTAGCTGCCTGATTTATCCATTTAATAATACCATACACTGACATATTCTAACAATATTTAGGACAATTAAACACGAGTAGAAAAAATGTAGGCTATAACATGCATAACACTTTTTTGCAGGGCAACATTACATGCCTAGTTTGAAGATATTTACCGTTTGTGAAAGGAAGATGGCCAGGACATTCGCGGCTTTTTGAGACCTGGACGATGGTTCTCCACAGTTCTGTTACAGCACAAGTAGCGCTCGGTGTCGGAGTGGTAGCGCTGCTTGATTCGAATGTGGGTTCGTGGTTGTCTCCATAAATGTTTGGGCGGCTTGGCGAAGCCGGCACCCTCTCGATTAAGCGCCGCACACTCCATGCCTCAAACTGTCTTTATTCCAAAGTGAAGTACGAATATTATAACTAGGTGCTTGGCCGGTTTAATTTAAGGGAGCTTATATCATTGCCTAATGTCCGTGGAGCTGTCCAATTGTGCCTGGTGCTGATACGAAGAAATGGCTTGTTCGAGTAAAGTTTGTGAAACAAAAATTAAGTTGACTATCAAAACGCACGCATCCAGAATTGGCTGTGGTAGTCCTTTAAATAAATAATTCCATCTTCATTTCGCGAAAGTTTACTAAATTTAATCCGTTCATTATGTCCCTCAGCCAACAGCCTTTTGCTACTATTACTATTAAACAGTGCAACGTCCTCGAAATAGCAGCCTTTAAGCAAACAGAATCAGTTCATACCTTCGGCTGACGGTTTTTATAAGACGCGTAACGCGAGATCTTCAACGCGCAACGAACCGCGCACAGTGAAGAACTTGATTCGCGAGCAGGCAGCAGCGTGTTATGACCGCCCAGCCACCAGTGTGATTAACTGACGCATTACATCACCCGACGCAGAACTCCATCTCCATCTACTTGCTTACAGTCTACATCTGTGATGGGCAAAGATAATTTAACTGCGGGATCTAGTTACCTATCACGGGCATTCATTAAAGAGTTACACAAGCCAAACCATATCAGAGTCAAGTAGCTACAAATGAATCACGCTCTGTTTGTTTCAAATTGTACTAAGTAGGCAATCGCATTTGACGTTATACAGAAGTAGAGTTTATAAGCAGAAGTGGCTAGAGTAGCCTAAAATAATAATCAGGTATAATAATGACTCACATAAAACACAAGTATTAAATAAAATAAAATACTGAATTACCCCAGTTTGTTCTATTATTTCTTAGAACAAACAACATCTGTCAGCATAGGACAAGGTGCTGACACACTCTGTTCCCTTCTGTGGTCTAAAATAACATGATTAAGCTTGAAATAGAGAGGTATGGGCAACAGCCAAGCAACCCTGCTGTCACCAACAGGGCATAATGAGTTTCAACACAAAAGAGGAATTAGTGATTAAATCTGAATGACAACAACGTAAATGACTAAAACGTACTTACAATCGTATTTCTTTACAAAGATCTATTCGGATTTGAAAATATTCTGAAAAGTTTAAACCACCACAATCCACCTAAGTACTCACAACTGAGAAAATGTATATCATTTCTATACACTATGCATATAAAGTATAATTAAATGTACGAGGTACAGTTTTGACATCTATGGGTTATAAGTTACTCGGTCTATAATTAGTGTCACAAGGTTCCTGCAATTTACAGCAAGACACACGTTGCTAAAGGTATTTCGTTGAAAATTGCTGTTTTCATTGAAAAAGAAGAACGCTGAAACATTCCTGAAAGTAGACAGCAGCAGCAGCTAAGGACCCTGGGAAAGACAAGTGTATGTTTAGACATGGTCCTGGGATAATGGTCCTAGCACTGCACACTCATCATTCCTTCCTGGGATAGTGAAGGAAGGCAGTGAAGGAGACGTGATAAGTGACCTTGACCTTACTGCTTGACCTTACTGCTTGACCTTACTGCTTGACCTTGCTGCTGAAAACTGAGAATCTTTACTGAGCACCTTAACACAGAG
Organism: Electrophorus electricus; assembly: GCF_041902795.1. Lineage (NCBI taxonomy): Eukaryota > Metazoa > Chordata > Actinopteri > Gymnotiformes > Gymnotidae > Electrophorus > Electrophorus electricus. The sequence continues at coordinate 11,299,157 of NC_137522.1, read as the reverse complement.
AGCACATTAACACAGAGTGTAGCTTAACATAGAGAGAGTATTACTTTGTAGTAGGATTGTTCCAATAGCTGAAGCTAAAATTAAATTAAATTAAATTAAGGAAAGTATCATTCTCGATGAGTTAGCTACATGTGAGTAGATGGGAAAAGCTGGTTTTAATAATGTCTTAAAATGTGATAACAGTCTAAAATTATAAAGAAATTGCTTAGATTACAAATCCATGAGCTGGACATGAGCTGGATATGATAACAGGCTCTGATGGGCCCAGCAGCAAAATACACACGTTCATAATAAAAATGCCACCCTGTCTTGCTCTTGTCGCAGAACAGAAATGACCAGAGCCCCACCAAGCCCTTCCCTACATCACCCTGACCTTTCTCCCACTCTATCTCCATGCCATTTGATCCGACATGCCATTAACATTCATTTGAGAGATGGAAGGCGAGTTACGGGCGCAGCTGTGAAAGGCAAGCGATTTGCACTTCCTGTCCCCTTTTCCGATCTGGCTTCCGCATCTGATGAGGTTGTGGCTGGCCCCTTTGGCTCTGCTCTACACCTCCGGAGCTCAGCTGCTCAGAGTAATGACACGGGCGGACGTGCGCACAAAGGCGCAGCATAGAGGAGCAGCTCTGTCATGACCTCCGGCTGAGAGAAGGACGGCGGCGCACACTTCCTGACCCCTGGCTGGCTTGAATCAAAGGTGTCACTCTCTGAGCCCTGCGCATACAGTAGGGCCAGCCATAGAAACACAGAGCTTGTGAGGGACTAATGGGTCTACATACTGGACACTACAAACTATGAGCCTTTTGTGGCTCCAGGTTCATACCAGCTTATTTCACCGGAATTTCTCCCCTTGAGTTGTGAAATGGGTAGTTGTAAAGTTGGGTGAAGATTACCTAAGCTTTACCCAGCATAGGGTTCACTGACATTAAGTACAGGAGAACTTTAAGGTAGTAAGGACTAACCATGTTATTGCAGTGAAACTCATGCTGACCATTCATGTCTAAGCCTATTGATTAATGTTCATCCTGATAGAAAACATAAAACGCTATTATTGCCAGAAATTCCAAACATTTTAGTATAATCGTACATATATAACTGTGTAATACTGATTCTTCCGGCATACACCATTATATTCAGCCCTGTTCGGAAAGCGCAGCATCAATCATTTATTTCAAAGGTTTAACCAGTGGTAGGGGACAGTCACTAAACCTGTGCTCCGTGCCCTGCTTGTCGCTGATGGTCCTGAGGCTCTCTGCCTCTATGTTGGCCAGTGCAGACCTGTAGAGGGCCTCCAGCTCCACCAGCTTCCTGGCGTCCAGCGTGGAGTGGCGGCGGGTGAGCCGGGGCAGGAGAAGTGGTCCTGAGAACCTCCGGCGGATCGCATAGCTGTGTTTGGGCAGCGACTCTGTCACACAGAAGCCCAGAGAGTCACGGCGTCTCTGTGAACATGAAGCGCAGCCAAGCATCAAGAAACCAGCACAGCAAAAATAAATAAAAAAAACCACAAAAGCCACTACTTATGGTAAAGGAAGTCCTCTGTAGTTAAAGTTACACTGCGTGAAAGTCCTGGGCCCGTATATCTAATTGCATGAGAAATAACTGCAGCATAAAGTAAGCTATGCAAATGTAGAAAAAATCCTTAAGGGCAAGAAGCTAATTACACACACACGTGTACGTGATGTATAGTATCGGATAGTATCTATGACAGCATTCCAGCAGATTTTAACACCTGAGAGCTTGATGAAAACCAGAATTACATTGACTGCATGTGTATGTATAGCTGTTGCAGTGTGAATGAAAATTATGACAGCTAGTCAGTAAGTCAATATTTCATTTTCTTTCCACATAAATCAATGTAATAATACTTCCAAGTGACATCACAGTTTAAAGTTTTATAAGTAAGTATAAGTAAACCCAAAATATTACAGGAATGAATAGTCATGTGGAAACACTTCTCCAAGTCACATGATATGTTAAGAGATAATGCTGTTTGTTTTCTGAAATAGCTTTTGAATGAATACATGGCATCTTAAGTACCCTAAGCCTTCACAGGAAAACTAGCATTTTAAGTGAAACGGTACAATACAACAGTTTGGAGTTAAATCAAGGCCCCTTTTAGCTAAAGTTGCAACCCCTCATAGTGTAATCCCTGCCAGTGGGCAGAAGGCCTGTTTCACACTCTTTTGTCTTAAGCATTATTTAAACTCATCGAGGCAAAATTCAAAAATAAAAATATCCACCTATTTTGCCCAGAAACTAGTGTAGCTAAGCCAGCTCTGGCCGGCACACTACACTACACTCACACATTCTCATCCACAGTGTTAAAGTCCACATATCTGTTCTGTTGCGTTTGTGGTGCTTTGAGGTGTCAAACCATTAGAAAAGTGCAAAAAAAACCCCAAAACCCTCTTGCTCAGGAGCACAACATCCTGGAGTCCCCTTTTCCCCAAGTGACAAGGGGAAAATTTCAGGTTGCCCTTTTCTATTAGCAAGAGTCAGAGGTGTCAAATCAGCCACCTGGTAGTATGTAAGTTCTTGACACTCTTGTCTCAGCACCATTTTGTCTATTACTTTCGGGACTCTTGTTCAAAGAATCTCTGATAATAGTTTAATCCTTTAAATGTTACATTTGGAATACGCAATCAGAACCAGGTTTTTTCCATGCATACTGAAAATGTTTTGGGTCCAATGTTGTGCTGATATGCCTTGAGCTCATGTTGACATGATGACATGGCTTGGCCTTAGGGAAGACCAAACAGGTTCTGTCTCTTCCATGAAACCACAAACAACAGTTTGTTTTTTTTTCAGCTGTATGAGGCAACGTTAGAGCTGTATTAATATTGACTTGGACATTTTTGTTGACCTTAAAGATTTTTATTATTTACTACTTAAAAAAACCTTTAGTATTAAAGGTTGCAAATTGAAAAATGCACACAGAGAACATTTTCAGCAAGTAAATCCTAACTGCAATGATCAGTAAAGCTTCTTCCCACCTACTGAGGACTTGTTAAGAGATACCAGCATCATGGGAGTCTCTGCCCACCCCAGCCACAGCCTGTTTTCCCTCTCACCCTCGGGTAAGAGATATCATAGCTTGTGGTGCAGTCCTGCCAGGTTTCCTAAGAGCTTCCACCAGACTGCCATCCAACTCTTATCTAGTGGAACATGGGTAATATCTGAAATAATGTATAACTTAGACATTCATATCTATTCACTTAATTCCCATTTTATTATTAGTTTTATTATTAATTCACCTGAAACTCTGATGTATAATCAAGAAGTACAGTCTGTGACACACCACCGGAATCATGTCTAAGCAGGTCTGCCAAGTCTGTCTCTAAATTCAGCAACCCTTTAGGAAGCACTGTACACTTCCCTTCCTGCCACAGGTTTTGCAATGATGCCTGGTTTCCGTACTGTGTAGCTGAGCCCAGCCAGACTGATTGCACACACTATGATCCTGGGAAGAAGGCACTAAATCTTGCCTCCTCAGGTCTTCATGTCTATTTTATTGCTTATGGCTGGCTTTTAGGAAGGCTGATTTTATATTATTGTCCTGCTTGCCCAGAAAAGTTTATTTTTTAATCCTCACACAGCATCACATGTGCTGCAAAGCTGTTATGCACTGCCAATGCCTCCTGGTAGCAAACCATTTAGTGCAGCCTGTGGTGACTACAGTGATGGCTAATTGGAATTGGAAATTAAGTTAATTCCTATTTTTATTAATTAAATGGTCAACCCGAAAATCACTCATGTTCGGTTTGTATAAGTGCATTTGTTGATAAAATGTATTTTTGTGATTTGTACAACAAAAAATGTAAGTTCAAGTCTAATTGCTTTTACTTATTCATTGTTCACATTAGATTCAGAGTAGCCAATGGGCATGTGACATAAGCTCTGTAAAACACACCAGTCATATATATAACTGCAGTTCTATAAATGCACCAAAATGATGACTTTATTATTTCCACTACAAGTACTGCTTACTGGAACTCAGTGTTCCAGTGTGTAGCTTTGACCTACTTCAGTGCCTGACTTCAGTATCCTGGCCTTAATACAGCACAAATGTATCAAACAAGCCTGCTGGGTAAGAGTCACCACAGAATGTGACTGTTGTCTGACTGTGCTCCATCTGCTCAGCAATAAGGCACAGG
>NC_137522.1:10580000-10692500 GCF_041902795.1 Electrophorus electricus | reverse complement strand
AAAAAGTTAGACAGGGGGCGCCATTTCTACTTCAGTGTTTGAAAAGTTAAAAGTCCAGACTTGACTGTGTTCTTCTTTACTCCTGACATCAGCATGTTCAGCACAGACAATGAACATTTATGGCATTTTTGTGGCAAATAAGGTTGGTCCTCTGTAAATTAGTATTATCTGTGACTGATAATCAAGTAAAAATGTTAACTGCTATTCAGTGAATTAATATATTTCAAAGACCCAATGTAAAGCCATCAACATGAGAATTAAGTGATAATATATAATGAATCTAAATCAAAATTGTTGCATTATGATGTTATAATTGTTTCCCTTCAGGTATAATGTTAACACTTTGCTAGCTTTAGCAGGGAGAAACACTGCTTCTCCACAGCTGCGCACTGGACTTTGTCTAGTAGGAGAAACATTAAAACCCTGATACATTTTCTTTTTTGAAAACATAGTAAACATATAGTATCTCCACACTAAAGCTATTGGCAAGGTTGTCCTCTCTAGGGGTTAATGAGCAAACTTAGGGTTTTTTTGGGGGGGATGCTCAATATTTTCAAATATTTGGGAACTTAACATGCATTAAGTATTTGAAAATGTTCACTTTTTTGGGGTTATCCCAGGCAGACTTCTTTGTTTCTGTCATACAGTTTTTTCAATCAGTGTATTTGTTTGCAGTTTTGGACAATTCAGTCCTCTTTACTGTATTACCCTCCTATGGTAAGATCAGTGCTGCTATAATGTGGCAGACCTTGATGAACAGGCTTTGCAATTCTAAGTCACACAATCAAGCAAAAAAAGAAATGTGATAATGTTACAGTATTGGATTTCTTATGCAGATCATTTGAATGTGGTTTGGTTATGCTCTGTTATCTGAAGCATCACTACTGTTGCAATGTTTGAAAGCGTTTTCAAATGTATGACAGTATTGGCAAACGTTAGGAACTTCCTTACCTGTGCTTGACAACAAAGGCCTTTTTCCATCATTATAGATAAAGCTAGTGTTGATTTGTTAAAAAGAAAGACAGAAACAAGAACAGCAAAAAAACACTTTGCTGCATTTTTTTTCCTCTTTCTTTGCGCTGCATACATCATTCTGCAGAAAGATACCCATCCACAAATTTCACTGGTTTAACTTTGTAACCAAAGCGATTACATGGGAGAACACCAAGAGGTTCTCTTCAAACACAGCGGAGCGCCGTGCCTTTGAAAAGCCTCCTTAAAACAGCAAAGCAACCCACAATTTCTCATTACAGATGCCCATACAAAGAGAAAACAAGAAACATCAAAGGACTTTGCAAAAGCACAATTCCATAGTTTTCACAATAAAAAGGCTGACGCATTCATATGGGCTTTGATCGCTCTCCTTTGGATCGTCTGTTGACTACTCGGCTTTCACAATCGACCACCTTCTGAACGTAGTCTTAATAAATAGTCATTTAGATTTATATTCCAAGTCAATGTTTTATGTGATTTATTTCATAGCATTACTGTAAAACACACATTATATATATATATATATATATATATATATATATACACACACACACACACACACACACATATGTATATATATGTGTGTGTGTGTGTGTGTGTGTGTGTGTGTGCGCGCGCGCACGCGCTGACCTTATACCATTAATGAAGGCCACCATGGCAGTTTTTAGATTAAACTGTAATCCAATGTTTATTATTCTTGTGGATTTACTTTAAAAAAACAACAACAACAACAACAACAACAAAAAACCCAAAAAACCCCACTATGCTAGATAATGAAGAGACAGTTTCTGTCACTGCTGTTGAGAAGGTACCTCTGGGCTGTCAACCACGCTGACATGATAAGCCACTTCAGCAACTTGACCGTTTTAATTTGGATTAATTTTTCATAAACCACCAGCGATGAGCCATAATCTTGGATTGGCCTAGAAACGGACAGTAAAACCGTTAGTTTCCAATTAAGATGCAGATGTTAAATACCGACTGCCAGCCCTCCTCTGATCTCTCTCTGATCCACTCAGTTTAGCTTCACGGCACCGGATCTCACAAGTTTTATTATTAGTTAAAGTTAGTGGATGGATACGTAGGATAGAGACCTGGTGCAGAATTCAACCAAGATCATTTACATCAAAACCATGCTTTATATTTTGCTTGCAAAAGTGAGCTTTGGGCATGAAAGAAAAATAAATGAACATGTGTTTCCTCTTTTCTTCCCAGATACTAGAGAGAAAACCCTAATTCCTAGATGAAAGGGGTTCAGCGAGGTGCTTGAAAGAGTCCACAACAGACTTAATGAATCTTTGAAACATGAACGTACCTTTATTCTCCACCATCAAAATGCAGACATTACATACCACACAGACTCTGACGTACGTTATACATTATATATCTTTGGTAAATTAATAAAACAGGGTGTTGCTTAGCTTACAAAGATGCATCTTTAAATTTTCCTTATTCACATTTCTTAACAAAACACATCTCTGGTGGTATGTGTTTGATGAGGGTGTCTGGAATGTTGTCCACATGAGTGTGCATTATGTGGAAGTATAAACGAACTAGGCGTGAGTGTCACATGAGATCTGTGCTCAGCACTGTGTTGGTTAAGATTTTATTCCGTTGCGGTTCTGTGATGAAGACTGGGACACAGTTGCATTCATTGTTCAGTGAGCTTTCCCTCACAGTCCAACCCACCGACAGCAATGAATGTTGATTGTGACCTTTGCTGGAGACCGCACCCCCCACCCTCAAACCGAGCTGGGTGTTCTTGGGCATCATTTGAGGACGAAGGTACTGCCCGGAGATGGACCGGCAGCGGTCCGGCGAGGTCGTGTGTACACGGGTGGCTAGGTCGTCGGGCTGACAGGGCTGGTCCGCAGGGTACAATCAACGGTCGATGGTTTATTTTTTAAATTTAGTTCAAACTCACCGACAGCGTTGAATGTTCCCCGAGGTGAACCTAAGCCATGACGGTGAGGCCATGTGACAGTCTTCTCAAGGGAAGGAGCCCAGGGGAGTGGCCCTGGTGTCTGCTAGAAGGATCCACAACAGGCAGTCCACCCCTAAAACCTCCCAGTGTGCTCGTGGAAGTGCTTTATTATTCTGCTACTACCGGAAAACAATATCTGAAAGCATTCCAAACAGGTGTGAAACAATAGCTTTTGTTTTGGCATGAAAAACGATTTGAGAAAATCAGGCATATTGTAGGGCTATGGAAAGGGTGCTCATCCAGTCAAATAAATATTCTATTCATGTCAGGTCACATTAAACACAGGTTAGTAAAACATGTGCATGCGAACACACACACGCTAGAGCGATGACAAGCAGTGGCCTATGTATTTGTGTCTTAGAGCTATATAGCTGGCGGAAGATGTAAAGATGTGGTCTTAATCCAAGAGATAGCAATTACTGTGCTGAGGGAGATAGACAGAGAGAGAGAGAGAGAGAGAGAGAGAGAGAGAGAGAGAGAGAGAGAGAGAGAGAGAGAGATCAGGAAATGAGAAAAATAATCTTTGTTTCACAATGACTTAGATGTATGTACACCAGGATTTTAAAACTGTGGTTGTCAAATCAGAGCATTGCATATTTAAATAATCACTACATATGCTGCAACATGAAAAACAGCAGCACCCTTCACCTCTAGAAAAGAACATTACACAGAAAACTTTTAAACAACACTTTACAAGAGACACGCCCAGTACCACATGTATTGTCATACTGATAAATATACAAGATGTTGCGGAGCACAGTGTGAGTGTGTGTGAAACATTAACGACTCGGTCATGCTGAAAGGAGGCTCACCTGATTAACTGGGCGGAGGAGCCTCAGCTCACCGCTGTGCTGGAGGTTAGCGGAGCACTCCTCTTCCCCTGAGGGACCAGGCCTGCACCGCTGTCAAAGAGCAGTAGCCATTCTTTCATCCCGCACCAGATCCAAACGCGCACGCGCACGTGCGCGCACACACACACACACACACACACACACACACACACACACACAAACACACACACAAACACACACACGTTAGTGCCACACAATACACGTCATTTGTCAAATGTTATCACAATACTGGAATACTGATATCACACAGGGTTGCAATATGCAAATGAGCCTGCTAACAATTCTTCCATTGTGTGCATTCTGACCTCAGGTCACCCTTCGTGTCACATCAAGGCTTCAGCATTGTGTTTTTAAATATGGTGCAAAGCACATTACAATCACAATATGCAGAAATATAATCATAATATGGCATTTTGTCTGTGCATTGCGCTAACACACACAGACGAAGAGTGTGAGAAGACAAAAGGGCTAGAATTAATCTGAAGTGCACCCTGAATAAAGGCCTACTGCCCTTTCCTCACACACACACACACACACACACACCTCCTCTCCACTCAACTGATGCCCTCTTCCCTGCAACACCCGCTCTTTGATCTTGTGATTACAGTAATTGGGTCTGTAAGATCCTCACACTAGAGGTTTCTATGAGGATGAGAGGGGAGGACATCACACGCTCACACATGAAGAGAAACACACGCGCGCGCGCGCACACACGCACACATGCGCACGCACACACCTCTAATTGTAGACTTCAGTGATAGAGAAAAATATAGTTTCTTTGTACTCAGGGAGACAATAACCTCTACCCTGCTGCTTACCAGCTAGCAATTTCTTATACATGCATGCATGTGTGAAGAGCACACATTTCTCACACAAGCATGGACAGACACGTGTAGCTTAAAATGGCCACACAGAAGGATATGTGTGTACACACATCACGTGTACATGGGTGCCAGAGCATGAATGCAAAGCCCAGCTAATGTGCACTGCAGGATCCACACGGACAGGCTATGGGTGCAGGGGGGAGAGAACGTCATGCCCGTCCTGCAGGGACGGCTTCCCTGGAGCCACAGAGAACCCCTCGACCGCTCCCATTACACACCGACCTCCAGCATCACATCACAGTCTGAGACTTGCTTCTCCAATTATATAAACACGTAGAAAAACTGTAATGTCTTCTTTTTGGTGAGGATGACTGGTATTTATTTCTGAAAAATGCATACTTTGGCAAAGACCAAAGTTACTAATTGGTGTTTTTTTTTTTTAATGAATGTTTTGCTGGGGATACATTTCCCATTCAGTATCATGACAGAGTTCCATTCATGAATGTGAATATTATTATATTTCTAATCATAATCATTACATTGGATAATTTTATTAAAGCACTAAGTCCTTCAGTGCTAGTGCAAATCCATAAATGGAACCCTACACAATGACCACCCGCAGCCAGTAAGTTAGGAATGATATATGACGACGATTACGTAACGGGGAATGCACACCGACACCATGACTCGACCTTTTGCTGAATAATCGCTCAGGGCCTTTCTGCTGCTATACAGGACATGCCGTCATGTCCCAATGTAGTGCATCAGGACCCAAGCGCACGCCGTCTGAGCCCAGATCACCTCCGCACAGTTGATGAACGAGCACCAGGGAAGGCTGATCTCTCTGTGCCGCTTACAAAGCCCCCGACCCCCACCAAAGGAGAAGGACCCTGTGCAGAGAAGGTCAGCTGAATAATAGCAGGGCTCATTATCCCCCATCCAGTTATTTACCGCTGGGTGCCAAATGATAGCATCGATGGTCGGCCGTAAACGCTGAAGGTTCTCCTGGCTTCTGCCTCTGCTGCCACCTTCACAAACCTTCACCTCCAGACTAAGTCCTTAAAGATCCCCATCTCCAGTCAATAATTTAAAAAAACGGTTTTACCTGAGCTGATGCCATGAGTTTGTTTAGCAAGGGTTAAATGATGCACGGTCTTTTAAGTTTGATATGATTTTAACTTTTGAGGTCAATTTAATTGGTAGTATCATAAAATTTCAATCTTACATGAAGATTTTAGAGATTATATAAATATGTAGTACATAAACTGAAAAAAAAAATCATGAGCCTAAGCAAACCAAAGATTGAGTAATATAAAACTACTATTAAATAAATTATATAAATATTACAAAAACTACTCCAACACAAAAATCTGAAATGCATCACATAACATCTTGTATCTCAGAATCTCAGCTAGTACTGATGACAGCCTTACATTTCTGTACATTGTATTGATTGTTTTCAATTTCTTGTTACTTAAATACTTACACCTCACTATTTAGCTTTATACACCTTTTTTAAGATTCTTGTAAAGCTTGTTTTCAGGACCGCGTGTCTGTTATGAATGCCAAGTACAGCTGTTACCAGCTATCCTGACTGAGAGCCCTAGACAGGAGAGAGGGCAGAGGGTTCCATTCCCATAATACCTTGAGAATGACATCATGGAATAGGTGTTATTACTCTTGCATGGATGGCGCCTGCGTCTCCATCTTGCTCCTGCTCTTCCTGGAGCCCAACACTCTTCGCTGCCCCCTTTCCCCCTGGAAGAGCATCACACTCTGCAGGCAGAGAACAAGCCCAAAGCTTGACCCATATCCCATGCGGAGCCCTTTCAGGGCGGAAGAGGGGCAGGCTCGCCAGACCTCAGGAGCACGCAAGCCAGACGGCAGCTCTCTAATTGGCTATTATAATTGCAGATATGAATTAACGGGCCCCGACACAGATAGCGTGAGCATATGAAACAAAAGCTCCCCAAGCAGGGGGGTGAATAAGGAGCAGGCTCCACACCCCGGCGGAAGGAGGAGCTTTCCCATGGCAACCATCATCTGGGGGCGGGCATGTGCTAATCCTGTCAGTTCAGCGGGGCTGTTGTTAGGGGGCAAAGCAGGATCGTTTTCCATTGTGTTCAATTGTGGCATAGAGCACAGGCCATATGCATCAGGGGATTGAATCTGCTGTTTAAAGGGACTGCAGAGAACTGATTGAATAACCGTGTAAAGGGTTAAAAAAAACTGCACTTGGTTAAATGGCCATCGAGGTGTCAAACCTTAGTGTCAAAACTCGAGGTGTCAAAGCTAGCCTAAAGGCATGCTGAACCAAACTTGGTGCCCCTTGACTAAAGGGGTCGGGGGAGTTGCTTGTCAACTGACTTCTAGCGTATTTTAAAAAACAACTTTTTTTAAAAAAAAATTGAAAAAATGAGTGAGACTCATTAGCTTTGAGCTAGAACAGTCCAATCACTGACCCCAAATATGGTCAATATGTTCGTCAGTGGCAACAATAGATTTGTCGTCACCTCTTGTGAGACGGTACGGTGTTGTAGGAATAATGCATCTTGAAACAGCCTTGGTAATAGCCAGTCAAACCAAGTTAAACTGAGTCGCCTTTGAGATGCAGCATGAGTTAGCTCAGATAAGCATCTTTTCCTATTCTTCGACATAGCACATAATTATAATATAATTATTATAATAAACTAATCTCACCTGCAGTGACAGCTGCTCCATAGCGGCAAACTGAAAGCCCCTCTCATGGTGCGACAGCACAGGTATTACAAAAATAAACTAATTATGGACCTGGGGGGGATAGGTAGGGGGCAGGAATTTTGTTAAGTGCAGTTTGATAAAAAAAAAAAAAAATTAAAAAAAAAAAGGGATGAGATGACAAGAAAAATCCCATAATTTCCTGTGACATTATGACAGCATACACAAACACTGCTGCAGACTTCAGACATGTGTCTATTATAGTCAGACTGATTAATGTCTCACATTTTTGTGAACTTTTAAATGGCAACACTGAGGTTTGTATTGAATTATACTGTGTTGGGATCATTCGTAGCCCAGAGGACACTGCTGTCTCGTCTTCTACTAGGCAGGAGGCACATTCTGTCTAACGGCTGCATTTTTGGGCTTAATAAAATGAATCAGCATTTGAAATTTTCATCAAACTGCACACATCACTCTGATCTGTTTTTAACCATATTAACCAGAACTGAATCATAATAATTATTGCTGTGTGACTTGTTACACTGACCTAGCTGCTGAGATGTTTTTTGTTTTAAATGTCAGAAGGCTTTAGTTGAGGGCAGACTCATCTGGAACATCCTCCTGATTTACTGTAGTTTATTTCCTCAGCACCTTCCACTTGCTCAGTCGGTCCCAGATCCACACTTTCAGGACCCTGCATAAGTGGGGGCCTTTGCTCTTTTGGATGTACAGGAGCCATGGAAATGCTCTGCCAAGCTCTTCAGCATGGAGCTGGAAATCTTCTGCCCTTTCTAGGCGTACGCTGGAGTCAGGAGGTCACGGTAAACCCAGTCCGCAGTGTCCACCTCCCGGCCAGGGCTCAAATTCATTCTGAAGCATCCTGAAGGTCAAGGCTCAGTCACGGACAGGCCCATTAATCTTCCTGCTCTACTGCTGGTTGGTACAGCAGCCAACGTCCCACGCAGAACGACTTCAGAATGCAAAGTCTCTGAGAATGTGGCGCTGTGCGGCACTGCTGAGATGCTGGGGTTGAGTTGCCACACTGTGGAAAGACTCCACATGTAATGTCCATCTGTTAAGCAGAGCTTGTCTTCATTTGGATGTTTCCTGGATACTGCCCTTTGGAGCATGGCTTTCATATGGCTTGCTTTAAAATGGTGAAATGGAAACAGGGCGCCTCTGTTTACGACATGCAAAATATGGTTACGCAGAAACAATCTGTCCTTATCAAAGTACTTACTCAGTCATCTCTGAGATGAAAAGTCTCTCATTAAAATTCAAGTTTTAGATGCTCTTCAAACTGCAGGCTCTGAGGCAAAGTGAGCTGCTTAATGGAACCCTCCCAGGCTTTTCACAGCTTACCGCAACAGCCACAGCCTGCCACAGCTGAAGGAGGCAGACAAGGGAACCCGGCTGGCCATGTGCTGGGTGGAGCGATAGTGTGAGGCATCCACCTGTAGACCCTGGGCCACCTCCAACCGTCAAAGTTTCAATCTGCGTGATCAACCACTACTCTGTGTGTGACAAGAATAAATAGGTGTATGTATTTGGGATAATAAATGTACATTTTCATACTGGTACTACACACATTACCAGCATTGTTTTAAATTCTCCCAAAACAAACAAATATTCAGATCGCAAATTTTTCATGAAAGAAAGAATGTGTGACTCTTCTGTGCAGTTTTCTTAGAGCTTGCAGACTTTTACCAAACTGCCATCGAAATGGGAGTGTTTCAGTGAGCGCAAATGGCAGCTGCATTTGCACAACAGTGCGGTAACGCATTTTTGCCAAATTTATGCCCATCATCACACAGCAACCGTTTCTACAGACGATTTCACACCCCTCACTGCAGATGCAGGGTGAGAAACTCTAAGCCATTCTGATGAAACACCCAGGGCCTGCGAGCAAAATAGGAATTACATAAATGTACATTAAGCGCTATTCCAAACAGAAGATTAAAAAAGAAGCACAAACAAGCAAACAAACTAAATTTCAATTATATTATTCTTTGTTTCAAAATAAAGACACTATTGATGAATATAAAACACAACTAAACTTGTAAAACATGTATGGCAGTGTACTGCACTGAACATTCTCTGAAATCTTCTTGGACATTTCTCATTTGAAGACGCAGTGATTTATTCTTTCACATATAAGTATATGCACATGCCAGGGAGCTAGATGGGGACCACCCACACATTTGCTCAGTCACTCTACCCTGACAAAAATGTCATTACTGTATGCATCGCATATGGACTGAACACAACTGCCTAAACTGTTATTAACAAACCTATTAGATTTTACAATCTATAACCCAAATGACTAAATTATGCACACTCTGAACGGATGCAGAGTCCGATTTTATCTCAGAATTATTTCGCTAAACACTCTTGTTAGGTGAGACTATGGGTTGACACGACATAATGCCTGCCAAGAATAGCTTACTGCTAACCCCTAGTACTGACGCCCCTGCATGCAACATAAAAGCCTGATGTGCTTTGGGTAGCGTTTCGGCATGGCATTAGCCAGTTGAGACTTGTCTGCCTAGTTCTGGACCACCCAGATCAGACGTCTAAACAAGGCCTTAGATGTTTTAATTGTCTCCATCCTCTGGGCGTGCCATCAACTTGAAACGTCTCCGAAATAACAGCAGCTCCCCGACTTGCTCCACACTGCTCTTTAAGGCTTTATACTTAGAACAAAACACACCACAGATGAACCCAGCCATTACACTCAGATGGGGATTCCTCACTCTACTGCAAACACAATAATAGTATGACTATTAAATTTCCCCAGGTTAAATTGCAACCATGTTTCTCCTTAGAGATGGATGCACAAAGACTAACGGGGAACATGGGTGTCCGATACGGATCAGGCGGTCAACCCGTCACACAGAGCCACCCTGGGTTTGGCTGAATACGCACGTAAAAGTCCGCCGATACTCCCAACAAAGCCAGTAAACCGACAGGCGATGCTGAGCACACCGCAGGGCACCAGCAGTAAGGTACGCAAGCTCTCAGCCACATCCAGAGGCAGGCGTGAGGATGAAAGGCCGTAGTAAAGTGGCAGACACCGTAATAAAAGACTGTCGCCTGACTGAGCCTCCAGCGCAGCCAGAGGAGGTCTGTAATTTACAGTGACAATATCAGGGCCGGTCACGGAACAGGAGACGGCCAGGCACGCCGGCTCAACGCGGCTTTCCTTCTCTGGCAGGTTTGGGTTTTGTTTTTTTTGTTTGTTTTTTTGTTTGTTTTAAAATGACTCATCCAACCCTTTTGATCCTTGGCCTAACCAAACAAATTGCTTTCATTTTAAATGCTTAAAGTCCTCGTTACACCGGGCTACCCTGACTCGGAGGCCAACGACAGCAGGAGCCTGGGGCAGAGAGTGAGCGTCCCATCCATCACACGCAAACCCTCAGCCCCATGCCGTAATCCCTCGCTATTGTGACCAAACACAGATGCTATCAAGCACCATTTGTCAGAGGCAGGGAGGGTAATGACCCTGAACCCGCACGAGCGTCTGCACGCAAGCAGGAGGGGGCCGAATCAAAATGGGTTCTCACCCAAGTATCAGTGGGGGCAAATTTGCCAGGCAAATTGTGTGCGGTGCAGGAATCGCCTGCTCAAGTTAACTTCCCTGGCTATTTATCCCTATAAAAGCATAACCATGCAGACCACAATGATGGATCCGGCACTGTGGCACTGATAATGCTGTTCCTGGATCAGCTGCCTTGCTGGTTTTGACTATCTGAACCGCCCACAGCAATGGCTTAATTCACAGAAACATCCGCTTCAAAAACACGAAGCTGTTCCTTAAGCCATTTGTAAGTACGAACTGTTAGAGACTGTATTTAAGGATGTGTGTGTATATGTATATGAACGTGTGTGTATGTGTATGTGTACTCATATGAGTGAGTGTGTGTGAGAGAAACACAGAGAGAGGGGGATTCATTTTCTGACCCCTACCATTCCTGCAGAGAGAGGAAGTGCTTCCAGGAGGCTTTCCAGTTCTTTTTATCAACACAGGGCAACCAGAAAAGAGTCTTTTGTCCCTCCCAAACCCTGAGCTCTAAAGAGCTTTCAGTCGTGCCGAAGGTCCAGCACATCAAGAGAAAGAGAAGAAGGAAAGTACAGACCAGCATTGTGTTTCTGAACAAACGAGCACTTATCAGTGCATTCAAAGCAATTCGTGAACTCGATCACTGTAACACCACTCTAAATACCCATCTACAGCTACAGCTCAGACAAAAACATTAAATACAGTCAAACCAATTTTGATTGGGTGTTTAAAAAACAGTGGCTGGAAGATGTTTGCTGATTTAAAAGATATTGCTCAAAAACAATAAATGATATTGGTGGGGAATTGGCACTCTTTAGTGTGTTATTTATGCTCTTTATTTCCCCCTCCCAATCCAGAGAGCTGGGTGGTTATGGCCGTTTTGACAGTGGGGTGAGAGGGGAGTCCTCAGTAATCTTTCTCTGGCGTAGAGTCTGTGACTGTGGCACTGAGTCACTGGAGCAGACAGAACCGAGAGCAGGCTTTAGTCCAGACATCCGGCCATTAGTATCCTTCTGATTACAAACCACCAATTTTTGTCACAAAGCCACCTTGAACCCCACTTAAAACAAAACACTAAATACACCCACACAAGATCGTCCAAACGCCAACCAAAAATCGGTTTGACTATATTTAAGGTTTTTCTCTGAGCCTTCTGTCAGCCAGCTCCAGAGAAGTTAGCTCTATAGCTGGCTAAGACTGGGCTCTGAGAATGCACATCCGTCAGCAGTCTGCCACATCACTTCCAACCAAGCTAGGGCTTCTCCTCTGCGCTCCCAAATCCCAGGGAACTAGGTAGCCATGGACTCAAAAAGAAGGACTCAAGAAACCGTCACCTTGCGGCTTGTTGCCTAAACCCCATTGGGGCCCCTGGCTCCTTTCTGCTGCTGGTCTCCCCAAAGAAGCTAGCATGCAAGTGACCAGGGTGTAGTGAATAGTGCTTGGATCTGCAGCGCCTGGGTTGTGGCGCCATAATGGAGAAAGCACTTCATCAGGATTCAACAAAATGAGGGAGCGGTTTTACAGGGAGTCCTTTCAGCTGGAGGATTTTGTTGGAAAACATCGTCCATCTTTGGCAGCTGTAAAGAGGCAGTGTGGAGCCCCCTCAGCAGCTCGGACACTCTGAGGCAGCTGTGGGAGGCCAAGCTCTCGAGAAGGACAGCTGGATTTGCCTGATGCGCGTGTTACCGACCCACGGGTGAAGAAGCATTGAGGCTAAGGAGGCAGGAGCGTGTGCAAACGACCTGGAGGAAGTAGCTCTCGAACGCTCCTCAATCCTTTGGGTGGATGGGGGCTAAAGAGGGAGAGGAAGACTAAGATGATGATGAAGAAGCAGAAGAGGCGTGATCTTTGCTCTTAAGGCAGAGGTTGCAGGTAGTGATTATGGCAGAAAGATGATTTCCAAGCAGTAGTGTCTGTGACTAGCCTCCCCATGCTGTCTGAGCTGACTTTTACAATGGAATGGCGGGGGGAGGAATTATAGCCTTCTGGATGGCCACATTTTGTGTGCGTGTTACCTATAATCCGGCAGCCCCAGACTGTCTGACCACTTGACAGAGTGAAGATGATTTACTTGTCCTTTTAGTGCAGATAAAGAATGCTCTTAGTCTAAGTGGCCCAGAGTCCATCTTGGGAATACTAAGGGGAAGTGCAATACAATATTTTTCTCACCCAAAACAAAAGCTCCCTGATAAACTGCATAGATTTAAATTGTATCTTTTGTTTGCTTGATTTAAAATGTATTTCATATTTTTCATACATGCACATTTTTGGTAAAATTTTATATAAAATACACAGTTGCCAATTCTACCATAGGGATTAATTATTAGGGATTATTGTTAATGGGAAACTATATTTGGATGAAATTCCAAAAAAAACTTCACCTGACCCACAAAATCCTAGACTCTCTATTGTTATATACACTGGATTTTTAAGAAAACATATGTTAAAAATAAAAACACAAGTGTCCTACTTGCTGTGCCTTCATTTTAACACATGTACAGTACTAGAATTTCCAATTTACAGTTGTTTGCTCATTATTGCAGTCTGTTGAATAGGTAATTACAAGGTAAGATATGCGGGAAGTCTAGAGGGCAGCATGGTAGGAGTAATAGAGTTATAGCCAACGCGCACGCGCACGCACACGCGCACGCACACGCACGCACACACGCACACACACGCACGCACACAGAGAGAGAGAGAGAGAGAGAGAGACTGGTCCTCCCCTGAGTCAAATGGCAAAATGGCAAACACATAAGCATACCCACTTTTCTGTCTCATAAAGGCTCCCCAAGGTGTACACGCACACGCACGCACACACACAGGGAGGAGAGCTGCCCAAGAACACTAAACTAAGGTTTCAACAATGCACTGATAATGTTAATAAAAACAGCTAGGTTCTGTGTACCTGCCGATAACTTTTAGAAGTTATTTAGGAAGCCAGACTGATGGGATGTGCCCAGAAGCATGACGGTGGTTTATAACCAGGTGAAGTGAAAGACACTTGCAAAACAGGCAGCAGTTTTCTAGGCTTCTCATTTCCAAAGCAGCTGAAAACTGTCAGCACAACTGCCGTGGAACCCTGGGTGCTGGACCTTTGGAATACTTTGAAACCAACTCAGCCTGAAAGCTCGCAGTGAGAGCCAAGGGTCTTTCTTTGAAATTCCATGAGCATGATAAGAGAAGTTCACATCCAGATGTAAAGATTTTTTTTTTGTCACAGCTTCTCTGAAGTCAAATTGCTCCTTCAGCTTTTTGGGAGCAGTGCAGTGAAACCCTCTGGTCTAGTGCCGGCCAAACAGAAGACGCAGCGCTGGGGGCTAAACAACACCCTGAAGTCCCTTGCTAAGGAAGAAGATCCAGAACATTGGCGGTTTCTAACTATTGTTAGAAAATGAACGCTAACCAAAGATATATATATATATAGATGGATGGATGGAGATATATATATATATATATATATATATATATATATATATATATATATATATATATATATATATATATATATATATATATATTTATTAACCTGAGGGCATTTAGTTAGAACATTTTTAATTTAGTTGATGCACTTTTTTATTTAAGTGCAGAGAGCAGAGAGAATGCAGATCTATTTAAGCAAACAGACAATGCAGACAACGTTAGATGTCTATTTTAATTTTCTAATTTTGTGCATTTGTTAGTATTGTTATTACATTTCATAAGATGCAAAAAAACGATACGGGCATTATAAATCCGCCAATCAGCCTCTCTGCTCAGCATCGACCACTGAAAAACCCACATTTGCATAAGATGAAACACAAAGATTTTTTTTTATAGAAAACAAATTTATCAAAGCAGATGTAATAATTGATCATTAAAATATTCCTTTTGAAGCCTTAGTTTAAATCCTTTCCTTTTGCATACAGTATCCACTGAATGCCAGAAGGTGAATGCCTCGAATACATTGACTGGAATACATGCTGTCACAAGGCCACACCTTCGGTGGACTTGAGAAATGGCACCATGCTGTTCCTGTCTCCTCAACCTTTGAAACAAAGAAAGGAAGGAGGGGCCAAGGCGGAGGAACAAATGAGACAGGAACCATTTCAGCTGACCCGAGTGCCTAGAGCGGACTGCAACCCAGAGTTCATTAAGACGAAACATCAACTTGACAGGATACAATAAGACTGTGGGTGACCAAGTAAGCTTAATCAGGAAGCCTGGGCAAGAGGAAAGAAATGTCTTAACAAGGAATGCTTAAACAAAATATTTTATATATATATATATATATATATATATATATATATATATATATATATATATATATAAAAATTATTATTATTATTATTATTATTATTTTTTTTTTTTATGCTAGCCATATCAAACATTTGTCCCCAGCAGGCTCAGTAAAGTGCTATTATATATCACACAATGTGGAGGAGGTGGCTCCAACCTGAATCCTTTAGCAGGAATAGAGGCTCATGAAATTACAAGCAACTGGGCACAGACGGAGTACCCTTGGCCTTCCCTCTTACACTCGCTGCCTTTGGTTTTTTTTTTTGTTTTGTTTTGTTTTGTTTTTTGGAACAGCTGCATGGATAAAGGAGAGAGTTAAACAAATATTGCACAGTGAACAGCAAACAGAGAGCTTCCAGAAGCATGGCTCAGGGGGAGAGGGGGGGAGAGAGAGAGAGAGAGAGAGAGAGAGAGAGAGAGAGAGAGAGAGAGAGAGAGAGGGAGAGGGAGAGAGAGAGAGAGAGAGAGACACACATGCTGGATGGGAGTCTGCGCTGCTGGGACCGCTCCCTTTCCCTCGCTGTGTCTCCGTGCTCCCTCTTCCATATTTAATTGCCATTCTTGCCACCCTTTCCCGTCGACCGCTCCCAGCAGTGCCCCCCCCCCTCCCTCCCCCCATGGTTCAGAAACCCTGAAAAGCAGTGACTGGGCTCCTTTGTTCGCCCCCACCCGGCCTCTCGGAACCCCCACCCCTGGCCTTCGCCCCTCCGCCCGTCGGCTGGGAGACATGCCTTGACAGGCTTGGGGAGCACAGAGAGGAAAGAGAGGAGTCTCAAAGAGAGAGAGAGAGGGAGAGAGAGACACACACAAAGGCGGGGGGGGGGGGGGGGGGGACACTCTAGGACTCATTTTTTGGGCCCTACCACTCCAGCACTTTTCTGTCAACTCAGCAGTACCAGAGGGGGCTTCAAAAAGGGGGCGGTAGTGGAAGAGACATGCAATTCTAACCGAGAAATACAACTGCTAGATTACAGGCCCTCTCCAAATTTTGGGTCTTGTGGGGGGGGGGGGGGGGGGGGGGGGGTTATGAAAAAGACTTCAATGCAGCTGCATTCAAGGCCTTAAAAAAATATCCCAGGCCAGAGAGCCTACAACGTTCCAGCAATTAAATCCCTCACACTGGCCTTTCATTTGAGTTTTTCCTTATATACACACAAGAATTACAAAGGGCGTTGCCTTAAAGTGGGGTGGGGGTGGGGGACAAAAAACAGGAACATCTGACCTCAGTGCAGACATCAACCTTCAAGCATGCCTGAAAACGCTAGTGCCACAAAGTGCCTTTATGAGGCGCATTTCTTCCTGTGTTCTCAATAATGGAGGTAACGTTTGTTGAACCACATGTCCAATATTTCCTACTTATTCATCAGGCTTGCTGGTGTAATAGTAATGATAAAATTGCAGTCACAAAAGGATGTTATCTGTGTATCACTTCACATTTTCCCTACTCTTGTACTGAGAAAGAAAAAAAAAAAAAGGATTTCTGGAATATTGCTAGTGGGAAAAAAAAGCTGAAAGTGACAGTCAGTCAGCAAGTAAATGAAAACCTTTCCCAGACACCTTGCAGGAACGCAAAGGAATGCTTCATTCTGGTAAGAGCTTTAATGTGAAGCTCCAATTTAGTTTTGA
The DNA here is from genome assembly GCF_041902795.1 of Electrophorus electricus. Taxonomy (NCBI): domain Eukaryota; kingdom Metazoa; phylum Chordata; class Actinopteri; order Gymnotiformes; family Gymnotidae; genus Electrophorus; species Electrophorus electricus. The sequence goes on along the minus strand of NC_137522.1, from coordinate 10,675,685 downwards.
TAAGAGTTCTGAGGAGACCTTAGTTTCTATTGTAGTTTATTTCCAAAATTTCGGTAAGTGCTTGACTACATAGTCATAAGTTTGAATATATTTGCCAGGGGCAAAAAATAAAATACATTAAAAGTCTCAGGTTTTATGCTGAAATATTTTCTCCCCACTCTGTCTGTCACTGTCTTTCCAGCACATCAGTCAGAAGACAGAAGGCTTTTCTATTCCAGATTATACCAACATAAAGCCTGTTCGATATTTTGTAAATCTCCCAAGATGCTCAAACCAGTCTATGATATCTACATGACATCCACTGTCTAGCATGCAACACTCATCTATTACTTCCTAGTGCACTGCACATTAAAAGCAGATGTTCATTTTAGCATTCCCAGAGGAAATCTCTTTGCACTATGTTCAGTGTTTACATGTTCATACCTTTATTTGTCCTAAAATGTCAGTAAATCTTTAGTCAGGCCTGTGAATATAGAAATACATTGTACTGAAAAACATTTTTAACTCGGTGTACCCTTAAACTCTATTTTGAAACACTAACAACACACAATAATACATCTGAAAATCTGTTTTCCATCAGCTATCAGTTCCTTTCAGAAATGCATTTACCCATAAATACTGATATTAGTAGAGAAAAATACATAGCATAAAACAATTTGATATGCCACAAATATACAAATTTGTGTTTAATATTCAGTGCACGCTAACCCAAAGCCCAGAGCTATGTAGCTACATGACATGCTTAGCCTCTTTTACAATGACACGAATTTGGAATGAACAGCTAAAACACTAATTAAATTATTTATAACTGAACAAGAATGGCATTTTCCAACACAGTACTAGACAACGCTGAATACTGCGTTTACTGACTAAAGTCAGTTTTACCTAAAACTAAAGCTATTAAACAAGTACCATTAAAATCCACTAAACAAGCATTAATTTTAACATGACTATAGCCTTTAGAACAATCTACATAGAATATATTTAAAGTTATTATACCTGAATTTTAGAAAGTTGTAAGAATTATTATACAACCTAAAAATAGTTTCTTAAAAATGCTCTAATCATGTGGTTTTGCAGGTCCTTTTTGTTTGTTTTGTTGTTGTTAATTTAAATCAAATCAAGATGGTGAGTGTCCATCTCTTAAATGCAAGAGTGTGTGAATAAAAAAATGGGTGTGACACACACTGTTTTGTTTTGGGGTTTTTTGCTTTTTCAAAATTATGAAAAAACCCATTACCAGAATATGGACAATCTGGGTCTGTTGCAAATATTACAAAATAAAAGACTTTTAAATAAAGATTCAATTTAAAATAGGCTTTAGTAATTGGTTTTGCACTGATGCCACTGATGATTTTCCACTTTAAAAGCTGCAGTCAGAAATGTTCCTAAACACTTTAAATGACATAGAAAGATTCCCTTTACCTACATAACTCAAGTGTAAGCTACATCGTCAACAGAAGTGCTGGTCTTCATATCTGCATCTGAAGATCATTCAACAAAGACCTTGAGTGTGTATCTTAACTAGCAGGGCAGTAGAATCATGACATTTGGAAAATAAAGGATAAGTGTGCGACAATTACTTGAGTCAGGGAAACAGAATAACAAATAAAATGTGCTGTTCCCCTGATAGTGTTTCAAATGAATGAAGGCCAAAGCACATGAACTGATACTGAAACCAAAGAAAAGAAGAAAAACAGTCTCAAAAAAAAATAAAAAACCCCAAACCCTCCATTTCAACCATCTAATTTTGAGCACAATTATTTGGAAAGCATGGGTATGCAAAGCAATCTCTTGCAAAGAAAAAAAAGAGTCAACCACTTTAAGAAGATAAATGCTGAAGTGAATTAGGAATCATAAGCCACGTGAAGTCAGGATGCCACTCCAACGGGTGTCAATGAAGAGTTACACAGGCCTGTGGCAGAGCATGGCAATGCTTACTCATGACAGCTCCTGCAGTGAATGTATTCTAAGTAGGACTATTTAACTCAAATTAGGAGGTGACCAGGGCAAGGCCAGAGGGAGTTGGGATGCACTTGTAAAACAGGGCAAGAAAACCTCTGGAGATTAACCAGCAGCCCCCTCTACATTCATGACACCAAGAGGTTTCATGAGGGTTGCTCCACAAATAAAGTGGCCCCTTGGGAGATGGGGTGGGGGGGTTATTGTTCACCTCGTTTAAATTATACAGGCTCCTAAACTTTTGGTCCAACAAATGTGCACGTGTAAATGGAAACAACAGATCAGCCTTGCCAATGTTCTCATGTCAGCAAGAGTACAACTATCCATCAAGAAGAAATTCATATTAAAAAAACAAACCAACAAACAAACAAACAAAAAAAACACAAATGAAATGGATTTTATTCTTGTAATGAACTGGATGCTTGAGGGAAGTCAGTGGGAGAGGTGCCAAGCTTGGAGGGAGGAGGTTTGGGCTGGGCTTCTGGTGGGGGCAGCACAATCACACAGACTGCATCTCCAAAGCCAAGACAACACATGCTGCAGAGACTGGGAAAGCGAGCAGTGCCGCCCCGGGTGGGAGCTCCATTCCAGCCTCCAACCTCCAACATTGCACGCTGTCCATTCAAACCAGTCTTGCTGCCAGTATTTTAGGGACCAAAAGCCCAATGATTCAGTTTATAGAAGAGGCACGACAATTTGACCAGGTGTTTAAAAAAAGGTGTCAAAATACTTTGTCATTTACACTTTTATTTTTGCTACTCTCAAAAAATCCTAAATTTCTCTTTGGTTGCTATGGATATGGGAGCTCTGACTTCAGCGCAATTGGGACAGCACAGAGGTGTCTTCAAGAGCTTCTCTTACTTGCTTTTTCCTAATATAAATATGGATAGATTGCTAAAAGAAGGCATGACAACCACAAGTTCACTAACTGTTATGCAACGGGTTGAGAGATTGCCAGCATTACTGTACTGAGGGCTGAAAACCGGCTGAGCATCTTGCATGGATTGCGCCCACAAATAAATAAAGTTTAACAGTTGCTCTACTATGATAGAGTGACCCGGGTGGATGAATGCTGAAGTTGTATAAAAACACACATTTTTATTTTTTATTTTTTAAATCAGGCATTTCATTTCTTTCATCGCGGATTGTGCATGCTGTGCTGGCGTCAGACTGCTGTCCTCCCCTTCTGCCGTCTACTTATGGCACGGTAAACTAATCTGGAACTGACACTCGTGCCGGATCGGACACGTCAGATTTGAGCAGGATCATTCTTAAATCATGGAAAGTGAGGAAGGTGAGGCAAATTGAGCCTTCACGCGGCGAGAGGAAGCGACAGCAAATTAATCCCACCCGTCCACTCATGCTGTCAGCAGATGCGCTCAGGCTTCTGCCCCTCTTCCCAATGCGCTGAGCCACCACACCCACGTGCCTCTTCAGAGCCCCTCGGACCTGCTTTGGGTGTCCCCTGGCGGGGCGGACATCGAGCCGATTAAAAGGTCCTTCTTCAGGTAGGTGAGGCCTTTATATATAGGCTTATCAATGTATCTCTTCCCAGCTGTGGGAAAGGTCCCTGGTCATGGCCTGTCTCTTTGACTTTTTACTGCATCGCCTTAATGATGCATGATCGCTGCCTTGCAGGTCCTGCTGCCAATCCTTTGGCCATCGCCGACTAGGAGCCGGAAGAAACCTGTGATTTGTAATGTGTGATGAGATGACAGGAGTCACATGGGGCAGGGGCACAGGTAATCCTTTCCTTTCTGTTGTGGTCTACACTGATTTTCGCAGCTGAGGGCGGACAGGCCCTGGAAAGACAACCCTTGCTGAAGGTGCTGGGTGTTCCACACTGGCTGAGAGCCATTTGGAGCCTGGCTGCTACCCCTGGGCTGCCACTAATAATATCCTGAGAGCTGCAGTGAAATACGACATGCCAAAGCACCCAAAATGGTATCGGGGGAGACCACCTTTGGAACCCTCATCCTCCCACTATAGGTTTTATGCCAAATTGTAACACGAAACATCACCATTCTAACCTCCCAAGGTAATTTCAAGATGTGAATTGTTTAATAAAACAACCAAATCTAAACCAATTAACAAAACAAATATTCAGATTTTCAGAGTGTAGTGTATGGCTATGCAAATTGTAATAAATAAATAAATAAACAAACAATCCAGAATTTGTGGGGGTGGGGCAGGACTACACTGAACCGTAAGAATAATTAATAGTTACCATGACTAACCTTGCACAGTAAATCACAATCTGTTCAAGCAGTGTGATCTTGCGTCCACCACAGAAAGAGAAAGTTTACCTGTGCTTCTGCAAACCATCTCATTGCTCATGCTACTCACCGCCTCCAGATGGTGGTAGGACAAATGCAAATTGCCTTATTAACCTTACAGCACTTAACTACTGGGTTGCGTGCATGCTGTGGCCCACACGGACATTTATATTAAAGCACATTAATAGCATCAGACAGCAGTCCCCACTGCCTGAGGTGGTTTGCTCTGGCACTATCAAATACTGCAATAATTATACACGACATCCTCCTGATTATTACATTCATGAATACTGCAACTTTTTTTATGTCAAGAACATGAAGGCTGCTTTTAGAAATATATCCAACCTTCAGGGGCAGTCGAGAAAAACATGCTTTCTCCCCCCTTTAACATGTTCATGCCCAAATATGCACCTGCCAATATACCACCACAATAGCACATTAAGTGAAATGTGGGAATGCTTTGTGGCGGTACACCACTTTAACCTAAGCACTCCTTAGTTAGTGAGAGTGTGAGTGTGAGTGTGTGTGTGTGCGCGCATGTATGTGTGCGCGTGCTGAATTTGGTAGTGACTTGCACCTGGAGCAGGGTGGGGCAGTACAGGTCAAAGTTCACGGCTCACATGGGCCACTAACTATACAGGTCTGCTCTCCTCTGCCTGGAAGGTCCCGCCAGCCCCTGCAGTGACCGTGCACAACATGGGCCTTTCTGCTTGTCTTTCTCTTTCCTTTCTTTTTCTAATAACCAGTCACATGGCCAGCAGCTCAATTATGTTCCCCTTCCGCCATTTTCTCTTGCCAGATAAAGATTCGAAAACAATTAACCGTGTTTCCACCAGATTTCTTTTAAGGGAACAACTGAGTAATCAAGCAACCTTCCATTCAAAATTCCACACTGCAACTTAAGCTGCAAATGGTGTTTTTGTCCTAATGTTTGATTAATTCCTCCCAGTCTAAAATTGTATATATTTAGCTGACATACTGTATATATTGTAGATATTTAGCTGACACACTGAACCAATATATCATGTCATCATGAATAAAATATCATGATATTTTTAATAACAAATGGCAATTTTCTAGGAAGAGTCCCAAGGCTTGGTGATTCCGTTTCCGTTTTCTCTCTCACCAGCTGACTCGGTCTGTTACAATAGCACCTGCACCACACATGAAGACATACATTTGTTTCACAATAGTAACCTGCACACCCACTGAGGTGTTCCCTTAACTAATGCAAGGACTAGTCTATATAACTTTCAATTCAGCATATGCATACATAAGTAATGTGATGTCATTTTGTGTTTCAAATAGTATCTCATAATATTTTTGCATGCGTGTGCATGCATGCATTTTCTTTTTTCTCCCACATTTCAAAATCATTTGGCCTTCCCCAGGGTAGACACTCTAAAAGGCGGGACTGGTGCGCATTGGGGACATCACTATTCCACAGGCACTTGACTTCAGGTCAGTAATGCAGCCCAGCCGTGCGTGTGTGCGTGCGTATGTGACCGCTTGCCTTCTCTGGCTCTTCAGACCTCAGTAAACATTTGTGGCGTGAGCCGAGCCTTCCGTGGACCTTCTAATTCACAGGCAGATAGAAACACCTCAAAGAACACGCGAGCGCAGGAAGGTTGGGGAGAGAAAAACAGCTTGTTGCTTCCGCTGGACCTTTTATTAGGCTCCTTCAAAGGCTGATGGAAGAGGAGGTGAAAGGAGGGGGAAATCAAAGTGGGATCTGTCATCCTGCTGGAGCGACCGCACTCCTGAACGTCTACTCCCAGCTTCCTCGCAGAGCCATTGCGGACCACGGCGCTGCACCCACACATTCGGGCACAGCAACGCATCTAGGCAGCCCGATGTTTATTTTAAAAACAGAAACAAACAAAAAATTTGGATGGTGAAACGTAACGCTAGGCAAACAGTTTTGAGAAAACATCTGAATGAAAGCGTGGAAACAGCCAAAGGTGGACACAAGCGGATTGAAGACCATTCAGCTACATATTCAGCTTTACTGCCCTCCATACAAAAGACTATTATACGTTTGAGAAAGACCAGTAACACAAAGGAAGGGCAAAAAGCAGGAGAGGGATTATGCGAATACTGTGGGCTGCTGGGAGCAGAAAGAGGGCCTCTTTCTCAGCTGTTACCCCAGCCACTTCATGTCATACCACACACCCTTAGCTTTACCATGAATCTCTTTTTTTCTCCATCTCTCTGCGTCATAGCTGAAAAAACAGTCAGCAGCGACACAGCAGCAGGTGACTACATCTCTAACACCCCCACTAATAAGAAGAAAGACAGAAAGGAACTGGAAAATGAACTGTAACAAATATAAAGACCTCACGAAAGGAGCTGTAGTAGAACGCAGGTGCCGGGGCCACTGATCAAAGCGTAGAAGCTATGAAGCATGCTGTGAAGATGGTTCCACCTTGCTTTAGGCCAACTGCGAGCCTTCCACCACGACTAATGGAAGCATGTGCTGTGTGCAAATCCCACTGCTTGTGAGAAACTGTATATGCAGCTCAGCAATTTTGTAGGTGCATGCTAAAATTTGCACAACAGGGAAAAAAATTAAAAGGTCCTCTCCTTCACTCACTCACACACACGGAGACAGTGTTTCCTTTCATGTTTCCATGGTGCATATGTGTGGTGTGAATATAGGGAGGAAAGAAAAAAAAAAAAAAAGAACCTCTCCCAAAGTCACACACGCAGACACACAAGGAGACAGTGTTGTCCATGTTTCTTGCTCTCCTTCTATGTTTGGGTGTGTGTGTGTGTGAGGGAGAGGGAGAGAGAGAGATTGATTTCTTTCCCCCTGGTTTTAACATACCGGTAAACTTGGCCCAACCAAACACTGCGCACTGCTCCTTGATCGTACAGTGGAAGAGATGCAGGAAGCAAAAAGGAGAGGAAAAATGAGGGAATAGAAGAAGAGCAGGAGGAGGGGAACACGGGGGGCGGGGGGCAGAGCGCCTGCAACTCCGCTGATCATTATGTCTAGCCTTCAGGTGTCTGAGCTGGCTGCTTTTTGGGGGAGGTGTGGTTAGCAAAGGAGGGCAGACAAAGGCGGCACAGCGCACCGGTGTACACAGGCAGGGAGAAACAGAGGTGGAGAAAGATAACTGAGAAAGAGAGAGAAAAGAAAATAGAATTCTATTTTTTTAAAAAAACTGATTAGAAAATCCTCTAATGAAGTGACTTTATATGGTCTTCTTTGCCCCAGAACATCGCCCCGGAGAATGGGCCAGACTGTTTTTTTTTTTTCCCCCTTTGGCAGTGCCTAATTAAAAACATCTGAAGGCTCTCGAACATCAAACAGTCCTCTTAAGGTCTGGTAGTTAATGGCATCTTTAATATAAACGGGGTTTTTTTCTTTTCTTTTTCTACCTTTCTCCTGCCTATAAAGAATATGAACAGACAGTGTGAAAATGTATATTAACGTATAATAAACTGTGCAGTATTCACTTATGAAGCACTGCGAAAATGTTTTGAGGGAAAGGGGTAAAGTAACCCTCAGCCTGGCGCGGGCCACGATGTCAGGGCTGACTGTCCCGCGCCTAGAACTGTAAAAAAAAAAAAAAAAAAAAAAAAAAAAAAAAAATTAATATGTACGAGTTTTACGAGGTGAAGGTAAAACAACTGTACAGGCAAACTGCTAAAAACGTACCTAAAAATAACGACATGAACTTGAAATATTCAGTCCGCTTGTTCGGCTAATTGCAGTAACTGAGCCGTGCAGACCGGGAGGGTAATTCCGCAACCTCGCAGATCTTCGCACCTTCAGAAAGGGTCAACGGGTTTATGGCGCTCTACACTAAAAAGAAAACGTCTGAATTGCGCACTTCTAACGCCCGTGTGCGTCCTTCTACGCGCCAGGAGGAAACGGTCAGAAATAAAGCAGATCAAACTGAGCTAAACCTAAGCGAGAGTGTATAGAACTGGTCACAGTTTCACGCCACAGCTCAGTTTAAAACGGGTTATTAAATAGGTGATTATTTACCACGATTAAATGCTTCTCTCAAATGCAATAATGAGTGAGTGGAACAGAGTGGCAGTTAACCAACCACGGTAGATCAGGAAACAATAAAAATGTTCACAGAATTAAAAAGTAATATCGATACTAACCATTCTTTATGCACGCCACAGCGTCATTTGGGCGAGTCCTGTGCTACTGCGGCGCTCTGGAAAGTCCGTTTGGTCATAGTAAAACCGGCGAAGTGGTCGCAGCATTTTATTTCGTAAAAGTTGCGAGAGATGCTGGCCGTCTCGGACGCCGATAGATGTCCCACGGCTGGGCTCTGACACTTCAACATTTCCTGCGTCTGCCGATTGAACGCAGTGGGAAGAAGCGCGAGGCGGCGTCACGTGAGCAGTGGAGACCCCGCGCCATTGGCCAAGCACGCACGCATTGATAAGGCTTGTCTTTGTTCCATTGGATTAAGGGCGCGGATGGAAACGACGCTCCTCCTCGCGGGCAAGCTGACTTGTGTGCAAGAATGTGTGAGAAAAAAAATGTCTACTTTTTCAGAGAGGAAGAATGTTAAAGATTTTGAGAGGACCGGGGTTAAATGGGCTTCGATGGGAATGTAAAGTGCCACATATGGGAATTGGTGTTTGTTCTGCAGAAAAAAAAAAAAAGGCACAGAATTCTTAATTATGCATTTCATGTGACTGTATTTTTTTCAAAGTGTTCTGGAAGTTATTGTTGTGATCTACATAGACTACATAAAGAGGCCACTACCTGTCATTCATAGGGTTTGGGATACATATAGAGAGAGTATTGGTTTCACAGAATATCAAATTAAGAAGAAGAAAAGTTTATTACTGTAATCATTCTAATTCTTAAAAATGACTATTTGGATATTAGAACACAATACCATGCATGCACCAGCATCTGTTTTAAATTATAGTAACAGGGAGAATAAAATCTCAGTTCAAAGAATTTTGATAGGCTTGTGTTGTCTGGCAAAGCCATTCTATCTTCTGCTTGCATACGGTTTGTTTTAACACAGTGCAGGCAATATGCCTTGCATATTTGCATGAGAATATGGCACAGCAATGCTGCCTTTACTAGTACCTAATGCTAACAAAGAGTGTGCATACAAGGATCATGTCAGTCCAGTTTCACACTGGTGAGTGAAGAGTAATAATAAACATAGACACTGTACCATGAAGATGTCTCTTCTGATTGTTATTAGTGCGTGGATAGATTCGGTTAATGGTTGCAATGTGAGATGGAGAGCCTCATGTTAGACACTTCTGTTAAAGAACAGTTCACTCTCCTTTGCTCTGAGTGTGGCATGAAAGCAAAGGCCTGAGGTATGTGGGAAATAGAGCATGTTTAATACAGGGCTGTGTATCTTACACTGCTTGAAAGCAACATTAAATCAATATTCTCCAAAGCTTTCTCTCGTGTTATTCACTTGACTGCTGTTGTGATGCACCATGTAGGTTGTGCACTTGTTATGTGCTTTTTGTGACTATCTATCTATCTATCTATCTATCTATCTATCTATCTATCTATCTATCTATCTATCTATCTATCTATCTCTCTCTCTCTCTCTCTCTCTCTCTCTCTCTCTATATATATATATATATATATATATATAAATATATATATATATATATATAAATATATATATATATATATATATATATATATAAATATATATATATAATTATTCCTCCATGCCCTAATTTGGATTGCTTGCAGCATTATATGTTCAGAATTCACCCCCTTTGCTTTGATAGCAAAGAAGAAACAAAACCTTTTTTGGCTTATGATTCTTTCTTTGTCATTACATTTCATCCGACAGCTGACTACCCCAGGTTTGCTTTTACAGATATCTGAACAGAACTTTATGCTTCTCACTATAAGGTATTTTTCACTCTCAGAATTACGTGGTTCACATTTTGTTTGCTCAGCTCAGGATAGAGTCCCTAACATGGTGTAAAAGCACTCCTACTTTAGATGCATTTACCAGAAGTAACTTTTGCATTTCCTTTGTAGATCTAAGTCTACTATGTGGCACATTGCATCAGCCTATAAGCATGCACAAAAAAAGGATCGAGACTCAGGCCCAGCCCCTGTGAATCGGAAAGGTCCTGCATCAGTAGAATGGCTTCGTTTATAAAGAAAGGTGCTAGGCATTTGGCAATATTTCCTTCCTGGTTGGTTTTGCTTTTTATAAATACCTGAGGTAAATGCTCAGCTATGCCATTTTACTCAAATATAACGAACTTGCCTACTGAAAAGGGAATGGATTTTACAATCAAATATCATCATTTATGGAATTTGCACTTCAGAAAGATTATAGCAGTCATCTCAGTGCCTTAATGTGCCAAAGCTTCAATGCCTGTCTCATCATTTCCTTTGTATGTTCAGAATTAGGTCCTGTCAGTTTGGTGTCACAATATCCTACTGCAGGTGCATGCGAGTTGGGGTTGGGGTGAGGAAGTAGAATACAAAAGTAGGAGAAGATCACTGGCAAGGTGCTTAGTTCTCGAGCACAAATGGGCAGAATCTTATCTTTGTTCCATTCCTATATTTAGACTGACATTTTGCAGTTAATGCAAAAATATTTTAGGTCTGAATTTAGTGTCAGTAGTGACATAAAAACAGAAAAAAGTGCCTGAACCCCAGTAAGGACTTAAAAAAAATTCTGGAACCAATGAAAGCAATTTCTCACCCCAGCTGATGGGTAATTACCATCTTTGAATGAATTCTTTCTACATTTTTATGAATATTGATTTCCGATCAGTTTGTGTGTGGGAGCGAGACGGTGAGTGGACGGATGTGTGTGTCAAGCTGGTAGCAGTTTTAGCATATGCATTACTCAGTTCCAGCCATCAACAAATAGCTCGATGGTTGTAATACTGTACATTATAATACAGTTGGAGTCATGTGCTCTGGAAGAAGTAGGTGCCAAATGAGGACTGTGTTTTGTGGTGTGTTCTGGTTTCATTAGGAAGAGAGAAAATTCTGCCTCGCAAATATCATTCCCACAGGGATTTCTATGGAAACATGACACGGTGACAGATGATATCCTAATTTTCTAGCTTGTGTTAAACGCAGATAATAGCCATTCTCTTATGTAAGAGTAAAATTATATACATTCAAATATTATTTAAATGTATGCTATGTGCCTTGCTACTTTACTGATTGATGCTTTGGGTATTTCTTTGTTTTCCAGTGTGCATTAAAGATGTGTCTGCTTATTAGCGAAGACATTTTTGTGGCAGGAGTTGTTCAAGATTAAAAAAGAAACTGGAAACTCTTTTTGTTTCCATTATATAACTAAATTGTGCACATGTGTGCTAATTTCCCTGAACATAGTCCATATCCCATATTCATATGTCCATGCCTCACTATCTGATACTCTGGTGACGCAGTGTATTTAATGCTGTTCCCTTCCTCCATAAAACTGTGCAAGCTACAGGTTTCATCCAACACATGCACACTCATAAACACACATATGGAAATGTACATACCCCACACCTACATAGCCACAAACACGCCGCCATACACACCCACACCGAGACACATGCCCAAGAGACTCGCATGGCATCTGCCCTAAAATTTGTGCCAAAACAGGAGGAAACAGAGCCCTGCAGCTTGGAGCGGCGACCTGCCAGGCGACAGCGCTCAGCGGCCTGCCAGACCTTGTGGATCAGCTGAGGACTGCTGATAATATATCCACATGGGCCTGCCAATGGACACCTTCAAAGGATGCTGTTTCTCCGGAAGAGATGCCTGGCCACTGACGATGGGCCTGTAAAAAAGCACAGTATGCCTACAGCCAAAAGTATAATCCGTTACAGAACAAGAAATAACAACATTAGAGCTCACCAGCTGTATATAACAGGGGGTAGTGGGAGTTATTAGATTCACCGTCTCGCGCGGGTCTCCGAGGCAGGGGCCATTAATGTTTTCCCTGAGACTTATGGGTGACTCCAGTGACCAGAGCATTTCACTGTCCTGTTTGGTCAACTGGGGGTTTGTATATAAACCTTTGAGATGATTCAGATGAGCAGTGTACGAATGCAGCTCAGGACCCTTGAGATTAGTTCAAGGCTCTGATGAGCCTTGGCTGCATATGTGATGTAGCAGTAGGAATGGACAAATGCTCTAAAAAGCTAGAGAACCCAGTTCAGCTTCACAGGGTCTGTGGTCACCAGACCCGTCTGAGGCACCTATGCTAAGTAGAGATTACTAGCAAGGTGTACGGTGCATTCGTGATGTTAGAACACAATGCTAGAATTTTTTTTTTTTTTTCCCCTCCAGCATCTATCTATTTTTGCAGTTTTGCAAAACGCTACAGAGGCTCTAATACTTCGGTGCTTTGTAAAACAAGCTGCGGTGTCGACGGATTCGCCGTGGAGAGAGACGGAGATTTCTGAGGAGCTTTAAGCTGTTTAAAGTGAGCTGAGTCTTAAGACGTGAGAGAGCAGGATTAGAGCTTGAACGCACTCCCAGCAATGATAAAAAAAAATGAATGCGCATCGGCTCATAGATGTCATAGCGTTTCCGAGCATGACCGCCAGCTGAAAGTGTAAGCAGGTGCTCTTTCCCAGATCTGTTTTTCGCCCTTTAGACAGAAGCTTACGGAGATGATATTCGCTTTTTATTTGCTTTTAGGCTTAAAAGTGGCAAAGGAGAAAGGTAGCACTAGTTTCACTTTCGATCAGAATGTGTTTGGGGATTTTTTATCTCTATGTTTTGTGCGCTCTCTGACGCAGCTCTGCCAGGCGCCTCTGTGACGCAGTAATGTGGAGGGCGGAGCATGTAAGCATGTGCTGTCCACTGGGGTGAGCGTGGATCCGGGTCAGCTGTCTGCGAGGGCCCCAGCTGGATCGAGAGGCTTCACTTGTCATCACCGAGGGGCCCTCCCCCCTCACCCCTGCCCACCCTCCCAGAACAGACGAGCCCCTTGCTGGAGAAGTCCAGCTGACAACAGTCTGCCCCCACCCCCACCCCCACCCCCCGCCCTCCCAGGCGCGTGTCCTCCGACAAAACAGAACATGAATAGCTCCATTCCTGCTCTTTTGCTTCCTCCCACATCCACCTGCGTGCAGGGGTCAGGCCGCGACAGCCTCTTCAGTTGGAGCTCCCGGGCACATGGCACGGAAGGTGCAAATGAAGGAAAGATGATTGGAACGCAGAGCCCTGGCATCGGCGGATTGGACGTGGTCCCGCTTGGCACCAACCCAGCGCCCAGACACACCCGTGTTCATCTGAGACACTGCCTGGGACCACTCCACAGCGTGAGCACACGCGACGCACGGGTGTTGCTGCCCCCGAAGGAGGCTGCTTCCTCTGGTGAGGCAGGAAACGGCATGCAATTCACTCCATTAGCAGGCGACTTTACATATCTGAACGTTAGCCCCCCCATCGCAGTTCACACTGTTGGCCTTGCAAGCACAGCCTAGGGTTAGCATATGGCTGATAGACAGCACAGTCTTTGGGGCTAAGAATAAGACAGTAAAATCTTTTTTTTTTTGCATTTGTAATAATAAATGTTTGCACTAATATCTGTTTGATTCTCTGATAATGGTTAAAATTATCAGAGGCCTTTTTGTACAGTAAATACAGAGTCCTCAAACTAAAGAGCATATTTGACTTGGCCGTTTCGATATAACTCAATAGTAATTGCACAGTTCACCACTGAATCTTTTACCAACCCAGGTAAAGAGAATATCCTGTGAAAATAGGGTAAGAACAGACACAGACAAAGGAGGGACCATCTAATAACTCTACATTTGCTGCACTTACTGTGCAGCCAATCCTTCCTGTATGGTGTTCAATAATTCAGCTGTTTGTACCTGTGGAGTGATGGGGTCTCGTTCGGAGGCCTTAAACTGATGTATAATTAAATGCCAAGCCACATGAAAGTGCATAAAAGATCAGGTCAGAGTCTCCTTATAGAATCCACCTGCCAAAGCCATAATGACACCACGCTGACGGTGGATCTGATAAAGAATATTTTCAGATAACAAAAGGAACTGCAATGTCTTCGCGTATTTTTGACACGACTTTTAGCTCAAACATGATTTTGTTGCGGTACTGTCACGGTAGGCCGGTCACAGACCGGGAGGGACACGCCCATTCCAGACAGGGACCGTACCACCTACCTGCCCCGCTGTCAGTCACCTGTGTTTTAATAGGAGACACCTGAACCCTTATTATATGTCTCCCTATATACATTCCTACAGCTGCTACAAGAGAACGCTGTGCATTAACGGCCGTAACTACGAGTGCCCATCGGTGCGACGCTACTCATACCAAAGCTTCTTTTTTTCCCCCTTCCCCCGTTTGCTTTCATTGCCATGGAAAATAAAGAGCATATCAACTCGACATTGCCTTTCGCTTCTTCTGTGCCGCCGTCACAGGTTCATTTTAGTTCAGACAAACAAACATACCCCAAAATGTTTAGAAATTAACTTTCCTTTACACAGAGGCATTCAAAGTCTTCTAATATTTCTCTACACATAGCAGATAAAGCCATATCAATATTTTGCAATTTTCTATGAACTACTTGTGGGACAATTAGGCCTACTGTACTGAGCTTAGCAAAACATATAAATGTTTTAAAAACTTTAGAATTATCATTGTCAGCAACCATCTTAAAACCGATCACCAGAGAGCAGCAGCCATCATCCGAATCGTCGGCTAGACCACTCATGATCTTTCCTGTTCCGTTAAAATCAAAGTGAGGCCTGCACGGAACATTTCCGTTCACTCTGAAAGCATATCGTGGCAGGCCCACCGTTCGCAGTGCTCTGCACGGCTGTCCGGTGCCGAGGTCTAATATCTCTGCCTCGCAGGCGGTAGCGGATACAGCTCAGGGTGGCGAACTCCCGTTCGTTGCTGACTGCTACGTCGAGTGTCATTCCCCCCCCCCCCCCCCCCCCCCGCGCATTATAGAACGAACTGGGAGAGCGCGATAAGGACCTCAAAGCAAATCTATACATCCGCGAACAAGCGCTGACTTGAAAATAAATAAATAAATAAATAAAGACGCTATACATTCTGCCCCAAGGATTTACCCCCGGAGTGCGCGCGGCGCTATGGAATTCAGATATTACCATAATGTATGTGGCAGAATTGAAAGAATGCAAATAGCGATGCTGTCGCAGTGGGGCTTCTCCCGCTGATTCTCTTCTGTCTCGTGAAACAGTTGTAAAAGTGATGCCTCATTTCACATCTTCATTCCCAAAAATTGGATTGCCTAGCATTCTGACTACAAAAAGAGTTAATTTCAGTCAATTGGTAATAAACAGCGTGTGTTTTAATTGATTTTATCGCAAGCTGTGTGCATTTCAGAATTGCCTTCCCCCAGCGAAAGCTTTGCAGCACTCTCTGTCTGCCCGACTCTAGGAAACTACACTCGGGTACTGCCATTTGCTAACCCTTATGCAGAGCGAGAGGGTTTCCTGTCAAAAGCGGGAAAATCTAATTCATGCACTCCGGCTCAGGAAAGGACTTATTCTCTCATAAAGACTTTTTAAAAGGGTAACATGGAGTAGTTTAGTTCATCGCGGCTGAACCAATCTCGACTTGGGGTGCCAAATGTCCCTATGTAGTTGAAAACATTATTCTTGACACAATTTCACTAGAGTAATTCTAGTGGATTCCATACAAAAGATGTTGTAAGAAAACGCATACATGCCTCTGTAGCCAGATAAGTCTTAAGCTTAACTGTTCCAGACCTTTATAAATGGACAGCTAATGCAAATGTTCTGTTAGGTATATTTTGGGTGGTCTCCATATTCAACTTTGTTTCTTTGCTTGTTTGGATAGTAACCAAAATCTTTCTAAACAACCCACAAATGTGAGTTTAAGGTTAAGTTTAGATAAGTTTAGATTAAGTAGACTCAGCGATAGTTACAATTACCCACAATTTAATGAAACGTCTGCATAAAGATAGTATTGCACAACATATGTAAAAGTGAGATGGCAGGAACTATACTACCTTGCTCTACACTATACTTTGGAAAGAAAAAATCCAAGTAGAAGTATTTTGGACTTACTTAGGCTAATGTTTTTGCTATCAATGAAAACTCTTTCACTGAGTTTGTGTAAAGAACCATCCCTGAATTGTACCAGGCAAGAATGGGCTCTTTAAATCCAAAACCTCTGTGGATATGCCTTATTCAAGAGTGCGGTGGAATGCAGTGAGACAGTAGAGATAAGGGGTTAGGAACCTATGATCATGTGGTTATGGATTTGAGGCACCATACCAATGCACTACTGTTGCATGTTCACCATTCCAAAACACTTATGAACATTATTATAGGGCTCTTTGTAAAGGTGAAAATGGCTTTCTAGTTTACACTGTATTTAGAAACTATAAAACATCTTTTTTATGAAGATGGAATATTATACATTTGCAGAATACCTTAGCCAGTTGGTGACTAAATTAATAATCAGGACAAAAATCTTCCTTGGATGGTACAGGTGGCATTACTTTTAATGCTCTCTGTCTCTCTCTCTCTCTCTCTCTCTCTCTCTCATTTTTTAGATGACCTTAACATGAAAATTTGTAGCATTTAAGCCACAGAAAGCTGGTAAAAAATATTACATAAAAGTACATTGCAATTCAGAATGAATGACTGGCACCCCGGTTAAAGGTGAGACTACAAACAAATTATAAACAAACTACACTATCAGTCAAACAGAATCGCTCAAATGTTTCCTGCCTCATCACGGATGAACAGTAAATGTTGCAATAAAACAAAGGAAGCAGAATGTTTATCAACTTTTTTAGGCCCCTTCTCTTGATGGCTACGTTTCACTGCTTCAGCTTGTTTCATGAGCTTGTTTTAAGGATCAAATGGAATGGCTTCCTATCCTCTCCTGTATTCTCACTGCAGACTGTAGCAGCAATTTCTTTTTGCAAATATTTTTGCTTCGCCAACACAATGATTTTCACACTGATCTTCTAGGCCTTAGTATTTGTATCCAATTGTTATTGGTCCTTCTGCCATGCCACAAAATCAGGAATCTGTTTTCACACTAGAACTGCACATTCAATAACACCTAAAAGCTGTATGTTCTCACCACAGTTTGGACTTCATATAGAGCACATGCACACTCACTGAGCATGCCCAGAATCAGTATGTCATGGCGATAGACTCAGGATTAACCAATCAAGGACAGGGGAGGCTGAATGTTTTCATTTCAACCAAGCAGAGATACTCCTAATTTCACTAGTTAAAAACACTTGATGAGTGGCATCGGTATATCCACTACCTTGGCTGGACTACAAACCTGCAGCTGGACTGGCTTTTTGCAGAGGAGACTGGATTTCCCAGCTATTGAGCACAGAGCACATAATTCCTATAGAAACCATACAATGTTCCTAGCAACCAGCCACATGCATCCAGATGCCTTCAATCATCAAAACATCAGTGTATGGCATATGTGCCTATGAGCAATTTTTTTCAGTGTCAATGTGTTTACTATGCATAATATGAGAAATATGAGAAAAATCTTTCAGCGAGGTAAAATTTTAAATTATTTCAGAAAACTATCTTTCTTAAAAATCTGTCACAGTTACTAGCACCCCTGAATTTAGCAAGTACTATGCACACTTTCCTTTGCCAAAATTACACCATGATGCTAGCCAGATGAGACACATTAAATGAGTTCTGAGATCAGTCTTCCATCTTCCCAGATCTTCTATTCAGTTCACTCCACAGGTTTCCAATGATGCCTAGGTCAGGGGCCTGGGATGACCAGTACAAAAAAAACTATGATCTGTACATTTTTTGTGAATTTATGTGATTTTGGATGTATGCACTGGATCATTGTTCTGCATGAAGATATTATGATGTCCCAATCTTATGTTACATCATAGGTAACAGCCTTATTTTGATCCAAAATCTCCTGGTATTTAATGGTGTCCATGAGGCACCATTGTAAGAAAACTTGTAAGGTAAGATTTCAAAGATTCCAACAACATC
This sequence comes from Electrophorus electricus, assembly GCF_041902795.1. Lineage (NCBI taxonomy): Eukaryota > Metazoa > Chordata > Actinopteri > Gymnotiformes > Gymnotidae > Electrophorus > Electrophorus electricus. The sequence continues at coordinate 10,657,485 of NC_137522.1, read as the reverse complement.
AAGGCTCTACCACCATAGTTCACAGTTGGGGATTGGGTTCTTTTTTTATTTTGACTCCTTTTACACCAAACCAAAGAAGTCCCAGAGATATGTAAGGAACACCAGGCCTAAGGAACACCAGGCCAGGGAGTTTAAAGGCAAAATAAAAAAAAAATTTGGTGGGGGGGCAGGCATTCCAAAAAGTCTGAATAGAGGTGGCATCTAATTGTAGTTTTGAGAACTTGGTGACTCTGGAGTTCATAGTTCCCATAGTTATCTAACTGTTTTCTTCTCTTCCAGTCCTCCTTTCTGTCAATAGGGGCAAATCATTAACTCTTCTAGGCTGGTTCAGCACAGCTTGTTGCTTGTTGATGTTTTTTGGGTTTTTTTAAACAATTTTTTCAACTATTTTCATAGCCATCATATATATAGCCAAAACACTGCGTTTGATAAAATGATCCCTGTTGTTTTTTTTAACTAATAATACACTAAAATCTAGATAATAGAGAAGTCATAAGATTCTAAATCTATCTCAGATTTAAAATCTTCAAAAGAGTGTTGAATATAAACAATTGAATATACAATATCCTGAAACAGGAAATGACAGGGAACCTTCATGAGAGTGGAGTCCATGCTTGTGTGTTGTTTGGGGTTTAGGGAGGGGTCGTGGTGTTGTTTAGTAACACACACAGCCTCACACACACACACACACACACACACACATATGCGCACACACACGCACACACTGGTCTGCTTAAGAATGAGGGTACTGTGCTGTGGCCAGCAGGGTTGGTCTTTTACAGAGAGGAGCTGTGGTCGCGTATATTTGAAATATATCAAAGTAAACAGGAGGTCCAAAATAGAATCTGTGATCCGCAGGAAACACCAGATGCACAGAAAGGACTATGAGGCTTTGAAAGTGAGACAGGAACAGAGTCAGAAAGAGAAGAGAGAGAAAGAGATTGCATAGAGTTCAAGCATTTCTAAGTTACACTTTGTTTAAAATTCTTTAGTTAGCAGGTGGGGTCACAAGACAAGACTATTTTAGACTAGCATGTCATGACTAGCATGTTCAGTTTTTCTGTCTTAATTTCATTGGATACAAACATGTAATTCACCATGAAGATTTCAAACCAGATGTTCACAATTCAGTCCTGTGAGTGAGATGATTCATGGTTGAAGAAAACTGATACTACAACACAGGCTAACGTGTTTAATTTAAAAAAAAAAAGATATGCACCATTCCATTCTCACTTAACATGTAACGTATCACATCCTAATATCTTGTTCCATATCATAAACGCCAGGCTGATTTGACTTGGTATGAATTTGATAATGATGTAATTATATAATGATGTAATTACCTATGAGAGGCTCAAAAACAAAAGATCCAGTAAATAAATAAATTGGAAAGGAATCATATTTCTCTGCTTCACCCAAAGCAGAGCGAAGACATTGCATGCTCACAACAGCTTCATAAAAGCAATTATTGAATAATTCATTGTTACTTTCCACTGCTATCTTACCTGGATCTAGCCCGTAACTTCCTGAGGAGGTTGTTGACAATTTTTGGTGGAAACTCTGTACTTGTTCCTTCCTGAACAGTCATACATCCTGGGAGGAGAAAACTAGGTTGATTGCCAAACATCTATGAATGAATGATGAAGGCACTGCCTTCTTCGCTCTTCTTACTGTGGGTCAAAATGGGCACTTCTCTTTGGTCCAGGTATCTGCAGTTTAACATGCAAGTTATAAAATACTTGCATGCCATAAAGATTTACATGGTTTATAGCATTTCTTAATGGCCAATCTTTTCTTCTAATTATGTACATAGTTCAGCTGTGAAGTAACAAAATATAAAACCAAAGGTTCCTCAAATATCTTATCTCACAACTGCACATTTTTTTTGGAATTTGCATGTATCTGCTTAGAGCTAGGGGTCTTCCTTTATTTTTGGAAAATGATTGCTTTGAATTCAAAATGCAAGTATATTGCCTCATGTTATATACATTTTTACTTTTATTTCTATTTTTAATATTTTAGCGGTTATAATTTTTTCGGCATTTAAGCAGCTAATCCACTTCAGCATGACTATGTCCTCAAAGATAATATTGGAATGCTTTTCTATGCTTCTGTACCTCAAAACTGTTGTGACTAATATTGCAGCGAATCTATTTAGGGAACACGATCGTTACACTGAATTCTATGCAATATTTTAAAAATCAAAAAAATATTTGCATCTTTAGCTTATTTATATAGTTACCATTTTAAAAAAGTAGTATTGGAAAGGTTCCAGCCCCTGAGTAAACACCCATCAGCGGTCTTCTCCTGCTGCATTTGTCCTTATCTCTGGGCTCACATGTGAAGCTTGAAGCCGTCACCCTCACAGCACAGCAAAGGCCCTGGCAGTGAGTGTGCTGAGCGCGGTGCGATGCTATCGAGTCTGGCAGCTGCAGGGTGCTAGCAGGCAGCATCCAGCGCAGACAGAGTGCGCGCGCGGTGGGGGGTGGGGGGAGTGCGTTGGCGCAGAGGAGGTGGAAGTGGTTAAAAACCGTTAAAGACGTGGTTGAAGAGGTAACACCGTGTGGCCAGTGATGGGAAACAGTCGTTAAATGGAGGAAAGAGTCACAGCTTAGTTCACAACAGAAGGCGAGAAGAGGCACAGAGGAAGATGTGAAATGGTGATTTTTTTTATTTTTTTTTACATTTTCTTTGTCAGCTGTTACTGGCAAGAACTTAATCAGCCGTAAAGGGTATAATGCATGAATTTTTCACCAATAACAAAAATTAAAAAAGAATAAATAAATGATTGCGATAATGTTTATTACGTCTATTTACAGAATTGTACTCTATGTCTGGCTTCTACTCACTGAATTATCTTTTATCCTTCAATCTTATATAAATGGCGACACAATATAAAGATGTGTACAGTGGTTCTCAAGTTAACTTACACCATAGAAGGGAAACTGAGAGTACACTGAATCATAGATAATAGTAAGAACAAGCGACATATGAGATTACAGAATATGTTTCAGTGAACATCATTACCTTCACCTCCCCCACCCTCAACATTTGCATGTGAGAAAGTTCTGGAATAACTAAGGTGTTGAAATAAGTGTATTTTAATCATTGGCAGACTCAGAACATAGGCTGTTTATTTAAATTCCATTTGCATAAAGATCATTAAAAGTAGAACCTTGAGAACCTTGTTCTCTGAAAACAGAGAGCTCTTAAACTGGAGGCTGGGCCGCTTCGTGACTCCTCCACCGCTTTGGAGTCCTCGGGATGTCATTTGGCACTGACAATTCGAGAACATCACACTCTGTAATTTGTTTTGTGCTTCCTTGTATTCAAAGCTACCACTATTCTGCGCATTGTACCATGGGTGGGGGTGTGGAAGCTGTGGGGGGTGGGGGGGTGTAATTGGCCTTTGTGATTTAGACTAATCACACTGTGCTCATTAACTGTCACCATCACTTTCAAGATCATTGTTGGAACAATGATTTCATCTTTCATCTGTTACTAAAAGAGGTATCACATTGATTTACATACAGCCTACAAAGAATATCAGTTACATGTTTTATCCAAATTATGGATGAACTTCCATTGACCTAAATTACCTAATGATATTTATTTAAAATTGTTTAATGAAATAAATTCACCACCGATTGATAAGCGAAAAGTATTTTACCCACTCATCTTTTACACTTCATCTGGATTAGCATGAAGATGGACATTGTTAGAAAAAGAAAGATCAGTCCTTTTGTTGCTGGTTCTCGCCCAGTGTGCTGCCATGTCTGTCGCTCAGACGGGGAGCGTCACGTGATCGCGCGCGTGCCTTACGCTCCGGCGCGTTCCCCGGGGCCGCGTGGCGCGTCGGTGCGTTTTGGCCTACATGCTCACTCGAGCGCGCCCGCGCCTCCACGCGACTTGTCCGCGCGGCTGTCCACGTCTCTGGCAGCGTTCGCCGCTCGACACGTTCTGTCTGTTTGTTATATTTGTGTAAGCGCGATGTTTAGTCTTGAGGAAATGGTGCCTAAACAGATTACCAATTGGAACTACTATAGAAATAACGATGGAGGTTAAGAAAGATCAGACTTTAACATGCAGAGTTAAGAATTACGCAAGATAAATGGCTATTTAAGAAGGAAAGACTCGTGATGGGAGACGTGACAGTATGATACGTGCAAAATAGATTATGTTACATCTGTTCCTATAACTCCAAGCTGTGTTTTCATTAATGTTTACCAGCAGTTCATAAGAGCAATAGCGATGTTGTCTTCAGATAATGCTGCTAGGCCTGTAGCCCAGCACAGCTTGCGAAGTACAAATGGATGAAAGGATAACTGAACAAATTCTGCTCATTCAAGACTGCCTTGCCCTGAGTATGACAAGCTTGTGATTTAATTATTTTTAATAGTGCTTTACCAATTAATTTCATCTGACTAGACAAGATTTGAATGTATAAATCAGGAAATAATTGGTACTGCCAATTATTATGATGGATTGCAGCGATGAGTCAACATAATGGCAAAAGTCAAACGTTCCCGGAAAGAGTATACATTAGCACGCATCAACGGCAATTTCATTGTGTTAACAAATGAGTGCAGATTTTCATAGTAAAGCGTCTTATCCACAGTCATCTGATACTAAATGACTCACTGGCACCTTCCACCCCTTAGTTGATATTTCTGCACTACATCATAATTCACTTTCAAAATGCTGTAATTATGCAAAAAGAGCCATAACGGTTGTGTCTGGCTTAATTACTAGTGTTACCACATGCTACTCACTTCACTCAATTTATGCAGGCCTACTAACAACTAGCTGTTGGTTTGCAGGTTCTAGGCTATCATTTGTTAAAGGAACTGCAGGTGGCTGCTTTTTCCCGTTTCTTATAGCACAGTTAATTTTGACCTCAACTTGTTTTCATCATGGGGTATAGTTTGGCCTATTATAATTTAATATTAATTTGTAGTATTGTTATTGTAAAAAAAAAAACATCTGTTGTGAGGAATGCAATCCAGTAAATACCTAAAATATCACCTCATCTGAGTTTTTTGTTTGTTTTGTTAATTTACTGCTAAGGACTCACAGAGTGTTCAGTTGTCAGCTAAGCACGTGTACCTGATGTAGGGTAACATATTCTGAAATTTTGAAATATCACTTTAAGACAAGTTGCATGCCTAATCATAATCCCATCAAACTCCATCTTTATCTGTTAAGACACATCTGGCTAGACGGCACACTGAATATAATGTGAGTACAAAGCCTCTGTCATCCCGAGGCTCACATAAACAGCTCTATGCAGTTCTATGCAGTGCAATAGACCCACAGAGCAGTCAATGCCATCCTTACAATAATGAAAATCGGATGATCCTGCAGTGGCTCTAACGCCGAAAATGTAACAGAATTCTCTCTGTGTAGATGTCCAATATATTGGTAAGAGTTTTGTGGCAACAGACAACGGTAGGACTGTTTGGAATGTGTTAGTTTAAGAAACCATGCTACTGCTTTTTGTCGGATTTCTATCATTTTATCTGCCAGTCTTACAATGGGCTAGCATTTAATGACTGCGCTTTAATCTAAAGGACTACATCCTCATGCTTAAGCATTTTTCTTCTTTTGACAGAACAAGATGTTGACTGTGGGCCTTGTATGGTAACGTCAAAAGGATAAACAAGGAAAAATAATAATGCAATTTTGCATAAAACGAACTTTGCCTTTGTTACATGAGCTTCGAATTCATAACCATGAAGAATACAATCAAAAAGCTGACTCTGGTTCAGCTCATATGCCACATAAGCTTATGTGGAATTATAGGTCTTTGTATGTTAGCCCCAGAACACATATGGAATGTATTTATAGCCTTTCTAGAAAAGCTAGAAAGGGTTGAAGCTGAGCGCCATGGTGGCTCATAATATTTCAAAGAAAGAATTAAATTGTTTATCTCAGCAAATGGGAAGAAAAGGTGCTTATACAAGGAATATTTATCCAGTTAAAGAAAAATAAAGTTTTAGAAATGTGTGTTGCAGGGAATGGCAATGCTACCCCTTTTTTTTTCACAGTTTACAAGAGAATGAAACCTTTCCATCCACCCAGTGCACAGTTGTTTCCTGCTCATTCCTCTTTTTTTTTCTGTATGACAGCAGTACAGCGTTCTTTAGAATAAATGACAGTTGTTTTTATCTATTTCCGTGGGTTGAGCAGTGCTTGTGTCTGAGTCACACACAGTCATAATTAGTAAGACTAAGTGACTGACAGTCGAAGTGAGGTACATGCACGGATAGGAGAAGGTGAGCTCACCGTGCTGGATGAGTTAAAGCACATCAAGGAAAACAAGACTAGAAACTAGTGTTGTCTGTGTTGCCACTATACACTGTACATCTACAACATGTATGTCTGTTCTATGCGTGATGTTGATGTATGTTGTATTTATATATGAAAATGAATGTTCTTTGCAGTCAACCCAATAATGAAACTAGCAAACCCTTATGCCTTAACAGCAGTTAACACTCTAGATTACAGGCACAATACACTCAGACGGGGTCTTCGTTTAAGTTTTGTCTTTTCGCTGATAATCAAGTGCCTTTCGTTCCATCTCTTGGCACCAGACTGAGCTCATCCCTGCACTGATTAAAGGTTTGCTCCACTGCCTGAGGGGTTCCAAGAATAGGCAACTTCCTGTAGTTTAAGGCCAGTGATTAAGAAGCCAAGCCCTTTATCCCCAACAGGCCCGGAGCCTGTACGAGGTATGCCTCACTTCCACTCTGAGAGAGCCGGGGAGAGCGAGGGCTCGGCGGCCTACTCACGCATACAAACTAAATAATAGGTCCTCCATTGTCGATTGCTCTATTGTTGCTCATCGGGGTAATCGTGGTATGACCCTGTCGCCGTAAAAACTCCCTACAAGCGACAGACCAACAAGCTTTTTGCACCAGGGAGTTGTCCTCTAATTATTCTGCCATTGAGACCCCGCGGCCGTAATTAGACACCACTCTCGTGCACGCAGGCCTCTTTAGCATAAGAATCATGCTCGCTGTGGCTGGAATCTCTGGCATTAGCGTGCTAGGTGCACAAACATCACAGCTGCACGGCGGCTTGAGCAAGTTCTGGTAGCTCCACAGCACTGAGCATAAGAGCAAATATTTGCTTTCTTGCCCAAGCATAATTAAAGACACCAATCCTCAGTAAACACCACATATGTCAAGTGTAAACAAAGTGCAATGTTGCCGTTTCCTTTTAACTTTAAATAGTTCTTTTAATTTAAAATTAACAAGAGCTGAATGCTAAACTAAAGTAAAAGTCAAGTAATTTGTTAAAGCATGTTATTAAAAATAGTAATAGTGTACATGCATGTGTGTGTGTGTGTGTGTGTGTGTGTGTGTGTGTGTCTGTGTGTCTGTGTGTGTACACTAACCCTGAGCACTAAGGTAACATTCCATTTGACTTAGTTTCATGTCATTGGTTTGTTTTTGTTTTGTTTTTTACAGGAAATTAACTCATTATTTCATGTCATTTCTCCTTGACTATGTAGACATCCTGCCTGTGTATGTATGTGTGTTTGGGTAAAATCTGCATATGATATAAACAGGAAACATAGGTATCATTATTATTGTTCCTGGGTTGTTATTGTTGGTGTTGCCTCAGCTTTGTATCTGAGGAAAGACACAAACATACATGTACAATCTTTGCTCCCCATGCTGCAGAACTGGTAAGTACATGTGACTAATCTTTGAGGGGCCACTAATGGCCCCCTCAGAGTCTCAGGGCCTGCAGCCTTCAGCTTCCCCACATTCTCACAGCAACATCGTCCACTGTGATGAATGGAGATGACACAGAGGGCTCTAAGGTCAACACCTGGCCAACACCTCCTCTTTGTCTGGGCCTGATGATATTATGTGACCCTGGGAATGGGAGGCCCCTGGAGTCTGACCTCTGATTCTGACTGAGCAATGCTTTTCACCTCTTTTCACAGAGCTTAGTACTCGGTAAGATCATTGTATTTATATGAAGAGCACCTCTGTATCAAGGGGTATACATTTATATTTTATTTTTATAAAGAACACCTTTGAATTAAGAGTTTGTTTATAGATATAAAAATAAATTATTTTAATGTATTATTTTTGAGAGAGTTTTGAAAATCATAGGAAAACTCACGTCAAGAAAGTTTATATATTCTAAATCAATATAATTAAATGGGTTTACGTCTAATCCTTAAATACAGATGACTAAATATCACTAGAATTTCTTGCTAAATATTTTACATTAAATACACAGCAATTTACAGGTCTTTTCTTAGTTTGTCATAATACTGTTTGTTTTGTTAGGCAAAAAAACGCTGTGTTTTCCTGGATATGTAAAATTTGACTTTGTGATATGACAATTTAGATACCAAAAACATCACATATGAGATATTAATAATAATTTTGGCTGAAGAAATAAAATGCTGAAGAAATGTTTTGTGTATTAATGATGAAGCAGAATGTTTATATCTGCATTGTGTTGGACTCTGCTGTAAATGCACACAGATGTGTGTTTGTGTGGGTATGTTGGCATGTCTGAGGGTGTCTGGAGGGTAGCTGTGTTGGAGCTGTCCCCATTCTTACAGGATGTGACATGCCTGTCAGTGTGTATGTTCATCACTCATACACTACAGAGCCCACAGGATTTTGTCTTGTGCGTGAGCATGAAAATGTCTTATTGCTTTTAATTCAATGTCGTAATATGTGTGTGATCATATAACAATCTAGAACCAGCAAGGTTGGAAAGATAATTAAAGCCTACAGTTATTTAGCCTTTTTCATCCTGCTACAGTAAATACACAAACACAACACAAAAATGATCATTAAAGTTAATAGCAACAAATTATAAAAATATTAATTGTTTATTATTTAATATCACAAACACTGAACATTTTATTCTACACCCTCACTTGAAACCGATTCTCTGACCCTTGCTGAAAGCTACTTTATTATACTTGCTTTCATCGATGCCCACACATACTAGACCAAATGAAATATGAAATACCATTCTCTGTTTTTCTAAAGCACGGTCTGGAGTGCTGGATTTCCTTTCACCCTTAGAGCTGTGTGGCGGTTAAAACTCTGCGCGAGGTCCTGGCTGCTGGAGTGAGCATTTTGCTCTGGGTTAAATCTAACCAAACAGAGTCTCTAAGCAAATCCGATGTGAAAGGCAAGTGAAGTCAAGAGTGTGCTGCTGTCGGCAGAAGCGTGTATTTTTTAAAGGCTGCCCCTAATGACTGGAGACAGTTGCCCATTACATAAGGCAGACATTTAGGGCCATTCTAGTGCGGTGGGGCAGCCCCAGATCCCCAGACATGTAATTGGTGTTAGAGGAAGTTAGCCCTTAACCAGTAGGGGAATGGCAGCATGAAGGGACAGAGAGAGAGAGAGAGAGAGAGAGAGAGAGACTTATGGGCCGACTGAGGAAGGCAAATCACAGAGAGGCGCATAAAGAAGGGGGGATGGGTAGAAGGAGATGGTACGCAGAGGGAAGGACACTGAGTGGAGATGAGCTCAAGACCCACGTGCTTACAGCATGCTTGCTAGGTCAGTGTGATGTTCTGCCGTCCCGCATAGTAAACACACACACTGACCACATAAAAATGTTTTATGAATGCTTGCACCTTTAATTGTTGCTTTTGAATCTTCTGAACAACTGTACGTTTTTTATACACTAGTAGAGTAACACGGAGTAATGACATCACTATATTTTAAAAACGTGAATTTCTCAGTATTCTTGAAACTCTGATATCCACCAGTTACCCAAAAGAGCAATTTGATGAAAGTAACATTTAAACATGAACATAAACTAATTCACTTTACACAAGCAACTTGCAGTGGACAAGAAAGATTTGCGTATTTGGGGCATGTGGATGTAGTGTGAATGGCTGGAAACTTCCAGGCATCGGGTACTGAAGGCTGGGCAGCCCCACTCAGACCCAGCTAGACATTACTGAACTGTCAAAATGTCCTCGCAGCGTTTGTGTTAGCTAATCTGGGCCCTCACCATGATGGTCAGAATAATTAGAAAAAACATCAAATTCCAATGTGCCGATGGTCCAGTCCCAGATTAATTGGTAAGAATAAAAAAAATAGAGAATTGTGCCTGATAATGATTTCATTCATTTTCCTCAGGAAATGTCTAATGAATTTAAGGCAGTTAAAGTGACTAATACACGCTGACATTTCAACATCAGTGATTGTATGAAAAGACGGCCTATGAGCCTTTTTTATATATTTGCCCAACACTTTTGATTTAATTACAAAAATGACAAAAATTAATCTAGTTTATTTAATGTCGAGTAAACATAACAGATGCCGCTGCAGTACTCCACTATATGGGTCAGCATTGTTGTTTTGTTTTATTTCTCAACAAACAGCAACAGACACATACATGGTACAATAAAAACACTGATCTTACCTGCCATACATGTATATTTTCTTTCTGCAATATCCAAAACACAACAATACACATCACCACTTATTTCCATAATGTTTCCGTGATATTTACCCAGCCATAAATAACAATATCTGCACTTGAAATGTTGATGAGCCTCAGGCAGAGATGCCTTGGGTAATTCAGCCCCAACAATGGTAAAATTTGGCAATGGGCCACACAATGGCTCAAATGCTGCCCTCATTTGCATTTCAGTTCACAAATTATCTACAATATGGAAATATTTTCTTGGAAACACCCAGCAGTGTGTCTGTAGGCCTGCTTCAAATCATTTGTAAAGTCCTAATGGATTACCTACTTCTGTATGGCATAAAAAGCCCTCAGATATCACAAGTGGTGAAAGGCTTGTCAAACCGGTTTCTAATCTACGAGGGGGATTTAAATAAGTCTTGAATTGTGCAGACACCCCCCCCCACCCTCAGTACACCCACCACCCCACCCCCTGTATACTCCACCACCCCCACCTTCTGTACACCCCATCTCCACCCCCTGTACACTCCACCACCCCCACCCTCAGTACACCCACCACCTCCACCCCTGTACACTCCACCACCCCCACCCTCAGTACACCCACCACCTCCACCCCCTGTACACTCCACCACCCCCACCCTCAGTACACACAACCACCCCCTACACCCCATCCAGTGCTTTTTTAAGGAGATTGTCTTCAGGAGACTCCTGCCTGTGCTAAGTGTGATTAATTCCCTGAATTGTAAATAACTGAATGGGTCTCTAGAGGACCCTGAAGCATACACAGTGTATTTCCTATTGTCAAACCATTTATTATTTAAAAAAGAAAACCCTAGGAAACATATTTTAATATTCAAAATGAACTTTTTTTCATCAGTACAGGAACCAACCACTTGCAGCAACCCAGAAAATGCACTTATAATGGGCTGGCCATCAAACTGTGACCTTCTTAAAAACTCCAAACCATCTTATAGTTCATTCAGTTTGATCTCATGAGCTTGAAAGCAACATCATCTATCTTGGGCAGGGTTTGGCCAAAAATCCTGCAGCCACTCAGTGGGTCACCTTATGCTAGTTCATGGAGACATTAAGTAATCAGCTTGCTCGTCTGAGGGTTTTCTGCTCTGTAGTTGTCAGGCGAGCAGTGTGGCCCACAGGTTTCTCTGCCCTCATATCTAGAAAGTGCCTTTGAAGAGGTTAAATGTTGAGAAACAGGCTCTTTAGGTTGCCATAAGAAGTGGAGACAGTTTTCCACCAATGCGGGAAAATGACTCTTCGTACAGGAAACATATCCGGGTGGTTAGAGAACACGCTTCAGGGATTTACGGTGAGAAAGAAAAAACTCCCAGTGAATAAATCCCTTTTGTTATTTGATGCTTTTTCAATGATGTGCATATGCATGCACAGCACAATGTTTGGATTATGCATTGAAAAAATGTACAATTAGAGACCCATGGATGCCTGTACATACAGCATAATTCAGTAATTTGATTTATTATATTATATTTATAGATAATTAGATTATATGTATATATTTATTGTGTAATTATAATAAATAATTTATTGTTAACTTGTAGGATGCAAAAATTACAATAAACCTACCCTACAATAGAACTAGTGGTCCCTCACCCATGAGAATTTAATGTGTCAGGCAAAATGACCACAGCATCCAAATAACTAATGTATGAATGTTCTTTTCTATAGATATTTATTACTTGTAAAAACATTTTTATACCACTTTTCCAGAAGCAGCAGCGCCCTGAGCGTGAGACGTCAGTGTCCAAGAACCGGGGCGCGGCTAAACTCACGCCACCTCGTACATCGTCTTCGCTTTTTCGTTCGGGTCTGCTGGTTATTCGCTTTTGGTAACAGGCCTGCTGTGTCTTGTGTTTGCTCCTAGGGGAGAGAAGCAAAAATACGTTTCCCAACCAGCATCCATTTAGAAACCTGTGGGTACTTGTTAATACTTGTCTCACGAACATTCTAAGCACCAGCCAGTGGGTTCATGCTCGCTCCCAAGGCGCTGTATCACGGCGCGACGTGCGAAAACATGATTGTTTATTCACTCTGTTTGCTATAGCTCAATAAAGCTCAGGTGGATTTGCATCTGTTTGTCCACCGATTAAATGGCGCACTCTTTAAAAAGATCAGGGATAGATTTTCATCCAATTAATGTCGTCCAAGTTTTCTAACAGTCGTGGCAGACAACACGGCGATATTGGCAGTGGGTTACGCATAGTATGGAAAGCTACATTTCTTAATGTGCTCATGGACCAAGATCCTTGTGGCAATTTTTTTTCCCTCCAGTGCACGAAACAGATGAGTGTCTGAATCATTATCTCATTATTTCTCGAGAAGAATAGGAACTTTCTTTGCAGTTTACCAATGGCACCCTGATACACTTATGCCTGTACGCCTAAAGCATTAGAAGTGTTGAGTGATGAGCTACATTATTATGCTGGCATTCATCTATGTCTACTATAAGTTGTAATTATCTGTCATTACATATTGGTAAGCAATTGTTCCTCATTTATTCTCTTAAAATTTTCTGTCCTATTTTCTGTCCTGGCTCAAAGATGGTGGAATGAACTCCCACTTGCTGTCCAGACAGCAGAGTCCCTTGCAGTCTTCAAACGCAGACTGAAGACCCATCTATTTACAGAATATTTAAAGGACAACTGACACTGCTCCCATATTGACTGACTAAATAAGTACTTATTGCAGGGTATTTTTTATTATGTTGTTTAACAAACTCTAGCACTTATTGTTTATGGAACCTATCATTGTTTAAGATAGACCTTACATATTTTGTATTTTATACTTCTAGGTATCAGCGTTGATCCCTGTATTTCTACAGTGTTCTAGTTCATTGGTATGTTGGACTAACCTACTGTACTGTACTGGGATGTGTTCTACGAGTAAATGAGTCACTCTGGATAAGAGCGTCTGCTAAATGCCGTAAATGTAAATGAAATGTAAAGGAAATGTAAATGTAAAATTGTAATTTTGCGAGCTGGGTCAAAATGTGCAGTATAAGGCAACAGTCCATTCAGTGAACTGTGGCCTATAATGCAACAACACTGAAATAGTGTTCCCTTTACTCAGTAAGGTTCTTCAGTTTGGATGTGATTTCATGGAACGTCGAGGCAGACTGTGGTCGAGACAAAGTGTGTTCTATCCTGAGGAAAACCTCTCGAGATAAAAAGCATTTTATTTGGACCTCACTTTCTGTGTCATCCATTAATCTCCTTTTCCTTTTGATTGTAAGTCATTTAATATGACATGCAGGAAGTTTCCAGTCAAGTAAGATTCAGGCAGCTATGTGGATCATCTCTCTACTTTCACTAATCCGGCTTTGGGTGTGCCCCAAAGACATTCACACCTTATTATTTGTCGTTAACCTTGATATGCCATGGTGAGACTACACTACAATTAATGGTCAGTGAATGGACAGTTCTACTCTGCAAAAACTACCACATGTCTCTCATTGATTCAACTGGCTTTTCCTAGACTTTAAACTGTGTGACTGAGTTAATGTAACTGCTGCTTTCATTATGTTCAAAAAGCACTTCATTTGACTGAATTGCAGGCACAGAGCACTTGAGTTATTTGACATAATTTCTTGGATATTTCCCAACACACACATTACCGCCTTTTTATTCAAAATATTCCACACGCGAGCAGGTAAATGGAGCTAAATCCTTAGAGGACCCCATCAATGGAGTGTGCAAATTTAAACCATTAGTCCTTTCTCACTCACATCTTTCAGGGGAAAACATTTATACAATAAGCACACGTCTGTGACACGGCCAATTTTAATCCCATCCTGCATATGGAATCATCAAACTCATAATGGAGTTTAAGCATGAGCGGGAAGCCAGTGGACCATGCATGTATGGCAGTATGAACTTAGGCATTTCACTTCGTTTTCTGTTAGCATGTTTGGGTTTTTCCATCTTCAGTTAGCATGTCCAACATGACATGTTTAAGGATGTCACCTGCCAATATGGTTCACATCTTTACAGGTCAGTGCTCATTAAAGTATGTAAGCAACATGCTTGTTAAAATGCACTGGAATGTGACACCCATATAGACGCAGTATTTGCATTTTAATCAGGTCACTTCGTACACATAGTAAAGAGTTTTAATTTGCAAGTTTTTCTAAATGTAAACCATTTAAAATACACATTACTATCACATTAAATTTCACACTTTGTCTTTAAAGTGATCCTCCCAACATATTCTGTTCTAGGGACATTCTAGACCAGAAGTATTTGTCTTTCTTTGCTATGGGTAGTTTTAGTAATTCTCTCAGTGTTATAATTTATTTGTGTCTTTCTGTTCAGCAGGGCGATGTTCTAAAGCTCAGAAAGCTCATGGCACTGAAACTATGATGGACTGCTGCTTCTCTCATCACGCTTGCTTCCTAGTAGCAAGATCTCTTCATCTCTTTCATGACCATAAATTAGCAAGAGTGATTATCGGTGGCACAGTGAGAAGAAGGAAGTGTCTACTCCGATATCCTGCACGCGGCTGTCACCTCAGCGCCTATCACTGAGCATCTCTTCACATGGAGAGGCTCTCTGCCATGACACTAGTTGCACGTGTTAGAAAGCAACCATAAAAGATAGGAAGCAGGAATGAAAGAATGAAAAACTGTCATATTCCACAACCCTCGTTACATTTTTCGAACATCAAGGAACCTACACTGACGCATTCATTGGTGTTTAACAGATGAGACGTGTTTGTGTGATGGTCGAGGCAGAGGGTGGGACTGCTGTGAAAGGTCAGCAGTAAAGGGTCAAGACCCTGGCAAGGAGGGGACAGGGAAGTCTCCTCAGGTGTCAGAGGTTGGGGTTGGAGTCAGGGGTGGAGAGACGAAGCACTCCGCCAGGCCCCATTGCGTGGGAGGGACCTTATGGCTGGCGTGTCTCCATCTTGCCTCGCATGACCCCACTCTAAGTACCGGCTCTGAGGTTTCTCTGGGGTTTAAAAATACCCACCGCCACATTCTTCACTCGCACTGGCTTCAGACGGCAGGCGAATTTCCACAACGAGGTTTCCACATAAACATGGACAGTTTTTTTTTTAAACTTCTTCTCTTTTTCCCTCCTCAAGCTGGAACAAGAGACCTCCAAAAATATCAGGTGTGAACAAAGTGTTCCTCTGTGTGCCTCCCTCTTCAGTGAACAGCTTACCAGCAGTTTTCATTCCTCTCACTTAATTAGTAATCACACTCAGTATAGAGAGACAGTCCACTGAGTAGCTGCAAAGAGAGCCCTAAACACTAAGCCCCAGGAGAAAGCACAAATATATAACAGAATCTATGTTAAAAAAAAAAAATTAAAAAGAATCCATAATTCCATTTTTTGTAGTAACAGGTAAAATACTTAGTCCAAAATGTTTTTTGTCTAGTTTTTATTGTTTGTTTCAAGTTGCACATCTTTAAGGACGTTTATTAAATGACTCTGCACCTGATCAAGGTGTGACATGAACCTGTCATGAGAAGGTGCAAACTGAATCACAGAACTTTCAGCATAGCCTATTAAAATAAGTTGGTAAAATAAAAGTGTGGGGCATTTTGGGGACATGAAACATTTAAATGTAGGTAATAAAATCATTTTTGTCAACATTTTCACCCTACATATTTAGCTTTGGCTCAGTTTAAGGGGGGAGGAGCATTCTTCTGATGTATTTCAGAACACCACATGTATTCATGGTAGGCTGTTCTTCATATAGTGTATTGTGCAATCTGGAGTTATCTACACTTTGAACTCTGTTTAGCTCTATTAAAACACCCAAAATGAGGCTTGTCTTGTGGTGAAGGGAGTTGTGCGCTACCCAGCAGAATTAATAAAAAACGTTAAAATCAGCATGCAGTATCGAAGTGCAGCTGTACCGTCTAATGAGATTTTAAAGTGCTCCCATAATGCCTCATAAATGGACCCTACATGGGGAATTATATTCTGGCTAGGTGGAATCTGATTGGTGTTTTAGGGGGCGGAGGCAGCAGTTGTCCCGGCGCTGTGTTATCATGCAACAATGAGGCATGCAATAGAGCGTCACAGTTATTTAGGACAGTCGGTCTGCCAGGCACACCCATTCACCATACATACAATCATGAATTAGTCTAGTACCACATAGCATTCACTACAGCTGAAGCACAAACCCATTGTATACAAGAACTATTGTGGCTTTGAATAAGCAAATAATCATTTTATTTGTTTTTAATCAATTTGGCATGTTTCATTATTTGTTGCCATATTAAAATAATCCTTTGTAGAAAGTCAATAGAATTTGGCCTGATTTGAAAGTATGTTTGATGCTATGAAGCTCGCAGCGAGAATGTGGGTGTGCAGCGGTATCAGAAGGTCATCCTAAAATTCTGCGCCGGAGATGATAGCCTGTTGAAGTGAATGCTATTAGTAGTAGTGGATGATGTGGAGTCTAGACAGGAGCTGCAAAGGGGTTTGTTTACCCAGCACGAATCTAAAGCTCTGCAAGGTGATCAAACTTAGCGGGACTGTAGATTGTAGGCCATGCATGCACCACACCTCCAAAGAAAGTAGAGCTTAGAAACAGCCAAAGTGCTAGATGTGTGTGTGTGTGTGTGTGTGTGTGTGTGTGTGTGTGTGGTTGTGAAAGAGAATGAGGAAAAGAAAGAGTGAGTGAGAGAGAGAAAGAAAGAGAGAGAGTGATGCAGATTGGCCAGCTGTGAGAAGCAGCACAGACAAAACATGACTGTATCAGGGCATGAAGCCGGGCCCTGCACTGTGTGGGTTTTGTCCCAGCTGAAGACATCTTTTGTATAAGATATGTACCCTCTTTGTATGGGGGGTGGAGGTGGGGGCTGAGGAGGGGGACCCTCTTTTTGCATGATAATACTCCGTCTGGGCCATCACAGGGAGTCACGTGAAACGTTACTCATTTTGTAGAGGAGATGTAAAAGGAGAGCAGGACTGGACCCCGCTTTCTCTGCCACTGATGACGGGGCGTCAGTCAGGGCCTCCTTGGGCCAGTTCCCTCTGCGCAGGCATTAAAATCCTGGGCTTTGAAAAGAGGCGCCTGGCACCGCTCGCCCCAGCCTCTCGGTGCAGGGCCCGCAGGA
The DNA here is from genome assembly GCF_041902795.1 of Electrophorus electricus. Lineage (NCBI taxonomy): Eukaryota > Metazoa > Chordata > Actinopteri > Gymnotiformes > Gymnotidae > Electrophorus > Electrophorus electricus. Next base: position 10,639,946 of record NC_137522.1, on the reverse strand, counting down.
ATGTGTGACTTTGAAATACGATGGGGGAGGGTGCGTGTAAATCCAAGCCAGGCTGTCGTCCCTGCAATCAGATGCCTCGCATTACCGAGCGTGGTGTGTAAATCTCTGTCGGGCTTCACCTGAGCCTCTCCTGCTCCCTCTTGTCCCACCAACCAGACACCAAATGAGGACGTCTCTATCGAGACAAAGGCTTTCAGAACTGTGTGGTATGTTATGGATATAGGCATGGGAATTCTCTCTGGAGCAGGCAGTAAATGGCTGCGGTGGGATGTGGGTGCAGTGTGGGCAGGGGGCAGGGGTGGCGTGGGAGGGGGGTTTGGGTGACTCTAGTACTGGTGTGCCTGCACATTGTTCAGTTTAGGGTTTTCCCTGTGCACCTGATAGCAGCTGGTTGCTTCATTAACTCAAGTGCCTAATAATTAGCTTCATTTGGAAAACTATAAATTGGCACATAGGAAAAGGAGCTGCCCTGGTTCATGTATGTGCAGGTGACGATTGTGTCAGAAGAAGTTAAACATGAAAACAACCAGGGTTGGACTAACCATTAGCTGCTTTTAAAGTGCTATGAAGAGTCATTTGGAAAGAGTTAATCTGAGGTCCATGGAAAATCCCTGTGGTATGGAGGAATGTGCTAGAGATCATCACATATAATGTGGAATGAGAGTACAGCGCACGGTTCGCATACCTAGGAATATACTACTCCTTTTGTGTGGTCTCTCCTTGTAATACTGTACTGGAAAGGACATTTTCAGTTTGTTCCATGGACGTTCCGCTACGCACGTGTTCTGTGTGTTTGTGCTAAAAGCACCCACCCATGTGCACGGGGAGTGAACACGCTCACTTCAAATATCTGCCGGTATAATGTTTGTTAGCGCAGAGCTTTTTACCAGATGCAAACTCAGATCTGCTGCTTTTAAGCGCTATTTCCAGGGTCTTTCAAAGACGCCGGCCCATAGTTGTGATGTCATGACGTCAGTAATTTAACGTGAACGCCAAAAGAAAATAAAAGGAGGAAAAATCCCAAATTCTCAGTTGCTAAAGTTACAACGGAGCTGGAGGTGCGCAGTAACTACCCCCATCCCAAAGCAGTAACTATAATTACATAGACCCGCTGTGGACAAGACACACCACATATATATTATATAGGGAAAGACACATTTAGAGCCTTCCCTTACGTAGCTGTATATTAGTCCTTATTTATGTGTGGCTATAGCTGTAAACGTGGGCCACACCTACTGCCAATTCGTGCAGTCTCTGCCATTATTTGACACAAAGGTTGCAGAGAAAGATGATATGATAATTGCATGCTTGGGTGGGGTTGCATGTGGCAGCTGAATGCAAATGCCCTTTGGAAGCTACAAAGTAATCATTTATTAAAGGGGAATCGCCCTTATTTTTGTCATTTGATGTACAGTGTATACTTAAAGTACCGATTCTGAAACCGCGAGAGTCGTAAAGCTTTGTATGGATTGAGCTGAATGTACTAGAAAGTATTAGATGCTTCTGGTTTATGTTTGAAGCTTCTGCTGTCAGTGAGTGCATAATGTATTTGTGATATTCACATCATTACTTTCAATGGAAAAGCAGTCATAGGAGCTGCCACTAGACTCATGAGCTAAACGTTTTGCTTCTTGTAAAGCCTAGAGGCACATAGCTCACATGTCAAAATGAGTGTTTTTAATATTGTGCATGAAAAATGTAAACGAGGATATCAAGGTTACCAACTGCGTTACTGGTGTAAGTTCATTATTTTTTGACATGGTATCATAAACAGTTGAGGCTTGATTGATTTTATTATTATTTTTTTATTTCTGGTAAAGGAGTCAATTTTCCCTTCAGGATTAGGAGGCATTAAACAATACAAAAGATGGTGTCGTCAGAAATCTTAAAGCATTTTTGAAGGGTAAACAAATGATTTCTTTCAGTATGCGGATTTTGACGTCTGTGAACTAACGACATTTGGGAACACAAGTTGATGGGACAGATAGGCACGTTACAGTTACTATATGTAACTGTATCATTCTCCGAGAAATAAAACAATTGAGAGAAAATGTCTTTAAAAAGGAAATAAACACTAAAAACCAGAAAACATTTTCCTTCCGTTTTTATTTCAGCTGGACTGCTGTTGTCCATCATGCAGTCAAAGTAAAATTTATTTATATAGTTTTTTATAACAGCCATTGTCACAAAGCAGCTTTACACATATCTGAATCCAAGCCCCCAGTGAGCGAGCCAAGGGCGACAGTGGCAAGGAAAAACTCCTCAGGGCATGAGGAAGAAACCAAGACTCAAAGAGGGGCCCAGCCTCTGGCCAACAACAGACACCAAAATAGCAACAATATTTTTGCATTTACCTGACGCTTTTATCCAAAGCGACTTACAATTAATTATGACTGAGTACAACTCGAGCGCTAAGGGTGCTGCTCAGGGGCCCAACAGTGGCAACTTGGCAGTGGTGGGACTTAAACCAGCAAACTTCCAATTACAAGTCAAGTATCTTAACCACTGAGCTATATAAACAAGGAAAAGCAACAACAACAAAAAAAAGCAAAAAAAAATAAAATAAAATAAAATAATGTCTATTCTGCTTTTCTATAAATCCTAGTCTGGGTTAGATGACAGTACGTGTGTTCAAAACTCATCTGCCATGAGAACGTCTTTCCGAGGCAACGCAGTAGTTGGCTGTGGTGGAGGGGTGGTGAGAAGAGCCGTGGCAGCTGAGACAGGTACCTCGGTAGAAAGACAGAATTGATTATTTGGTATGTACAAAGATGTAAAGATTAGGTCGAACTGTAATGCGCAAGGATGGACTCTGGCAGATCTCGCTATGGCAGCGCAGCTAAAAGGAAAGAGCCAGAAGGAAGCAATGGCCCGAGAGCTCCCTGGAACATCAGCACTCCGCCACTCACAGCCTACAAGTGACAAAAAAGGGGTGACGTGACAGCATCATATCATCCCAGTTTACCGTGTACAGATCAGTATGATGGTTAAGGTTTCCTCATAACCAGCAGCCAGGCTTGTAAAAAGTTAAAAGATATCCGCCAATTTCTGTGTAGACTAGCGGGTACGCTCGGGAAAAGTGTGTCCTCTCTGTTCTTTGTCCTAAATCGCCATCTAGTGTCTTCTTCCTGTATTGCAATAGTGCTATGAAATATTTTGTACAGTATGCTTTGGTTTGTCTCGTTGGATTATCATCTGGTTGGTTAAGGTAGGCTCTGAGTTCACTTACTTTTGTCTTAGATTCTGTGAAATTCAAGGCTTGTTGTCTAAACCTAGTTGTTAGTTGCTTGTTAGCAGTATTTACACACTAAAGGTGTAGTTTCGCCCTGACCTTAGGTGTGAATTGATGGGCGGGCTCAGCACTTATTGAACTGAGTTAAATTAGGATGATTCCGTTACAGACACATGTGTCTGTAGCAGTAATCAACATTTGGAGAAGGTTTGGTGTTCTCAATCAGTTCATCTACATCTCACCTACAGGACTTCACAAACTCAGCTAAGTATCTTCTCATATTATCTCAATCCTTCATCTCATACATCCACAAATCAAGCATCTGAAATGTGCTTCACAATTCCTGTCCACATATCCCACAGGTCTCCTCGACACAATCATAGACGTCGCAATCTCACCAACCTCACTGACTCGCAACGCTTCACACCATCACATATCGTGGTGGCAGGAGGGCTCTGGAACTGCCAATCTGCTGTCCAGAAAGCTGACTTCATCTCAGCATTAGCATCCCTCCACTTCCTACACTTCCTGGCTCTGACAGAAACATGGATCACCCCTGAGAACGCGGCGACTCCGGCTGCCCTGTCCTCTGCCTTTTCATCCACACATTCTCCGAGACGTCTCGGCAGGGGTGGTGGCACAGGTTTACTAATGTCTCGAGAGTGGCGTTTCACTCCACTTTCCTTCTCTACACTTTCCATCTCCTCTTTTGAATTTCATGCCATTACAGTGTCTTTCCCCACTATCATTGTCATCTACCGCCCTCCAGGTTCCCTAGATCACTTCATTGATTAGCTTGACATCCTTCTAAGTCAATTCCCTATTAGAGGAAATCCACTCATTCTCCTTGGTGAGTTCAGCCTTCCATCAGACAAGCTGCATTCCTCCTGCATCCTTCCGCTGTTGATAGCATGTGACCTCACCCTCAACCACTCTCCTCCGACTCACAAAGCGGGCAATGTTCTGGACCTGATCTTCACCCGTACCACCACATCGGATATCGCAGTCACCCCCCTCCACCTCTCTGACCATCACTTTCTATCCTCTCTCTCCCTTCCTTTTCTTTCCATCCAGTCCTCTCCAACATGTTCCTCCTCCCTCTGTCACAATCTGCACTCCATAGCTCCCTCTTCCCTTACTTCTACCATTTTGTCCACCCTTCCTCACCTTGACTCTCTATCCTCTCTCTCTTTGGATACAGTTACAAATACTTTCATTTCTACACTCTCCTCATCAATGAATCTTCTGTGCCCTCTCTCCTCTAGACCTACTAAGTCCTCCCTACCTGCCCCCTGGCTAACAGAAACACTTCACTACAACAGGAGAGAACTAAGGACTGCAGAGAGGCGGTGGAGGAAATCTCGCATAGATTCAGACCTCAGCTCATACAAGTCTCTCCTTTCCAAGTTCTCACTGGAAGTAACATCTGCAACTGGAACTAACATCTTCTCACTGGAACTAACATCATCCAACTACAGAGAGAAATTTAGATCATCATCTGATCCACGCAAGCTCTTCACTATTGTTTCTTCTCTCCTTAGTCCTCCCCCTCCCCCTCCTTCCTCATCTCTTACTCCTGAGGATTTTATCACCTTCTTTGAGGAGAAGGTTACAGCAATCTGCCAGTCCTTGTCCTCTGTTCCCACCCCTCCAACCAATGTGCATTCCCCAACATCCAACTCTCTGACTTCTTTTTCTCCTCTCTCCTTAGATAAAATTGTTCAATTCCTGACTTCCAGCAATTCGACTACATGTCCGCTGGATCCAATTCCTTCTGCTCTGTTCCAGACAATTGCAAGAGATCTGCTTCCTTTCATCTCTGTCATCATCAACAACTCCTTATCTTCTGGATATGTGCCTAATGCATTCAAAACCGCCAGAGTGGTACCAATCCTCAAGAAGGCCACACTTGACAGCTCCAGCGTTACCAACTACAGACCGGTATCACTTCTCTCTTTCCTCTCAAAAGTCCTTGAACGAGCAGTTTATAATCAGTTGTCTCTTTCTCACCCAGAACCAGCTGCATGATCCCAATCAGTCTGGCTACAAACCAGCACATTCTAGAGAAACGGCCCTCATAGCAGTGACTGAGAAACTTCATTCTGCTAAAGCTGCCAAACAGTCATCTGTTTTTATTCTTCTAGACCTTTCAGCAGCCTTTGACACAGTGAACCACAGCATTCTTCTCTGTTTTTTCCAGGTTTGGTGTGACTGGCTCTGCTTGGAGATGGTTTCAGTCCTATCTGGAGAGAGGATCCACATCCAAACCATGTAGACTCTCCACTGGTGTTCCACAAGGCTCAGTATTAAGCCACCTTCTCTTCTCTTTGTATACTCATTCTCTTGGTGATGTAATATCTTCTCATGGTTTCTCCTATGCCGATGACACTCAATTATTTCTTTCTTTTCCACCCTCTGACACGCAGGTCTCCAGATGTATCTCGGTATGCTTGACTGACATCGTGTCATGGATGACAGCTCACCGCTTGAAGCTCAATCCCAGTAAAACCAAACTTCTGTTCATCCCAGGTACTCACAACCCTTACCATGACCTCACTGTTTCCTTTGAGAATTCCCTGGTATCACCATCTGAAGCTGGGCATGACTTTGGACAACCAGTTGTCGTTCTCAGCTCATGTTTCTAATCTAACCCGGTCTTGCAGATTCCTCCTTTGTAACATACGAAGGATTCGACCCTTTCTTTTGCAGGAAGCTACCCAGGTGCTTGTGTAGTCTGTTGTGATCTCAAAGATAGACTACTGCAAATCGCTACTTGCTGGTCTTCATCTAGTCTACATCTCTTCTCACCAGATGCACAAACATACAGTGAGGTGTACAGCTTGGCCCAGATGATCAGGCCAAGACTAAGGCAGAATCATTCAAATTCATCTGTCAGCATTGCTGGATAGTGGCATGGAGAGTGTTTCATGAAGGATCTGGATTATAATAGTATCAAATTTCCAAAAATATTGTTCTAAAGGTCTAAAGCATTTAATCATTGCAAATTCTTTACATGTCATACTTACTTCCAGACAGTGTTTCAACAGCCATTGTTATATTGTGGACATTTTTGCTGTTGTTATAGTCAACACGAATTGTACATGTATAATGGCTATCAAATTCCAATGCAGGCACATTACAGGAATTCGGATTTTGGTTCCAATTGCATGAATGTGTTTTTCCTGAAAGAACAAAGAGCACTCGCATCTTAACTCACAAAAAGATGACAAAACTCTTAATAATGAATATGGGCAGAATACACAATGCAAAGAATACTCTCTCAAGTTTTAGTTTCCATTCCATATATATATAATAGAAACTAGAAATGACTGAAAATAAATTCTGATGTAAAAAGAGAAATGTTTTAAAAGATTCTTATATGAAAGAATGTTATAGAAAAGAATTATGTCTTACCTTGTTTACTCTCACATGTGACATTATAGGTAACCTTTTGCTCATCACAGTTTGGGCTTGTTAAACTCCATGATGCCATAATGCTATTAGTACTTGCCTCGAGCTTAGGTTCACTACTATTTTTCCACTCTATAAGAAAATAAATTTAGCAGATGAACATTTAAGTGTTTTATTTTCACTCCATGTCCAAATTAAATAATAAGGTAAAGTGATGTGAACATTTCCATTTTCTCACTATTGATGGCATTTTTGAGGACAATTTGCACAAAACTAATTCAAAATGAGCTAATTTTTAGATATAATGATTTGACAGGTGAATTACATCTCTTTGGAGCAGTATTGCTTTATTAATTCTTTCGACAGAGCATCAGTACTGTACTGAAAAAAAGGCTAAAAATATTTTTGCTCCAGTACTGACAGACAGAAATGGCTTTTTATTTGTTTCAAATGAATCTGATAGTGTACTCAACCTCTTTAAAGGGACAGTCTGGATTGTTAGTCAGAGTGTTGAAGTGCTTGAGCAGTCAGTATAACCACTAGGCCACTTTCAAGTGTGTGCAGTCTAACTTTGGCTATCAGAACAACAGTCCATGGTTAAAAGAAAAAAGATGATTTTTGATATAAACCAAAAATGGGTCACAGAGTCAACTTCTTTGGTGCTGGTAAATTTTGGTATTGTTGTGTCCTCCAATCTTTTTAGAACTCATCAGTGCCTGCTGGTTAAGTAACAGGAATACTGTAATGATAGTGGCGCGATAGATAGATAGATAGATAGATAGATAGATAGATAGATAGATAGATAGATAGATAGATAGATAGATAGATAGATAGATAGATAGATAGATAGATAGATAGATAGATAGATAGATAGATAGATAGATAGATAGATAGATTGATGAGTGCTCTTGCTTATGCACAGATAGCTAAGATATCTAAAATCTGAAATTGCATACTATCCTATGATATACTCTATATAATCCCTGAAGTACACCAATATGAAGCATGTGGAGAAATTACATACTACTGAAACACTAAAAGGTTATGACATGCTCATATGACGGTAAAGGTGTTGAATAACTTACCAAACATTAGCTAGCACATTTTAAACATGAATTAAATTAAACTGCTACATGTAGAGTGAATATGTAATTAAAAGAAAGAGCTGATGTGTGTTTTGATTACGGCCACTGATAGCCCCAGTTCCTTTCTGTGGTGCAAGATGGGATTTTAAAATAGTGTGACAAATGTCCTCTACAGTAATATAAAGACTTAAAATACAAAAGTTAGACTCAGAATCATGCAACAAATGTGCATTTTTGAACTGACTTATTCAACTTTTAAAACTAAACACCAAAAAGACATTTTGGCACAATTTGAAATAAGCCCTAAATAAGTCAAATGTGCTCAGTGGTTAAGGTATTTGACTTGTAATTAGAAGGTTTATGGTTCAAGCCCTGCCACTGTTGGGCCCCTGAGCAAGGCCCTTAACCCTCAAGTTGTACTCAGTCATAATTGTAAGTTGCTTTGGATAAAAGTGCCAGCTAAGTTCTTTAAATGTAAGCAGTACATGCTGCAATGGAGTTTATATATAGATGTGGGTAAAAACATCATTGAATATGTCATTAAATGCATAATTAATAACCGCATGGCTGCAGTTACTGTGGCTAAAAGTAACATAACAAGCTTTTAAAAACTGAATTTTGTAATTGGTTTTGTCCTGAACCTTCTCTGATAACATTCTCTTTGAGGAATAAACCACAAACTGAAAGAGGAAGATAGGTCATGTGACCAATGGATGAAACATGGATTTGTAATTATTTAGAACATTATAAACACAGAATATTTTCCAAAAACGGGATGAAATATATATATTTTTAAAAACAACTGTATCAGTACTTCGAATGCAGAGGCCGATATTTACATTGTGTGGGGATCCATGTGTTATGCATATATACGCTGTTAATTGAAAATGGACAATATGATGGTTTATGTGCCCAAAATAAAGTAAGACATGTAAAAGAAAGGTTTATAAATAGCTGTTTACTTACATTTTGACTATGACAAGGAATGGTAATAAGAATAAGCGAATCAAATCACTGTTAATTCAATAAATAAGTAGAAGGTGAGGTTTAATTGGGTCTTTAGCTCTGTGCAACACAAACTGATATTTAATACTCTGACCTCCAACTCGGAGGTACCTCTCTACAAGATGCTAGTGTAATACAGTAAAGTTACTGGAAGCAGGGCTGGGGGTAGTTTCTGGTTTGAACCAGTGCTAATGACAGTTAATATCTAAAATCACAAATCACAATTTGCTTAAAGCACCTGAGATCAATTTAAACATAAGGAGGAAAAGTGTCATCATGTCTAGGATTCTGCGTGCTAGCAAAAATGTCAAACTGTTTTTTAGAGTCTGATACTAATTATCAACTTACCACATTCAAAGTAAACTGGAAATGTCTCAGGGGCAAAGAAAGTATATGTGGCAGTACAAGCGTAATTATGGTAAGGTTCCAGTATAACAGTTTTTCCTTTATTTGTGCTTGCTGAAAAAAAAATATATAATTGACATATTATTATGTTAGATGATTTTAACAATTTGTGAAACAAACAAAACAAGCAGCACCTCCTATGCATTTTATGCACAACAGTTCTAATGCTCACCACTGGAGTCGCAGCTGAATGTAACATCTCCAGCGCATGTTTGATTTCTATTTGTCCAATAGAATACGCTGCTGACATTTTTGGTAAAACTGAAAGTAGGTTTATCTGTAACAAACACATTCAGGAAAACCAATGAGATTCTGAATCATTTTTTAAAGATTATATTACACATACTGTGTGCACACAAATATTTTGAAGATTTTATATTTCTAAATGGAAATGAGACAGAGAGACATATTCTAAAGAAAGACTGCATTATTATTATTATAATACAGGACTCTCTTTTCTCAAAACATGACATCATATTCCACTTAGTTTCAATTATCATTATTATATTCAATTTAACATTATTATTCATTTGTATGTTTGTTACTTTATTTACCAGAAATGGTTTGATATCTCAGACGTCAGTACACACTTGTTTAAATAAGTTACTAATACAAATTGTGTGGATAATATTTTATTTAATCACTGTAATAAATATTGAATGTCTGCTTTAATTACTTACCCCAGTAAGTAACATTTGACGAAATTATGTTCTTCTTGAGTGTACAGGTATGGTTTAAACTGACATTATAATATTGGCAAGGCTCCAATTTCTCAAGTGGTATCTCGAAAATACTCTCAGTCATGTTTATCGTTGCACTGGTTATCGTTTTATTGGAAGCGTTATTCTTGAGTATCATAAAGTAGGGTTTACTGGGGCAATTATTTTTATTAAACTCTTCAAACGTCACTAGCAATGCATGTTTACTTTCTATTTTTTTTACTGTTACAGAGGATTCACCTGCAAAGACATTTGTTACACATTTGTTATGGTGTACACACCTGAAAACAAAAAAATATAATGAACCTGGGACAAATGTATCAAAACAAGATTACATGTGTTACATGCTGTGGTACATGCTGTGTTACATTATGCTGTGTTACTTTTAAACATGATGGACACTTACATGTGGAGCAAGAACCTGTTGAGGCAAAAGATTACATTTTAAACCACGTCAATAAAATGTTCTGAAACAAAAGCACTGTTTGCATATGAACTGAACAAACCCGTGACACATTTGACACTATTACCTGCTTCAGTGGATGTGAGTGTGGGTGAGGCTGTGCTAAGACTCGATGAGTCAGAGGTGAATGTGGGTGAGGCCTCTGAAAATAACCAATATTACCAACAGGTTGTAAAGTGTATAACAAAGTTGCCAGCACTACAATACACACATAACATCTCCTATAGTAGCTCTGATCATAAAGGACATCTGCATGAGGTACATCTGGGTTAAATCAAGTGAAGGCTTTGTACAGGGATAAAACAGAAACAAATCTGTGACTAATGACACCTCTGTTACCTGTTGTGGTGGACATGCGTGGGGGTAAGATTGTGTTAATGGAGGATGCTGTGCGCGAAGCGTCAGTGGTGTCTGTGATAATGAGTCCTGCAGATTTTCAACATTATGAACAGGTTGTAAAGTGAGACAAAGTTACCAGTACTACAATGTCAGTAATGAATACATGTTATGATTTGTGCATAAAGGTTTAGTTCACTGAGGTGCTGCTGGATAATTTGCTGCTGGATAATTTGTCCAAAATATTCTACCAAAAGCACATTTGCCTTTACTCTGCAGACACCCAGCTGACACCCAGGAAATAGTGATAATCCTTAGAAAATCTTTCACCAGAAACACCACATTATATAAATGTATTAGTATTCAGACAAAACAGATCTGCTGTGGCAAAGCCCATTTGGACTGATCAATGTATGTGCGAAACACATGAGGATGAGAGAGTGTAGTCTAATCCAGTGTGTCCAGAGGTTATGATCACACTTTCATCATGTAAATCATTCTGCAGTATAAGAGATTATTACAGGTTCCAGCAGTGGTTGTGGTTAATTGTTGGTGTTGTTAATATGAGTATGTCAATATATTTAAAATTACACACTATTTAGACCTGTCTGTGTCTGTCTCTGTCTGTGTCTGTGTGTGTGTGTGTGTGTGTGTGTGTGTGTGTGTGTGTGTGTGTGATGTAGGCTACACAGAATGTTCATTATAATACACTAGTGCACATTTAATTTTATGTTACACATAGATTTTAGTTGGTACTGCCATGAATTAATTTGAGGAAGAGAAAGGTGCTAGCATCATCAGTGGGATTCTGGGTTCAATCCCCATGGAGCACACGTACAATGCTACTGAAAACAATGTTTGTTGCTCTAGATAGGAGGATGTGACAACTGCCATAAATGGAATCGTGGTATAAATACTCTAAAACCTTTGATCTGGAATACTTGGATTAATCTGAATAAGCCTAATCACTCTTTCACAAGTCAGTCATCATATCCAGATAACATTTACTTGTCTTCAAACATGTCAGGCTCTTTATAATAGTCTATAAGTCTAAGCTTTTAAATAGTCTATAGCCTAATAATTTGTTTCCAGAAACAGGGTATAATATCTAGCTACAACAGTGATCAATGAGAGTCTGGACCTGCAGGCAGGTCTGTGGAATATCACTGCCAACAATAAGAGATCATTACCTGATCCAGCAGTGGTTGTGTGTGAATAGTGATGTTGATGGGAGGAGGTGTGTGGACGAGAGGCTCTTTTATTTTCTGTGGCTAAAAGAAGCAAGAGATCTCACACTTGTAAAAATGTAAAATGGCTATCATTCTGGCTACAGAAGGGCAATACTTGTAGTTTGGAATAAAATAAAAACATTTGGCATATGTGGACCATTACTGGTGGAACCACTGGGGATGGAGGGGAAGGTGTAACGGCTTTCGTGTATAAATAGCGGATACAAATGTGAGCTGTTGTGAGTTGATGAGTGGAAGAAGGCTGTTTGAATTACTGTCTACGGTGAGAAGAATCATGGAATTAGTCTTGCAGCTCAATGAAAGAGAAAATACTAAAAAGAAGTAATGAAATTAAAATGTAAAAAAAAAAAAATCAGTTAGTACAAAAATCTGTATGATACTGTATTATATAACACATCATACCATAATGCCTGGATGTGGAGCATACACAACTTATAGGAGGAGAAATGTCTCTAGATTTTGTAGATTAATACAAATTGAGCCCAAACCAAAGTTTTGAATTGTGATGAGTTTTTGACTAGAGGTGGGAGTTTGAGGAGTGCAGGAGTGATTAAGAGTGTCAGGAATGATGAGTGGAGGCAGGGTTACCTTGACTGGTACTGAGAGTGTTGAATGAGGTTGGCTGTGTGGAAGTAGAGGCCATCTTTGAGTCGCTATCTGTATGACAAGATCATGAGCATAACAGAGTCCAACATTACCAATTTAATCAGAAGCTTTTTACTTTTTTTTATTGCACCATATACAAAAATATTATTTATACTACACCTTAGAATAAGACACAATGGATCTGTTATGACATTTGCTATTTTGTGTTTGAGACACATCTCAAGTCATATTTGCAGGAAAGCCTGTAGTATCATCTCATGTAATTAGTTCATAAGAAATTATCCATCTTATATCTAAGATACTTGGATTCAGATATCTGATCAGTCTTTTGTAATTCAGTCACCATCTCCAGGAAAGTTGATTGAGAGTACAATAGTTGCACTTCATATAAAAATTAACACGAAGGGACCCGATGGAGGTTGCTGGTTGCAGTGGATGTATGATACTGGGTGGAGGAGAGCATACATGCTGCTTTGCTGGTCCAACTGGAGCTACATTTAGGTGGTGATGTGAGCTTAGTGGTGGAAGGCTGTTTGCACTACTGTTTGCTTGAGCTTGCTACAAAGATTTGGTTTAATAATACTAATACATTTGGAGGCCATTATACCACTCATTGTTATTAGTGCAATAATCAAGAAGCAGTCAAGCTGAAACAAAGGGAAAATACTAAAAAGAAGCAATGAAATAAAAATGAATAATCACTTAGTAGAAAATCTGTATGATACTGTATTATATAGCACATCATACCATAATGCCTGGATGTGGATCATACACAGTGAAGTTACAGGAGGAGAAATGTCTCTAGATTTTGTAGATTAATACAAATTGAGCCCAAACCAAAGTTTTGAATTGTGAGATTTTGACTAGAGGTGGGAGTTTGAGGAGTGCAGGAGTGATTAAGAGTGTCAGGAATGATGAGTGGAGGCAGGGTTACCTTGACTGGTACTGAGAGTGTTGAATGAGGTTGGCTGTGTGGAAGTAGTCATGTTTGAGTTGTTTGAGTTGTTACCTGTATCACAAGATCATGAGCATAACAGAGTCCAACACTACCAATTTAAACAGCAGCTTCTTACTTTTCTATTACTATTCAGACAAAACAGATCTGCTGTGGCAAACCCAGTTTGTACTGATCTGTGTACATGTGAAACACATGTGGATGAGAGCCTGTAGTCTAATAATCTGTCTAGAATGAGGTTATGACCACCATTTCATTATGCAAATCGTTACCTGTTCCAGCAGTGGTTGTGGGTAATTGTTGGTGTTGATGTGAGGGGGTGTGTGGAGGAGAGGATGTGCTCATATTTATGGCTACAAGAAGTGAGAGTATGTTAATATATTCTAAATTGATACCATAATAATATCATATAGGCTACACATGTTCTTTACAATACACTAATACAAAATGTGCTTTATGTTACTCTTACTAATTTTTGGTTGGTATTGACATCAGTTAATCTGAGGAAGAATGTTTTTACTCTCTGTGCAGGACATTTGTACAGCAATGTACAAGTAACACCAGTGGGGACATGAGATCAGTTCCCAAGGAGCACACGTACGGTGATATTGAAAAGAATGTACATGACTCTAGATAAGAGAATGTGGGAAGTGCCATAAATGGAATTAAGACAGACAGACAGACACTCTAAAGCCTTTGATCTGGGATAGCTTGTTTCACTTGAATAAGTCTGATCACTCTTTCGGTCAGTTATGATGTCTAAATAAGACTTAATATTCTTCAGACATGTCAGGCTGTTTTCAATAATATATAACAACAATCAGTTACCTACGTACTTCTCACACATAAAGAGTAAAAATCACTCTAACATCATAGTATGTGGATGAAATACCAAAGTATATGGATGAAAATAAACACATCTGACATTTGTGGAGCTCCTTACCCTCAGGAACATTTGCTCTTGTTGGTGTTTGCTGTGAATGTGAGGTACTAGATGGAGCTGAAGGTTTAGTCTGCTTTGTTGTTTCACTAGTGGATACATCTGTGTGTTGTTGTGAGTTGATGAGTGGAGGATTGGTGGCTGTAATGTTGTATAGGATGAATCATGGTAAATTAATGTAACAAATGTGACAAACCCTGTTTGTACTGATCTGTGTACATGCAAAACACATGTGGATGAGAGCCTGTAGTCTAAGACACTGCTAGAAAGAGGTTATGATCACAATTTCATTACATTAATCCATGTTTGAGTTGCTACCTGTTTGACAAAATCATGAGCATAACAGAGTCCAATGTAAACACCAGCTTTTTATTTTTCTCTCCCCAGTTCACCCCCTTTTATATTATCGATATTTTAATTACATCTACCGATGAGATCTTCAGAATACTAACCTCTGTTTTGAATGCAAAGGGAGTATGAGGAGGGGGTTAGCACCTATACAGTAGGGGCCACTCCCATATACAGTGGTGTATGGGGTGCCGATCGTGCACACTCCATAGTTCAGATTCAGACAGGAATGAGCTAGATTATTTGATTCCCCCACCTCACTCACTCAGATGAAACACACCATCCCACCTCAATTTTTTTTACCACTAGAACACTGATCATAGCTAACACGACACTTTATGTCAAGCATGAACATTTTAAGTACTTATAGCTGATGGATTTTTCTGTACTCATAAAATAATTTTCAGCGTGAACAGTTAAATGATTTAGGTGGAATAATTTTAAATATGTATTTAAAATATGTATTTTAAATATGTATTTAAAATTATGATTAAAGTTTAAATAATAGTTCAATTTTGAGCTATTTATTATTGATTACTTTACCTTTTAGCAGTAAATAAATATTAGATATTGTAAGTCCACATTGGCATCCAACATGGTCTTATTATTCCAAATGTGTACGAATTTACAGCCAAAAACATTCCAAATGGTGACGGGTTGGAGTGAAAGGGATTAGCAGTAGTGTCTTTTTTATGACTTAAAGGTATATGATGTCCAATTTAAATCACTCAGACTTGTTATAATTCCTATTCAGGTTCAGACATTGTGCTCTGTGACTCATTACTTGCACCTCCATAAATATTCAAATTTGAATCATTAGAAACTGAACTTAAATTTATCACAAATTTTGATGGTGTTTTAAAAAAGCTTTCTGTGTGATACTCAAATTTTACTAAATTTTAACAAACACTTAAATCAGATGACTACAGTGTCTTTAATGTTTTTGAAAAAAATTTAATTATCTGGTTGTTCATTACAATTTATTTTCACACATGAGTTTGTGTGTAGTGTAAATAACTGATAATAGAGGGCAACAAGCTAAATGACTGAAATCTGACAAGGATGCTAATCTGACCAGAAAACAAACCAAGCAGATATAATTTTACATAATACTTAATTAAAAACATCTTCAATAATTTGAAAAGTATCACAGTGCAGTGTTTAAAATTCGAGCACCTCTGTAACCAGATATGGTCTTTTCATGCTTTAAGAAGGCAAAATATGATAACACTGTAACCAAAGGTGCGGAAGCTCAAAATAAGAGGTGTACCAGTAAGAGGGTAGTGGTAGCTCAGTGGTGAAAGTACTTGATTTGCAACCATTTCAAGCCCTGCTACTGTTGGGCCCCTGAGCAAGGCTCCTAACCCTCAATTGCTCAAGCTGTACTGGGTCATAATTGTAAGTCACTTTGGATAAATGTGTCAGCTGAATGCAATAGTTCTATAATGTTTAGAGTGTCTCTTCTGACCACCCTGACATGTAAGCACATGATGGTAACTCTCACACTTCCTACAGTGGGCCCTTTCCTCATTTTTGCTTTTTTCCAGTATTTTCTACTACCTACAGTGTATACACATCTATGGTGTAGATTTTTTGTAACATGCCATAGGTATTACTTCATTTCATCATGTCTTTCTTTAAAACTTTTGAAATTTTTTTATTTAGGACCATGGAAAATAATGAGCTCATGCTTGTGAGGAAGAGACACCAGCGCAAACTGGAACGAGGAAGTGGTCAAAAGCCTGTGCCGAGAGCCTACAATTCACACACACACACACACACACACCCCACGTACAAAAAAAACGTTCTGAAGAAACCCTGACTTCACTGAGTATTAGCACTGGTACCTAATGTTCCTATAACCCAGACATGGTATGATCATCCAGACTGTAGACTAAAACTGTACTTGGTCCATATGTCTTGGGGAGAGATGGAGCAGAAGTGTTAACATTACACAGTGGGTTGCAGACAGTTTTTGTCAGAATGTGGAAGGGAAGATCAGACTAAGATGCTAACAGCAAACACAGAGTGAAACTGTTTGAGCTGCCATTATGCATGAGGCAGCTGAGCCAGAATGAAGCACCAACAGGGACACACCCAAACCCCACCAGCAAACACCAATCCTACAACGCCAGCACTCTCCGCAGGTTCTCACTCCCAAAAACCCAACCCATCAACAGGAGCCCTATTCCCAGATTACCACCACAATAATCTCATCAAGTGCCATTTCCACCAAACATTAATTCCATCTGCAACAGCACTGTGCTCAGGTGACCACCACCAAACATGAAGCACCCCCATGTCAGTAATTCTATATTCTATGTTCTAGTTCTAATGGACTTAATCTATTCAATCATGCACATTTTAGAAACTGTGCCATGAGGGTTAGCTGCAATGTTGCTCATTTTTAACTTTCTTCAAAACTGCTCTGACTCTATATATTTTTATATTTTATGTTTAATTACACTCACAAAGAGAATTCCTTAAGTTAAGAATTACATAATTAAAGCATTTCCATTTTAGAAACATTTTTTATTATGATAATCCTGTAAACTATAATCTACTATGTTCACATTTACATAGCAGGCCCTTCAGACCAGTATCACACTAACATTCTCATCTCTAAACAAAAAATATTAAAGATCAAATAAAAACAGTATAGTTATGCTCAGGTTTTAATTCATATGTACCCGCCTGGATGAAAAGCATCCTGTCACTATTTAGCCCCTAAAGACAACTTTGAAATGTGCCTCCATTCAAAAATGTTACCAATAAAATTTTGTACTTACATATTGCTAATCCTGTTAGGACCAAGATCATTAGCCCAAGAAATTTCGCCATTACCAGGGGTACAAGTGCCTCTTCTAAGACACCATAAGTCCTGGTAGAAACAGAAACAAAGAGTTAAATATTGGTCTATTTTTGCTTTTGGGGGGCTTTTTTTCCCCTGCTTTTGTAATAGAAATCATTGTAGATTTTGCTCATTGAACACTCCAGCTTCTCAAACTTACGTTTTCTCTGGTGTCTAATCAGTTGGCATGGTTTCCTGGGTGTTTATAAACCCCCAGTGTACTGAAGCTTGCTTTAGGCTTGAGAAAAAGAGCAATGACACGAACACGCTCACCTTCAGTAATGCGCTAAGGGCGTCTTAACAGGAAGTTGCATTTTAATAAGACACGCCACAGTCTCTCACCTTGTACTTCTGTGTCACCCTTTAAAACTATGAACCAACATATTAAGGGCTTCAAGATCATCTATACAGAAAACGTCTGCCAGTTTCTCTGCCCTCATATCTAGAAAGTGCCTTCAAAGAGGTTAAATGTTGAGAAACAGGCTCTTCAGGCTGCCATATGAAGTGGAGACAGTTTTCCATCAATGTGGGAAAATGACTCTTCATACAGGAAACATATCTGGGTGGTTAGAGAACACGCTTCAGGGATTTATGGTGAGAAAGAAAAAAACTCCCAGTGAATAAATCCCTTTTGTTATTAGATGCTCCAAACAGCACATTGTTTGGATTATGCATTGAAAAAATGTACAATTAGAGACCCATGGATGCCTGTACATACAGCATAATTCAGTAATTTGATATTTGCCATAATTGTATTTATTATATTATATTTATAGATAATTAGATTATTTGTATATATTTATTGTGTAATTATAATAAATAATTTATTGTTAACTTGTAGGATGCAAAAATTACAATAAACCTACCCTACAATAGAACTAGTGGTCCCTCACCCATGAGAATTTAATGTGTCAGGCAAAATGACCACAGCATCCAAATAACTAATGTATGAATGTTCTTTTGTATAGATATTTATTACTTGTAAAAACATTTTTGTACCACTTTTCCAGAAGCAGCATCGCCCTGAGCGTGAGACGTCAGTGTCCAAGAACCGGGGCGCGGCTAAACTCACGCCACCTCGGACATCGTCTTCGCTTTTTCGTTCGGGTCTGCTGGTTATTCGCTTTTGGTAACAGGCCTGCTGTGTCTTGTGTTTGCTTCCAGGGGAGAGAAGCAAAAATACGTTTCCCAACCAGCATCCATTTAGAAACCTGTGGGTACTTGTTAATACTTGTCTCACGAACATTCTAAGCACCAGCCAGTGGGTTCATGCTCGCTCCCAAGGCGCTGTATCACGGCGCGACGTGCGAAAACATGATTGTTTATTCACTCTGTTTGCTATAGCTCAATAAAGGTCAGGTGGATTTGCATCTGTTTGTCCACCGATTAAATGGCGCACTCTTTAAAAAGATCAGGGATAGATTTTCGTCCAACTAATGCCGTCCAAGTTTTGGCAGACAACACGGCGATATTGCCAGTGGGTTACGCATAGTATGGAAAGCTACATTTCTTACTGTGCTCATGGACCAAGATCCTTGTGGCAATTTTTTTTTCCCTCCAGTGCACGAAACAGATGAGTCTCTGAACCATTATCTCATTATTTCTCGAGAAGAATAGGAACTTTCTTTGCAGTTTACCAATGGCACCCTGATACATTTATGCCTGTACGCCTAAAGCATTAGAAGTGTTGAGTGATGAGCTACATTATTATGCTGGCACTCATCTATGTCTACTATAAGTTGTAATTATCTGTCATTACATATTGGTAAGCAATTGTTCCTCATTTATTCTCTTAAAAGTTTCTGTCCTATTTTCTGTCCTGGCTCCAAGATGGTGGAATGAACTCCCACTTGCTATCCGGACAGCAGAGTCCCTTGCAGTCTTCAAACGCAGACTGAAGACCCATCTTTTTGCAGAATATTTAAAGGACACCTGACACTGCTCCCATATTGACTGACTAATTTAATACTTACTGTAGGGTATTGTTCATGTTGTTTAACAAACTAGCACATATTGCTTATAGCACTTAACATTGTTTAAGATAGACTTTATGTATTTTGCACTTCTAGGTATCAGCATTCATCCCTGCATTTTACAGTATTCTAGTTCATTGGTATGTTTGATTCTAACCTACTGTAGTGTACTTGGATATATTCTATGAGTAAATGACAAAGCACTTTTGTAAGTCGCTCTGGATAAGAGTGTCTGCTAAATGCCGTAAATGTAAATGCACAGGATTAACATTGCTGTTGCCCAGTATTGAGAACCTGCATATTTTAGTGTTTCTCATCTCCCAGGACTCCTGACATTAACTATTTAGCTATACAAAGAAGACATTAGGGAGGACCCTTACATGCACAGGTCAGGGGCCTTCCCAGACTAGACTTAGGAAACACATACATACACAACACTAAGTATAGAATGTAGACTGTAGGAAGCGCAGAGCATTGCAGAACCATCCACCATTATTGAATAATAATTGTATAAATGTAATTAAATGAATTTGTTAAAAGTTTCAATAATATAATTTTAATAAAACTTAGAATGAGTGCATAACAAAAAATAGATTAATGTTTCTATGGAAATTGTGAACTTAAAGACTGAGCGTCTCTGAAGGTCAGCTGAACAGTACAGACTTAGTCTCAAACTAGAATGCAAGGTCACTTATTCCTGGGCGCACACGTTCTAGGGAAATTTACTTTCCTACATATATTTGAATGCCTTTAATCAAATTGGTTGTGCAAGTCAAATCAATAAATGTATGATTTGAATAAACTTGAATTCAAAAAGGACCACTCATATAACTCCAGGCAAATCATGGCTGTAAAACATAGTAAATCATAACTTTCACACACTGTTTATAAACAAGGGGAAATATTCAGTATGGTGTCAGCACAGGACAGCCTTGGAGATCATCAGGTGTAAAACTGTCTTAGATGTGGATGTGCAGTTTGTTGGTAATGTGGGATTTCATTGGTAATGTGAAATCTTACAGCTTACTGAAAGGGCTACACTTTCATCTGCACTGAGTTTTTAATAGCAGTACAAAAAGTGCCCAACTGTATCACCTTGTGTTAACAAACCCTGTAGACCACAGGGTTTCCAGATATCATAAACTGAAGGAGACAACACACTGGCAGGCTTCAAGTAGACACCCAGTGTTACAGTGAGGTCTGTACGACACGTCACATGTCGGACCCCATCTGCGCAGGAAGTCATCACAGGAATGTTTTTTTGGGGGGATGAGTGGCTACGTGCATAACTTACGGCAGGTGGAGAAAATTACTCATTTGTTGCACCTTATAGATGGAAATAACTTCATATGCCCTACAAACCCACTTAAATGCTTAGCTTACAGAACAGCTACCTGGTGCATTGACATATGTGAGTGGTAGCTCAGCTGTGCTTGGGGTAGTGGTAGCTCAATGGTCAAGGCACTTGACTAGTACTTAGAAGGTTACCAGTTCAGTGCCCAGTTTCCACTGCTTGGCTCTTGAGCAAGGCCCTTAACCCTTAATTGCTCAAATTGTACTTAGACATAATTGTAAGTTGCTTTGGATAAATGTGTCAGGTAAATGTTGTTCAATAAACTCTTGCCTCCTTACAGAAAAAAAAATGAACAGATACAAAGAAAACACTTCAATTTTATTTATTCTTTAGTTAACCAACTTAACCATATATGCAGAATTACACTGATATAGTTATCAAGAAATGACAAGCACACCAATTAATAGTTTGAAGTTGACTATGTAGTGCAAAGTTATCTTTGCCTTATGTAATCAAATCACTCTTTCAGGGTACATTCTGCACAAACATTCTACCATTTTGCACTGCATAAGTTAATTACTTAAAATAGGCTCTAGATATCAGATAAAACAATAAATTTTAGTAAACTTTCAGGGTACATTACATTCACATTTTCAAAAACTAAACAAACTAAACCAAAAATGATAAACCAATCAATTAGAAGTTACTTTTACAGATGGCAGTGCAGATTCATATTAAAAGAGGCTTATTTGAACGTGAATTGTGAACTTGGAATATATGAAACCTCATGGTACTAAAAGACCATAACGGTGTCATATATACTCATAACACATTACAATGAGATGTATTAACCTATAGGTACACTTTGTATTTTCTTTGTTCATGCTGTCATTGTATGTAAGGAGTAAAGTAGAATAAAACCCGAACTGTGCTCTGTACTCAATAAACTCAATGAAAGTCAATGAAAATTCTCAAAATATTAAATGAAAAATTATGTACAAAGATAATATTAACAACAACAACAACAACAAAATCCAAAAACAACCCAACTGAGGGTGTAGGTAATAATAGTATAATCTAAAACAAACAATATCAACAAGACATACAATTTCATCTTTAAACCAAATGAATATTAACATTTCCAAGTGGTATGATATAAACTGCTTGACTTTACTTTCTTATGCTGATATATATACCTGATATAATCTACTACCACTGATTGCATATATGCAATGTTAAGCAGACAGCTTATACCTCTACAGTAACAGTGGGACCATTGGTGGTGGTTTCACTGGGGGCTTTCTCTGGTACACAGCTCGACTCACAAGTGCCCTCTTGAGGCGATGGCGAAGCAGTGGCAGCATTGGGGTTCTCAACTGCCTGGTTCTCAGGAGGAGCAATCGCTTGGTTTTCAGGAGCCTGGCTGTTTGCTGCCTCCACTTGGTCTGCACTGGTAGTACCGCTCGCTTCGTTGATGACCTGCACAGAGTCAGGGGAAGCGGCGGCCTTCTTCACCTCGCCGTTCTGCACAGGGAAAGCTGCCTGCAGAGCTTCATAGAGGAACTGGTATTGCTCCTGTGCAAACAGGACACAGCCAGTTAACACAACATGGATGGGCATTATACGTTTGCAAAGACAGAAACTTTAAGTGATGTTGGTTAAGTTATGCAGCATTTTGTTCTCATATTTTTCCCATATTTCTCTATTTTGTAGACTTTGAGTCTGTGGGGTTCATGTTTCTTTGACAAAGACTTTGGCTGTGGGACGCCTGCTCAGGCACAAAGACTCACCAAGCTGGTAAACATGCCCAAGCGCTCCTTGCGCAGGCCTTTAGCCACCTGAAAGATGTCCACCAGCCTCTCCGTGTCCGCACTGTCCAGAAGCTTCCACAAGGCGCAGAAGATTCCGGAACGCGAGGACCCATCACTGATATGACAGACAGCCATTCACAAATACACAGTTGACTGATAGATATATTAAATGCTCATATGTTTTTTAATATGTAAGTTGCCAAAAGCTTGTTTTTCAGTTTGAGGGTATCTGTGCTACACATCTGGTGACATTCTACACACAACCACAGCCAAGTCACCCTGTAAAAAGTGGCCACTCCCCATAACCACAGGTGGCTACACTCACTTGCAGTGCACCACAATGGGGGAGCTTATGTTGTCTCTGCTATTGCCGTGACCAACGTTCTGCCTAATGCTCTTCATCATGTCGATCAAGTCAAGAGGGTTGGCTGGTAGCTCGTGCCCCGCCCATTTCAGGAAGTGATACTGCTCTGACGTAACACTTTCTTTTACCTGCCGGAGTCATAAGCGGTTATGAGTGTACTATAACTCCTTATACTATAGGATAAAAGCAAAAATGGATTACATACTTTTATTATAACTGCAATTTAAATGACCATATTGCCAGGCCAGCTGCAGCACAGTAGTCACTATATTTCCATTTAATTTAATTTTAATTGGTTGATATATACTCATAAACAAGGGGGTGAAGCCCATGGTGCAGTGCATACCTTTGTACTCTGTATTTGTAGGCGACGTCTGATGTATGTGGGAGTACTTTCAGTCTCCTTAACCTCCACCTCCATCTCCCCAAACACTTTCTTCTCCTCCGCCCAGTACTGGGCGCAGAACTCCTGAAGAACGAGCACACGAATCCAAGTCGTGAGCACAACATCCCCCGACACCCCTGAGAGTTCCAGGCTCTCTGTGCCAGCACGACTGGGAACACAGCGGACATGTGCGGAGACCCACCTTGCCATTCTCCATGCAGTCAGAGAGCATGATCACAGCTGGAACCTGCTTCTGGAAAAGCATCTGCAGGAAGTCCTCAACTGTGCTGTCCAGAGGTCCCTGCGCAGTGATGAGGCTCTTTGGACTCCAGTAACCCTAGAGCAACCGCACACATTTGACTGAGGGTTGTGAAAACTGTTCTCCCTTGTTGTCAAATTTTGTCTCCCCTGCACAAAAGTAAAAAACCTGTAAAGGCACATACATTCACATAAGAGGCATTGATGTATTTGGTGGATGTTTCGTCATCTTCGTCGGAGGAATAGTCTTCCTCATCCTCGGCATCACTGTTATGGCCTTCTTCTTCCTCCAGTTTTACCAGCACTCTGTTGAAGTCATCTGGGATAAATGGAAATAGCTGATCATTTAATGCTCTGGTTGCTCCTTCGTGAAACGCACATGTTCCTCACAGACGTTTCACTATCTTGCTATTTAGACTCTTTAAACATGGCATGACCTGAAGAGTTTCAGTTTACTGTCGTAGGTGAATTCTAACACCACAGATTATAGACCAAAATGGGTGGCCACCAACCCCTCAAAACACAAAACTACAATAGCACTCAGACTAATTTTCAAAACATTAGTACAGAAAGTAATTGCTCACATCAATTAAAATCTAAAAATATTAATTCGCGTTCATTACTACACACTGTTCATGAATCAGTGATTAAGAAATGATGATAATAACTGAAAAACCGCTCTGTCGGTCTGTACGAGAGCAGCAGGACCAGTGCGTTGATACTTACATGGCACTATCGAGGAGCGGTTCTTCTTCTTGTTCTCCTCAGTGGCCGCTAGGTTGGACAACCTCCAGTTTTTAAACTTTGGAAGTTTCTGCATAATAGCAACACACAATGTAATGCTGTGCTGGAAATTTCCTGTGCCATTCCACAGTAGCCTCTAACGCACGGAGTGCTTAATGATCAGAGGATTCTATTAAAAATTTCAGATTTTAGCATGGTAACTATATAATTTATTAGGGCAGGAGAGGTGAGAAACTCTAGTAAATTCTAGTAAATACTCCAAACTTTAGTATGGCACGGTATAGCTATGCAGTCATGAAGAACTAAAACGCACATGAATTGAGGTGAAAGCACCTACTTGATACTCTAGTTCCAGCAGACTGGGCTCATTGCCTTCCCTCTGTTTAAGTGTGTTGACTGTTGAATGGAAGTCCATCAGCGAGATCTCCGTCTCGCCAAACTGGTTGTACTCGATCAGTGCAGTGTGGATCAGAACATACTGTGACTGAGAGATTGAAAGCAGACAAACACACAAAAAAAACCCTCAACAAAACATATATAGGCTTATTGAAAACAAACACAACAACTGCCTACCTCAATACACGGAACCCGAGAAAACAGACACTGCCGTTGTCGTCAGCCTTACCTCCACTTGAACCATGAGACACCTCTGGCGACGCAGTTTGGCAACGTAGCCGTAGATGTCCATGCGGCCTTCTGCCTCCAGACTCTCGATCATGGCATCGATGCCAATGTAGGTGCCAGTGCGGCCCACTCCAGCACTGTGGGAGAAGGAACATTCAGCATCCCTTGTTGGGGGAAATGATACACTACAAAATATCATGTTAATAAGTAGGAATTTGTAAAATAAAATAAAGAAATAAAACTCCAGGCTTGAGAGACTAGTGAAAAACAACACGGTTAAGAGACTGGCTAAAACAGCTTGTGAATAATAGTATAAAATTCTCATTTGAGAAGAGCAGGTGTCTGCAGCCATAAAACAGCACCTCCTACCTGCAGTGGACAACAATTGGTCCACTGAAGATGTTCTTGAAGGAGTTCACCCTGCGCCGTAATTTGAGCAGCAGTCCGGGGTCTCCGGGCACGCCGTGGTCGGGCCAGCTCATGAACTGGATGTGGGTGACATCTCGCTCAGCTGCCTTCTCTTTTCGCTGCGCACACATAAGAGCACAGCTGAGGAGCCAGACAATGCAGTGCCTAAGAGATACAATGAGATTCATTTGGCCAAGACATGAAAGTCTCTGAGAACTCTTCAACCTGAAGAGATAGTGCAATACATTTACAGGATTTAGCTGGAAATTTTATCCAAAGCAACTTACCATTATGACTGAGTACAACTTGAGGGTTAAGGGCCTTGCTCAGGGCAAGCAGCAATTTGGCAGTGGTGGCCCTTGAACCATAAACCTTCTAATTACAAGTCAAGTACCTTAACCACTGAGCTACCACTGCCAAGACCTAAACCAACATTTCTAAATAAATGTCAGTAGCTTAATTTTGATCAGAAGTGATGTCCACGTAGACTCTAATGCGATTAACAAGAAAATGCCTGTAGATGAAAACACGGAGTGGAAACAAGACAACCGTAACGAACTCACATTCATCAGGCTAAGCTGGCGAATGATGTAGTCTGGGCAGTTCTCCTCGTGTTTGATCTTCACAACAAAATCATCAAAAATCTCTGTCTCCCTCTCCACGGATGGCCAGTACTGGGCACATTTGTTCTAAGAAGCAAAACATCATCGGTCAAACTTACGGAGCTTTTACATATTACGCATCGAGCCTTGTGTCTGAACAGATTATACAATGCTTTCCAAAGAAAATGGGTTTTGGTCTCTTTAGAACATAAACTTGAAATCTTTTACCTAATCTGTAATGTAAGATATAAAAGCTGCTCTTTGACAATGGAAAAAACTGATTTGGTGAGGTCAAACCCTTTATGAATGAATAAAAACACTGGCATGCAAACAAACTCATCCACCCACCTTGTTCCCTTCCTCGCAGCGGGTAACCATGACGATGATGGATGACTTTTGCTCCCAGACCATTCCCCAAAAATCTTCCACTGTCTCATCCTTTGGCCCTGAATGAAATCAGCATTACAATCAACATTAGCGATCAGGAAAGACTGCTAGTGTAGGCCTTAAAGATCAGAACAATAAGCTATGTGATTACCCTGGGCTGCTATGTATTTGTTGGGCTCCTTGTAACCCTGTACAAAGACATGTAACCAATTTGTAACTTTATAATATGAGGACAATGGGAATGGGTAAGTAAAATGTTACATTGTAACCTGCAGGCAAGGTTTCTGATGCACTACACGTACCTCAATAAAACTGGCATTAATGTAGTCATGTCTTCCTCCATTAGAGAGGGAAACACGATTGTAGTCATCTGAGAACACATGTAAGGGAACACTTTATTACTAATTGAATAATGATTGAAAACTGAACAAGAAACTAAATGTACAAACAATGGAGTTCAGACTGTATTTGGTCCATGTTTAACTCACAGGGAAGAATGTCCACATATCTATTCTTTGATTGGTTTTCTGATTTCTTGGCCTCTTTGACGGTGTAATTTGAGAAAATACGTGGAATGCTCTATGAAGAAAAAACAAGCAAGGCTTAACGGAAGCGAATCATCACATGTCTAGCCTCTCTGCCAACTCAGGCTTTGCTCTTTATTCTTGCCGAGGGAGCCGAGGCACGCGTAGTGTGGAATGAAATCAGCGCGAGTCACCTGAAATTCCTCCATGAACAGGCGTCCCTCATCAGCGATTTTCTTCCTGTAAGTGTCTACCAGCGCATCGGCACTGATGGGCTCCACGTGGAGCAGGTTTTCTGGACAGGAAGAGAACTACATTAGCCCAAGACCTCCAGTCCCAAAAAATGGACACTTGCAGGTAAAGGGAACAATACCTTACCTTGAGGAAGAAGGTGATCCATCTCACATACTTCACTGCAGTAACAAAAAAAAGGAGAAGACCAACTTGAGATTGGGTTAAAAATGGGTTAATTAAAAAAGTTAACCTACAATGTAGGCCAATATAGATGACAGCTCAGCAGTAGTGAGCGCTGACACAGACCTTGACCGCTTCCTCTGCAGAGCAAAGATTTTGTACATGACGAACAGGAGGGCAAGAGATGTAACAAAGATGAGGAAGCCCAGGAAGCCCAGAACAGCTTTATAATTGTCTGTCATTGAGAAACATATAGATATGTTTGTAAAGGAAAATTATGAGTTCTGAATTATTTCCTATAATATGTAGAACATCTTGACTAACACAAATTGGATTCAATTAAAACCTCTTACATTGAGTTGTATGTTGTGTACTTTGGACATCACTTTTATTTCCTTTGCCATTTTCAGCGTAGACCTGAAAGGAAAATATATAAGATGAAATGCAAATGCAGTGATGCCCGAAGTTAGTATTAAGAAACTGCAAATGATGAGTCATAAATACCAGAAATGTATAAGTCGTTAAGTAATAGAGGTTCTCCAAAAGGAAGGAACAATTGTCTCCATTTGATGTATTTTGTCTGTTAGATTCCACCTTATTGCCATTTGTGAGGTTTAGATAGCACTTTCCATTTTTCCCATTCCATTTAACGTGATATGTCACATAAAAGGCATTATGCTGAGGCATTACAAAATTCTTCTCAGAGATTTCAGGTTCTATAAAGGCAAAATGAGAGGCATACAAAATGAAAGGCATACACATACAAACTCAAGTGTCTAGTATCTCAGTCACTTGCAAAAGAATACTAAGTATTTTGGAACGTGGATTCCCAATGTTTGCAGTATCATTCTGAGGATCACACTGGGAGTAACCGAAATTGACCCCATCTTTATAACTCCTTGTGAAATCTCATTATCTTGCAATATCGTGAAACATATTGTGAACTGCCCTGCGCACAGACACCACATGTTGACATATAGCTAATGCCACATCATTTCAAAACATGTATTGTATCCATCATAAAAGTATTTGTGTTGTATGCACCAAATAAGACTGATTTGAGGGCATGTAACCTAAATAGGAGCAATTAGATCAGCTTGCCAGGAAATATGTATCCATTTTGCATCTGATCTAGGTCCAAGTGGAGCTCATGGGTCCTTTAGCAGGTTTTTAGAAGGAAGAACCACAGAGCTACCAGCTCTCCATTCATTCTGTTACTTATAGTTATGTTTGCATAAACAGTCCTCTGTGCTGAGAACCCTGTCACTGGGACAAGCTTTACTGGCCAGAGAGGACCGGTGGGGGTGAAGTCAGTACGTGAGTAAGGGAGGGGGGGGGGGGGGGATAAGGAGCAAAGTGGTACATTGTCTGCTAGTCTACATCTCTTCTCACCAGATGCACAAACATACAGTGAGGTGTACAGCTTGGCCCAGATGATCAGGCCAAGACTAAGGCAGAATCATTCAAATTCATCTGTCAGCATTGCTGGATAGTGGCATGGAGAGTGTTTCATGAAGGATCTGGATTATAATAGTATCAAATTTCCAAAAATATTGTTCTAAAGGTCTAAAGCATTTAATCATTGCAAATTCTTTACATGTCATACTTACTTCCAGACAGTGTTTCAACAGCCATTGTTATATTGTGGACATTTTTGTTGTCATAGTGAACACCAATTGTACATGTATAATGGCTATCAAATTCCAATGCAGGCACATTACAGGAATTCGGATTTTGGTTCCCATTGCATGAATGTATTTTTCCTGAAAGAACAAAGAGCACTCGCATCTTAACTCACAAAAAGATGACAAAACTCTTAATAATGAATATGGGCAGAATACACAATGCAAAGAATACTCTCTCAAGTTTTAGTTTCCATTCCATATATATATATAATAGAAACTAGAAATGACTGAAAATAAATTCTGATGTAAAAAGAGAAATGTTTTAAAAGATTCTTATATGAAAGAATGTTATAGAAAAGAATTATGTCTTACCTTGTTCACTCACACATGTGACATTATAGGTAACCTTTTGCTCATCACAGTTTGGGCTTGTTAAACTCCATGATGCCATAATGCTATTAGTACTTGCCTCGAGCTTAGGTTCACTACTATTTTTCCACTCTATATGAAAATAAATTTAGCAGATGAACATTTAAGTGTTTTATTTTCACTCCATGTCCAAATTAAATAATAAGGTAAAGTGATGTGAACATTTCCATTTTCTCACTATTGATGGCATTTTTGAGGACAATTTGCACAAAACTAATTCAAAATGAGCTAATTTTTAGATATAATGATTTGACAGGTGAATTACATCTCTTTGGAGCAGTATTGCTTTATTAATTCTTTCGACAAAGCATCAGTACTGTACTGAAAAAAAGGCTAAAAATATTTTTGCTCCAGTACTGACAGACAGAAATGGCTTTTTATTTGTTTCAAATGAATCTGATAGTGTACTCAACCTCTTTAAAGGGACAGTCTGGATTGTTAGTCAGAGTGTTGAAGTGCTTGAGCAGTCAGTATAACCACTAGGCCACTTTCAAGTGTGTGCAGTCTAACTTTGGCTATCAGAACAACAGTCCATGGTTAAAAGAAAAAAGATGATTTTTGATATAAACCAAAAATGGGTCACAGAGTCAACTTCTTTGGTGCTGGTAAATTTTGGTATTGCTGTGTTCTCTGAAGTTTGGTATTGTTGTGTCCTCCAATCTTTTTAGAACTCATCAGTGCCTGCTGGTTAAGTAACAGGAATACTGTAATGATAGTGGCGCTATATATATATATATATATATATATATATATATATATATATATATATATATATATATATATATATATATATATAGATAGATAGATAGATAGATAGATAGATAGATAGATAGATAGATAGATAGATAGATAGATAGATAGATAGATAAGTGCTCTTGCTTATGTACAGATAGCTAAGATATCTAAAATCTGAAATTGCATACTATCCTATGATATACTCTGATATACTCTATATAATCCCTGAAGTACACCAATATGAAGTCTGTGGAGAAATGACATACTAATGAAACACTAAAAGGTTATGACATGCTCATATGATGGTAAAGGTGTTGAATAACTTACCAAACATTAGCTAGCACATTTTAAACATGAATTAAATTAAACTGCTACATGTAGAGTGAATATGTAATTAAAAGAAAGAGCTGATGTGTGTTTTGATTACGGCCACTGATAGCCCCAGTTCCTTTCTGTGGTGCGAGACGGGATTTTAAAATAGTGTGACAAATGTCCTCTACAGTAATATAAAGACTTAAAATACAAAAGTTAGACTCAGAATCATGCAACAAATGAGCATTTTTGAACTGACTTATTCAACTTTTAAAACTAAACACCAAAAAGACATTTTGGCACAATTTGAAATGAGCCCTAAATGAGTCAAATGTGCTCAGTGGTTAAGGTATTTGACTTGTAATTAGAAGGTTTATGGTTCAAGCCCTGCCACTGTTGGGCCCCTGAGCAAGGCCCTTAACCCTCAAGTTGTACTCAGTCATAATTGTAAGTTGCTTTGGATAAAAGTGCCAGTTAAGTTCTGTAAATGTAAGCAGTACATGCTGCAATGGAGTTTATATATAGATGTGGGTAAAAACATCATTGAATATGTCATTAAATGCATAATTAATAACCGCATGGCTGCAGTTACTGTGGCTAAAAGTAACATAACAAGCTTTTAAAAACTGAATTTTGTAATTGGTTTTGTCCTGAACCTTCTCTGGTAACATTCTCTTTGAGGAATAAACCACAAACTGAAAGAGGAAGATAGGTCATGTGACCAATGGATGAAACATGGATTTGTAATTATTTAGAACATTATAAACACAGAATATTTTCCAAAAACGGGATGAAATATATATATTTTTAAAAACAACTGTATCAGTACTTCGAATGCAGAGGCCGATATTTACATTGTGTGGGGACCCATGTGTTATGCATATATACGCTGTTAACTGAAAATGGACAATATGATGGTTTATGTGCCCAAAATAAAGTAAGACATGTAAAAGAAAGGTTTATAAATAGCTGTTTTGCTTACATTTTGACTATGACAAGGAATGGTAATAAGAATTCAAAAGGCAACACAGTGGGAACCACTACTAATAGTAAAAAGCGAATCAAATCACTGTTAATTCAATAAATAAGTAGAAGGTGAGGTTTAATTGGGTCTTTAGATCTGTGCAACACAAACTGATATTTAATACTCTGACCTCCAGCTCGGAGGTACCGCTCTACAAGATGCTAGTGTAATACAGTAAAGTTACTGGAAGCAGGGCTGGGGGTAGTTTCTGGTTTGAACCAGTGCTAATGACAGTTAATATCTAAAATCACAAATCACAATTTGCTTAAAGCACCTGAGATCAATTTAAACATAAGGAGGAAAAGTGTCATCATGTCTAGGATTCTGCGTGCTAGCAAAAATGTCAAACTGTTTTTTAGAGTCTGATACTAATTATCAACTTACCACATTCAAAGTAAACTGGAAATGTCTCAGGGGCAAAGAAAGCGTATGTGGCAGTACAAGCGTAATTATGGTAAGGTTCCAGTTTAACATGTTCATTTTCTTTATATGGTCTTGCTGAAAAAAAAAATTATAATTGACATATTATTATGTTAGATGATTTTAACAATTTGTGAAACAAACAAAACAAGCAGCACCTCCTATGCATTTTATGCACAACAGTTCTAATGCTCACCAATGGAGTCGCAGCTGAATGTAACATCTCCAGCGCATGTTTCATTTCTATTTGTCCAATAGAATTCGCTGCTGACATTTTTGGTAAAATTGAAAGTAGGTTTATCTGTAACGAACACATTCAGGAAAACCAATGAGATTCTGAATCATTTTTTAAAGATCATATTACACATACTGTGAGCACACAAATATTTTGAAGATTTTATATTTCTAAATGGAAATGAGACAGAGAGACATATTCTAAAGAAAGACTGCATTATTATTATAATACAGGACTCTCTTTTCTGAAAACATGACATCATATTCCACTTAGTTTCAATTATCATTATTATATTCAATTTAACATTATTATTCATTTGTATGTTTGTTATTTTATTTACCAGAAATGGTTTGATATCTCAGACGTCAGTACACAATTGTTTATAGGAGTTACTAATACAAATTGTGTGGATAATATTTTATTTAATTACTGTAATAGGTATTGACTGTCTGCTTTAATTACTTACCCCAATAAGTAACATTTGTCAAAATTATGTTCTTCTTGAGTGTACAGGTAGGGTCTAAACTGACATTATAAGATCGGCAAGGCTCCAAATTCTTAAGTGGTATCTTGAAAATACCCTCAGACCCATTTATCGTTGCGTTGGTTATCATTACATTGAAACTGTTCTTGAGTATCACAGAGTAGGTTTCATTTGACCCAGCAGTTTTAAGATCTTCAAATGTCACTTGCAATTCATTTGTCATATTTTTTACTGTTACAGAGGATTCACCTGCAAAGACATTTGTTACTCATTTGCTATGGTGTACACACTTGAAAAAAAATAAATTTAATGAACCTGGGACAAATGTATCAAATCAAGATTACGTGTTACATGCTGTGGTACATGCTGTGTTACATTATGCTGTGTTACTTTTAAACATGATGGACACTTACATGTCTTGTGAGGATCTGTTGAGGCAAAAGATTACATTTTAAACCACGTCAATAAAATGTTCTGAAACAAAAGCACTGTTTGCATATGAACTGAACAAACCCGTGACACATTTGACACTATTACCTGCTTCAGTGGATGTGAGTGTGGGTGAGGCTGTGCTAAGACTCGATGAGTCAGAGGTGAATGTGGGTGAGGCCTCTGAAAATAACCAATATTACCAACAGGTTGTAAAGTGTATAACAAAGTTGCCAGCACTACAATACACACATAACATCTCCTATAGTAGCTCTGATCATAAAGGACATCTGCATGAGGTACATCTGGGTTAAATCAAGTGAAGGCTTTGTACAGGGATAAAACAGAAACAAATCTGTGACTAATGACACCTCTGTTACCTGTTGTGGTGGACATGCGTGGGGGTAAGATTGTGTTAATGGAGGATGCTGTGCGCGAAGCGTCAGTGGTGTCTGTGATAATGAGTCCTGCAGATTTTCAACATTATGAACAGGTTGTAAAGTGAGACAAAGTTACCAGTACTACAATGTCAGTAATGAATACATGTTATGATTTGTGCATAAAGGTTTAGTTCACTGAGGTGCTGCTGGATAATTTGCTGCTGGATAATTTGTCCAAAATATTCTACCAAAAGCACATTTGCCTTTACTCTGCAGACACCCAGCTTGTCAGAAACCAACTAATCTCACACAATACAGACAAAATGGATTCGATAAATATGCTTGTTACTCACGTGATGAATTTTCCGTGCTATGGTCTCCTGTGAAAAGAGTAATTTAAACAGGATATTGAAAAAAGAAGCAACAAAATACAAGGAAAATGAAGCACTGAAAATTCCAGAATGACATACACAACCTGGAAGCAATTTTTTAAAAACTTGCCAAAGTAAGTGATCGATTTGGATTCAAAAGCCTTTTGTATAGAGGATCAGCCTTTTGTATAGAGGATGTAAATAATTTTGACTCAAGAATAGTACATGGATGCAACACATCTGACGTTTGTGGAGATCCTTGCCCATAGGAACATTTGCTGTTGTTGGTGTTTGCAGTGATTGTGAGGTTTTAGGTGAAAGAAAGGGTGTGGTGGTCTGGTTTGCTGCTTCAACAATGGATACAACTGTGTGTTGTTGTGAGGTGGTTGGAGGAAAGCTGTTTGTATTGTTGTCTATGATCAGAGGAATGATGGTAAATTAATCTTGTAGCTCATATTCTACTAATCTACATCCAGGAAAAATAGGAAATAGTGATAATCCTTAGAAAATCTTTCACCAGAAACACCACATTATATAAATGTATTAGTATTCAGACAAAACAGATCTGCTGTGGCAAAGCCCATTTGGACTGATCTGTGTATGTGCGAAACACATGAGGATGAGAGAGTGTAGTCTAATCCAATGTGTCCAGAAAGAGGTTATGATCACACTTTCATCATGTAAATCATTCTGCAGTATAAGAGATCATTACAGGTTCCAGCAGTGGTTGTGGTTAATTGTTGGTGTTGTTAATATGAGTATGTCAATATATTTAAAATTATACACTATTTAGACCTGTCTGTGTCTGTCTCTGCGTGTGCGTGTGTGTGTGTATGTGTGTGTGTGTGTGTCATGTAGGCTACACAGAATGTTCATTATAATACACTAGTGCAAATTTAATTTTATGTTACACATAGATTTTAGTTGGTACTGACATGAATTCATTTGAGGAAGAGAAAGGTGCTAGCATCATCAGTGGGATTCTGGGTTCAATCCCCATGGAGCACACGTACAATGCTACTGAAAACAATGTTTGTTGCTCTAGATAGGAGGATGTGACAACTGCCATAAATGGACTCGAGGCATAAATACTCTAAAACGTTTGATCTGGAATACTTGGATTAATCTGAATAAGCCTAATCACTCTTTCACAAGTCAGTCATCATATCCAGATAACATTTACTTGTCTTCAAACATGTCAGGCTCTTTATAATAGTCTATAAGTCTAAGCTTTTAAATAGTCTATAGCCTAATAATCTGTTTCCAGAAACAGGGTATAATATCTAGCTACAACAGTGATCAATGAGAGTCTGGACCTACAGGCAGGTCTGTGGAATATCACTGCCAACAATAAGAGATCATTACCTGATCCAGCAGTGGATGTGTGTGAATAGTGATGTTGATGTGAGGAGGTGTGTGGACGAGAGGCTCTTTTATTTTCTGTGGCTAAAAGAAGCAAGAGATCTCACACTTGTAAAAATGTAAAATGGCTATCATTCTGGCTACAGAAGGGCAATACTTGTAGTTTGGAATAAAATAAAAACATTTGGCATATGTGGACCATTACTGGTGGAACCACTGGGGATGGAGGGGAAGGTGTAACGGCTTTCGTGTATAAATAGCGGATACAAATGTGAGCTGTTGTGAGTTGATGAGTGGAAGAAGGCTGTTTGAATTACTGTCTACGGTGAGAAGAATCATGGAATTAGTCTTGCAGCTCAATGAAAGAGAAAATACTAAAAAGAAGTAATGAAATTAAAATGTAAAAAAAAAAAAATCAGTTAGTACAAAAATCTGTATGATACTGTATTATATAACACATCATACCATAATGCCTGGATGTGGAGCATACACAACTTATAGGAGGAGAAATGTCTCTAGATTTTGTAGATTAATACAAATTGAGCCCAAACCAAAGTTTTGAATTGTGATGAGTTTTTGACTAGAGGTGGGAGTTTGAGGAGTGCAGGAGTGATTAAGAGTGTAAGGAATGATGAGTGGAGGCAGGGTTACCTTGACTGGTACTGAGACTGTTGAATGAGGTTGGCTGTGTGGAAGTAGAGGCCATCTTTGAGTCGCTATCTGTATGACAAGATCATGAGCATAACAGAGTCCAACATTACCAATTTAATCAGCAGCTTTTTACTTTTTTATTACTATTCAGACAAAACAGATCTGCTGTGGCAAACCCCATTTGTACTGATCTGTGTACATGCGAAACACATGTGGATGAGAGCCTGTAGTCTAATAATCTGTGTCCAGAAAGAGGTTATGATCACAATTTCATTATGTAAATCATTACCTGTTCCAGCAGTGGTTGTGGGAAATTGTTGGTGTTGATGTGAGGGGGTGTGTGGAGGAAAGGATGTGCTCATATTTATGGCTACAAGAAGTGAGAGTATGTTAATATATTCTAAATTAATACCATAATAATATCATATAGGCTACACATATTCTTTATAATACACTAATACAAAATGTACTTTATGTTACTCTTACTAATTTTTGGTTGGTATTGACATCAGTTAATCTGAGGAAGAATGTTCTTATTCTCTGTGCAGGACATTTGTACAGCAATGCGCAAGTAACACCAGTGGGGACATGAGATCAGTTCCCAAGGAGCACACGTACGGTGATATTAAAAAGAATGTTCATGACTCTAGATAAGAGAATGTGGGAAGTTCCATAAATGGAATTAAGACAGACAGACAGACACTCTAAAGCCTTTGATCTGGGATAGTTTGTTTCCTTTGAATAAGTCTGATCATTCTTTCGGTCAGTCAACATGTCTAAATAAGATTTAATATTCTTCAGACATGTCAGGCTGTTTTTAATAATATATAACAACAACCTATTACCTACGTACTTCTAACACATAAAGAGTAAAAATCATTCTAGCATCATAGTATGTGGATGAAATAACATAGTAAATGGACAAAAATAAACACATCTGACATTTGTGGAGCTCCTTACCCTCAGGAACATTTGCTCTTGATGGTGTTTGCTGTGAATGTGAGGTACTAGATGGAGCTGAGGGTTTAGTCTGCTTTGTTGTTTCACTACTGGATACATCTGTGTGTTGTTGTGAGTTGATGAGTGGAGGATTGGTGTCTGTAATGTTGTATAGGACCAGAAGAATCATGGTAAATTAATCTTGCAAATCATATGCTACTAATCTACATCTAGAGATATTAGGAAAATTATAATCCATAGAAAATCTTTGACCAGAAAAACCATGTTATATGAATCTATTAGTGTTCAGACAAAACAGATCTGCTGTGGCAAACCCCGTTTGTACTGATCTGTGTACATGCGAAACACATGTGGATGAGAGCCTGTAGTCTAATAATCTGTGTCCAGAAAGAGGTTATGATCACAATTTCATTATGTAAATCATTCTGCAGTATAAGAGCTCATTACCTGTTCCAGCAGTGGTTGTGGGTAATTGTGGGTGTTGATGTGAGGGGGTGTGTGGAGGAGAGGATGTGCTCATATTTATGGCTATAAGAAATAAGAGTATGTTAATATATTCTAAATTAATACCATAATAATATCATATAGGCTACACATGTTCTTTATAATACACTAATACAAAATGTACTTTATGTTACTCTTACAAATTTTTGGTTGGTATTGAGGAAGAATGTTTTTACTCTCTGTGCAGGACATTTGTACAGCAATGTACAAGTAACACCAGTGGGGACATGAGATCAGTTCCCAAGGAGCACACGCACGGTGATATTAAAAAGAATGTACATGACTCTAGATAAGAGAATGTGGGAAGTGCCATAAATGGAATTAAGACAGACAGACAGACACTCTAAAGCCTTTGATCTGGGATAGCTTGTTTCCTTTGAATAAGTCTGATCACTCTTTCGGTCAGTCAAGATGTCTAAATAAGATTTAATAT
The DNA here is from genome assembly GCF_041902795.1 of Electrophorus electricus. NCBI lineage: Eukaryota > Metazoa > Chordata > Actinopteri > Gymnotiformes > Gymnotidae > Electrophorus > Electrophorus electricus. The sequence continues at coordinate 10,602,198 of NC_137522.1, read as the reverse complement.
TCTTCAGACATGTCAGGCTGTTTTCAATAATATTTAACAACAACCTATTACCTACGTACTTCTCACACATAAAGAGTAAAAATCACTCTAACATCATAGTATGTGGATGAAATACCAAAGTATATGGACGAAAATAAACACATCTGACATTTGTGGAGCTCCTTACCCTCAGGAACATTTGCTCTTGTTGGTGTTTGCTGTGAATGTGAGGTACTAGATGGAGCTGAGGGTTTAGTCTGCTTTGTTGTTTCACTAGTGGATACATCTGTGTGTTGTTGTGAGTTGATGAGTGGAGGATTGGTGTCTGTAATGTTGTATAGGACCAGAAGAATCATGGTAAATTAATCTTACAAATCATATGCTACTAATCTACATCTAGAGATATTAGGAAAATTATAATCCATAGAAAATCTTTGACCAGAAAAACCATGTTATATGAATATATTACTGTTCAGACAAAACAGATCTGCTGTGGCAAACCCCGTTTGTACTGATCTGTGTACATGCAAAACACATGTGGATGAGAACCTGTAGTCTAATAATCTGTGTCCAGAAAGAGGTTATGATCACAATTTCATTATGTAAATCATTCTGCAGTATAAGAGATCATTACCTGTTCCAGCAGTGCTTGTGGGTAATTGTTGACGTGAGGGGGTGTGTGGAGGAGAGGATGTGCTCATATTTATGTCTACAAGAAGTGAGAGTATGTTAATTTAATTTAAATTAATACCATAATAATATCATATAGGCTACACATGTTCTTTACAATACACTAATACAAAATGTGCTCTATGTTACTCTTACTAATTTTTGGTTGGTATTGACATCAGTTAATCTGAGGAAGAATGTTTTTTCTCTCTGTGCAGGACATTTAAACAGCAATATTCAAGTAACACCAGTGGGGACATGAGATCAGTTCCCAAGGAGCACACGTACGGTGATATTACAAAGAATGTTCATGACTCTAGATAAGAGAATGTGGGAAGTGCCATAAATGGAATTAAGACAGACAGACAGACACTCTAAAGCCTTTGATCTGGGATAGCTTGTTTCCTTTGAATAAGTCTGATCATTCTTTTGCTCAGTCATCATGTCTAAATAAGATTTAATATTCTTCAGACATGTCGGGCTGTTTTCAATAATATATAACAACAATCAATTACCTATGTACGTCTCACACATAAAGAGTAAAAATGACTCTAACATCATAGTATGTGGATGAAATACCAAAGTATATGGATGAAAATAAACACATCTGACATTTGTGGAGCTCCTTACCCTCAGGAACATTTGCTCTTGATGGTGTTTGCTGTGAATGTGAGGTACTAGATGGAGCTGAGGGTTTAGTCTGCTTTGTTGTTTCACTAGTGGATACATCTGTGTGTTGTTGTGAGTTGATGAGTGGAGGATTGGTGTCTGTAATGTTGTATAGGACCAGAAGAATCATGGTAAATTAATCTTGCAAATCATATTCTACTAATCTACATCTAGAGATATTAGGAAAATTATAATCCATAGAAAATCTTTGACCAGAAAAAGCATGTTATATGAATCTATTACTTTTCAGACAAAATCAATCTGGTGCAAAAAGCCCCATTTTTCCAATGTGTACAGATGAAACACATGTGAATGAGAGGTTGTAGTCTAATAAACTGTGTTGAGAAAGAGAGAATTATCAATATTGCCCTACTTCACTTCATTCATTCTGCACAATAAGAGATGTATTAGAGGATTAGAAGAAGCAACAATTCATGAAAGAATTCCCTACACTATTCAAAATGTAGGTCAAATTATCTGGTGTGACTTTTCGTTTTGTTGTTGTTTGTTGGTTTGTTTGCTTGCTTGCTTGTTTTTTTATTGCACCATATACAAAAATATTCTTTATACTGCACCTTAGAATAAGACACAATGGATCTGTTATGACATTTGCTATTTTGTGGTTGAGACGCATCTCAAGTCATATTTGCAGGAAAGCCTGTAGTATCATCTCATGTAATTAGTTCATAAGAAATTATCCATCTTATATCTAAGATACTTGGATTCAGATATCAGATCAGTCTTTTGTAATTCAGTCACCATCTCCAGGAAAGTTGATTGAGAATATAATAGTTGCACTTCATATGAAAATTAACACGAAGGGACCTGATGAAGTTGCTGGTTGCAGTGGATGTGAGATACTGGGTGGAGGAGAGCATACATGCTGCTTTGCTGGTCCAACTGGAGCTACATTTAGGTGGTGATGTGAGCTTAGTGGTGGAAGGCTATTTGCACTATTGTTTGCTTGAGCTTGCTACAAAGATTTGGTTTAATAATACTAATACATTTGGAGGCCATTATACCACTCATTGTTATTAGTGCAATAATCAAGAAGCAGTCAAGCTCAAACAAAGGGAAAATACTAAAAAGAAGCAATGAAATAAAAATGAATAATCACTTAGTAGAAAATCTGTATGATACTGTATTATATAGCACATCATACCATAATGCCTGGATGTGGATCATACACAGTGAAGTTACAGGAGGAGAAATGTCTCTAGATTTTGTAGATTAATACAAATTGAGCCCAAACCAAAGTTTTGAATTGTGATGAGATTTTGACTAGAGGTGGGAGTTTGAGGAGTGCAGGAGTGATTAAGAGTGTCAGGAATGATGAGTGGAGGCAGGGTTACCTTGACTGGTACTGAGAGTGTTGAATGAGGTTGGCTGTGTGGAAGTAGAGGCCATCTTTGAGTTGCTATCTGTATGACAAGATCATGAGCATAACAGAGTCCAACATTACCAATTTAATCAGCAGCTTTTTACTTTTTTATTACTATTCAGACAAAACAGATCTGCTGTGGCAAACCCCATTTGTACTGATCTGTGTACATGCGAAACACATGTGGATGAGAGCCTGTAGTCTAATAATCTGTGTCCAGAAAGAGGTTATGATCACAATTTCATTATGTAAATCATTCTGCAGTATAAGAGCTCATTACCTGTTCCAGCAGTGGTTGTGGGTAATTGTGGGTGTTGATGTGAGGGGGTGTGTGGAGGAGAGGATGTGCCCATATTTATGTCTACAAGAAGTGAGAGTATGTTAATTTAATTTAAATTAATACCATAATAATATCATATAGGCTACACATGTTCTTTACAATACACTAATACAAAATGTGCTTTATGTTACTCTTACTAATTTTTGGTTGGTATTGACATCAGTTAATCTGAGGAAGAATGTTTTTTCTCTCTGTGCAGGACATTTGTACAGCAATGTACAAGTAACACCAGTGGGGACATAAGATCAGTTCCCAAGGAGCACACGTACGATGATATTACAAAGAATGTACATGACTCTAGATAAGAGAATGTGGGAAGTTCCATAAATGGAATTAAGACAGACAGACAGACACTCTAAAGCCTTTGATCTGGGATAGCTTGTTTCATTTGAATAAGTCTGATCACTCTTTTGGTCAGTTATGATGTCTAAATAAGACTTAATATTCTTCAGACATGTCGGGCTGTTTTCAATAATATATAACAACAATCAATTAACTATGTACGTCTCACACATAAAGAGTAAAAATGACTCTAACATCATAGTATGTGGATGAAATACCAAAGTATATGGATGAAAATAAACACATCTGACATTTGTGGAGCTCCTTACCCTCAGGAACATTTGTTGTTGGTGGTGTTTGCTGTGAATGTGAGGTACTAGATGGAGCTGAGGGTTTAGTCTGCTTTTTTTTTTCACTACTGGATACATCTGTGTGTTGTTGTGAGTTGATGAGTGGAGGATTGGTGTCTGTAATGTTGTATAGGACCAGAAGAATGATGGTAAATTAATCTTGCAAATTACTTTTCAGACAAAATAGATCTGGTGCAATAAGCCCCATTTTTCTGATGTGTACAGATGAAACACATGTGAATATGAGGTTGCAGTCTAATAAACTGTGTTGAGAAAGAGAGAATTATCAATATTGCCCTACTTCATCCATTCATTCTGCACAATAAGAGATGTATTAGAGGATTAGAAGAAGTAACAATTCATGAAAGCATTCCCTACACTATTCAAAATGTAGGTCAGATTATCTGGTGTGACTGTTCGTTTTGTTGTTGTTTAATGGTTTGTTTGCTTGGTTTTTATTGCACCATATACAAAAATATTCTTTACACTGCACCTTAGTATAAGACACAATGGATCTGTTATGACATTTGCTATTTTGTGGTTGAGACTGATGTCAAGTCATATTTGCAGGAAAGCTTGCCGTGTAATAATTTCATGAGAAATTATCCATCTTATATCTAAGATACTTGGATTCAGATATCAGATCAGTCTTTTGTAATTCAGTCACCATCTCCAGGAAAGTTGATTGAGAGTACAATAGTTGCACTTCATATGAAAATTAACACGAAGGGACCCAATGAAGTTGCTGGTTGCAGTGGATGTGAGATACTGGGTGGAGGAGAGCATACATGCTGCTTTGCTGGTCCAACTGGAGCTACATTTAGGTGGTGATGTGAGCTTAGTGGTGGAAGGCTGTTTGCACTACTGTTTGCTTGAGCTTGCTACAAAGATTTGGTTAAATAATACTAATACATTTGGAGCCCATTATACCACTCATTGTTATTAGTGCAATAATCAAGAAGCAGTCAAGATGAAACAATGGGAAAATACTAAAAACAAGCAATGAAATAAAAATGAATAATCACTTAGTAGAAAATCTGTATGATACTGTATTATATAGCACATCATACCTTACTGCCTGGATGTGGATCATACACAGTGAAGTTACAGGAAGGCAAATGTCTCTAGATTTTGTAGATTAATACAAATTGAACCCAAACCAAAGTTTTGAATTGTGATGAGTTTTTGACTAGAGGTGGGAGTTTGAGGAGTGCAGGAGTGATTAAGAGTGTCAGGAATGATGAGTGGAGGCAGGGTTACCTTGACTGGTACTGAGAGTGTTGAATGAGGCTGGCTGTGTGGAAGTAGTCATGATTGAGTTGTTTGAGTTGTTACCTGTATCACAAGATCATGAGCATAACAGAGTCCAACACTACCAATTTAAACAGCAGCTTCTTACTTTTCTATTACTATTCAGACAAAACAGATCTGCTGTGGCAAACCCAGTTTGTACTCATCTGTGTACATGTGAAACACATGTGGATGAGAGCCTTTAGTCTAATACACTGTCTAGAAGGAGGTTATGATCACAATTTCATTACGTAAATCCATGTTTGAGTCGCTACCTGTTTGACAAGATCATGAGTATAACAGACTCAAATGTAAACACCAGCTTTTCATTTTTCTCTCCATTGTGACCACACAAAGCAAACAATAATTACACTTCAAGGGTGCAGTTACTTACCTGCTGCTGATAATATACCTGTGGAAAGAGAATGAGCTTTTTTAGTGACCAGGTGAACCAATGCCCAAGGACTCTATTTGTAAACCGTTTCATATCTACACAACTGATTTATGAAAACAACAAACAACTTCTTTTCCTTGACCATATTTCTGTCCATCTAAAGTTTTCTCAGAAATTTGCAGTTTTGATTTAATTTTTATAAATTACTTAAAATGGGTGGCTCAATAATCAGCAGCTTACATGGGGCTGCTTACTCTTAGTTAGTTGCCATAGCAATTCAGCACATGAAAGCTATTTCAGTTTTTTTCAACCACAGCTTCCTGTGCGATGGCTAAAGCCTACCCCCTTCCCCACTCGGATGCACTTTGGTTTCTTTTCTTTTGTTTTGCTTCATGCAGTTAATCTACATTTGAATTTGAACGCACATTCCAATGCACAATTTGTGCTTCCAGTGTATACACTGATTAATTAGCTAAACCTTCATTAACTTAACAGGCCACAACTGATGTGTAAAGAACCACAGAAAGAATTATCTGTCCAAACATACACAAGCAATAAGCACATTTAAATATATATCCATTACAAAGTGCCAAATAATAGAACAGTGTACTACAATAATCTGTTTGCTCCTGCATCGTATTCTATTTATTTGCTGCCATATTAATTTTAAGTAGGGGGCATCAAATAAGACAGATAAGAAAATACTCCACATTTGTCGCTCTAGCCAGACTTTCAGTGCAAGGACACTTTTTTATGTCTTTCTCTTTTCCCGGATGTGGTTTTGCTCAATTCATTTCACAGCTTGAACGACACACATTCTGCAAGAATGGTTTTAGAAAATCCACCCACTTAATGGAACATGGTACATTATGAACAATGGCCTTACCATAAATGGCCCCTTTTTTATATACACTTTTAAAACTTGAGAAAATGTTTCATGTATTCATAAAAATGTGTGGGAATTTTCAACAGAAAAATTATTTGATATCATTCTGTAACACCTATCATACAACCAGTTGATAGGTTGTATTGGAGTTGAAATGAGCTACAGCCACTTTGAAAAATTATACTGCAAAGGCATATAGCCTTCTGAGAGAAAGGGTTAAAATCTTTTTACCGTACAATAATTACATCCAAAAGTTTTATGATCGGCTATTCTCTCGTTGGAACTATAGGCTCAGTAATCAATAATTAGGTATGGCTGCATTAATGTGAGAGAGTTATAGTAAGTAAAAAATAAGGAATATATACTGGATATATAAAATATTTACTGGATATTTGTCATAACCAGGGCCTGATTTGAGGGGGAATGTCAGGGGATGCCATCCCATCAGTAAAAAAAAGAGACAAAACCGCACCCATGTAAAACTTTGCTCCCCAGTTCACCCCCCCCCCCCCCCCCGCCCGACGGCATCTGCTTTTATCAAATAAGATGTATATTATCGATATTTTAATTACATCTACAGATGAGATCTTCAGAATACTAACCTCTGTTTTGAATACAAAGGGAGTATGAGGAGGGGGTTAGCACCTATACAGTAGGGGCCACTCCCATATATAGTGGTGTATGGGGTGCCGATCGTGCACACTCCATAGTTCAGATTCAGACAGGAACGAACTAGATTATTTGATTCCCCCACCTCACTCACTCAGGTGAAACACACCATCCCACCTCAATTTCTTTTACCACTAGACCACTGATCATAGCTAACACGACACTTTAAGTACTGATGGATTTTTCTGTACTCATAAAATATTTTTCAGTGTGAACAGTTAAATGATTTAGGTGGAATAATTTTAAATAGGTATTTAAACTTATGATTAAAGTTTAAACAATAGTTCAATTTTGAGCTATTTATTATTTATTATTTTACCTTTTAGCAGTAAATAAATATTAGATATTATAAATCCAAATGGGCATCCAACATGGTCTTATTATTCCAAATGTGTACAAATTTACATGAGCCAAAAACATTTCAAATAGTGACGGGTTGGAGTGAAAGGGATTAGCAGTAGTGTCTTTTTTATGACAAAGGTATATGAAGTCCAATTTAAATCATTCAGACTTGTTATAATTCCTATTAAATTTTCATTAGATTAGGTTCAGACATTGTGCTCTGTGACTCATTACTTGCACCTCCGTAAATATTCAAATTTGGATCAGCAGAAACTGAACTTAAATTTATCAAAAATTTTGATGGTGTTTTAAAAAGATTTCTGTGTGATACTCAGATTTTACTAAACTGTAACAAATACTTAAATCAGATGACTACAGTGTCTTTAATGTTTTTGAAAAAAAATTAATTATCTGGTTGTTCGTTATAATTTATTTTCACACATGAGTTTGTGTGTAGTGTAAATAATTGATAATAGAGGGCAGCAAGCTAAATGACTGAAATCTGACAAGGATGCTAATCTGACCAGAAAAGAAACCAAGCAGATATAATTTTACACTCTACTTAATTAAAAACATATTCATTAATTTGAAAAGTATCACAGTGCAGTGTTTAAAATTCAAGCACCTCTGTAACCAGATATGGCCTTTTCATGCTTTAAGAAGGCAAAATATGATAACACTGTAACCAAAGGTGCGGAAGCTCAAAATAAGAGGTGTACCAGTAAGAGGGTAGTGGTAGCTCAGTGGTGAAGGTACTCGCTTTACAATTGGAAGGCTGCCAGTTCAAGCCCCGCCACTGTCGGGCCCGTGAGCAAGGCCCTTAACCCTCAATTGCACATTTTGGTTAAATGTGTCAGCTGAATGCAATAGTTCTATAATGTTTAGAGTGTCTATAATAATGATTAGCTGTTCTCCTCTTCTGACCACCCTGACATGTAAGCACATGATGGTAACTCTCACACTTCCTACAGTGGGCCCTTTCCTCATTTTTGCTTTTTTTTTCCCAGTATTTTCTACTACCTACAGTGTATACACATCTATGGTGTAGATTTTTTGTAACATGCCATAGGTATTACTTCATTTCGCCATGTCTTTTTTTAAAACTTTTGAATTTTTTTTTATTTAGCACCATGGAAACTAATGAGCTCATGCTTGTGAGGAAGAGACACCAGCGCAAACTGGAACGAGGAAGTGGTCAAAAGCCTGTGCCGAGAGCCTACAATTCACACACACACACACACACACACACACACACACAAACCCCACGTACAAAAAAAACGTTCTGAAGAAACCCTGACTTCACTGAGTATTAGCACTGGTACCTAATGTTCACATAACCCAGACATGGTATGATCATCCAGACTGTAGATTAAAACTGTACTTGGTCCATATGTCTTGGGGAGAGATGGAGCAGAAGTGTTAACATTACACAGTGGATTGCAGACAGTTTTTGTCAGAATGTGGAAGGGAAGATCAGGCTAAGATGCTAACAGCAAACACAGAGTGAAACTGTTTGAGCTGCCATTATGCATGAGGCAGCTGAGCCAGAATGAAGCACCAACAGGGACACACCCAAACCCCACCAGCAAACACCAATCCTACAACGCCAGCACTCTCCGCAGGTTCTCACTCCCAAAAACCCAACCCATCAACAGGAGCCCTATTCCCAGATTACCACCACAATAATCTCATCAAGTGCCATTTCCACCAAACATTAATTCCATCTGCAACAGCACTGTGCTCAGGTGACCACCACCAAACATGAAGCACCCCCATGTCAGTAATTCTATATTCTATGTTCTGAGTTCTAATGGACTTAATCTATTCATTCATGCATATTTTAGAAACTGTGCCATTAGGGTTAGCTGCAATGTTGCTCATTTTTAACTTTCTTCAAAATTGCTCTAACTCTATATATTTTTATATTTTATGTTTAATTACACTCACAAAGAGAATTCCTTAAGTTAAGAATTACATAATTAAAGCATTTCCATTTTAGAAACATTTTTTATTATGATAATCCTGTAAACTATAATCTACTATGTTCACATTTACATGGCAGGCCCTTCAGACCAGTATCACACTAACATTCTCATCTCTAAGCAAAAAAATATTAAAGATCAAATAAAAACAGTATAGTTATGCTCAGGTTTTAATTCATATGTACCCATCTGGATGAAAAGCATCCTGTCACTATTTAGCCCCTAAAGACAACTTTGAAATGTGCCTCCATTCAAAAATGTTAATAATAAAAGTTTGTACTTACAAATTGCTAATCCTGTTAGGACCAAGAACATTAGTCCAAGAAATTTCGCCATTACCAGGGGTACAAGTGCCTCTTCTAAGACACCATAAGTCCTGGTAGAAACAGAAACAAAGAGTTAAACATTGGTCTATTTTTGCTTTTGGGGGACTTTTTTTTTCCTGCTTTTGTAATATAAATCATTGTAGATTTTGCTCATTGAACACTCCAGCTTCTCAAACTTACGTTTTCTCTGGTGTCTAATCAGTTGGCACGGTTTCCTGGGAGTTTTACACCCCCAGTTTACTGAAGCTTGCTTTAGGCTTGACAAAAAGAGCAATGACACGAACACTCTCACCTTCAGTAATGCGCTAAGGGCGTCTTAACAGGAAGTTGCATTTTAAGCTACGCCACAATCTCTCGCCTTGTACTTCTGTGTCATCCTTTAAAACTATGAAACAAAATACTAAGGGCTTCAAGATCATCTATACAGAAAACGTCTGCCAGTCCTCATGTACGTATCTTTACTGAGAACCACAGCTTGTGTGGGGAAACAATTTTTCATTTCAAATTCAACGACTTGGGCATATATTTCACATTTTATGTAGAAGCATGTAGAAGCACTGTATGTGGAAGCATACAAATGTTAGTCATAATAATTTTAATGTTTAATCCTAAAGTGAATGGAAGGTTTGTGCAACTGACAGCATTTGATCTTAAAATAATAAAGTGAACATAGCTGCTGGTTAAAACATACTGCACAAGCAACATAAGCATGAGGTAAATGTTAAAATAAAAATCAGTATCAACTAAGTTTGCATTTATGATATTGACTGGGTAGTGTACAAAAAAATAAAATAAAATAATAATAATAATAATAATTTGCTTTCAGATTTGGCAATTAGTGGGCTGTGTTGTGTGTTCAAAATTACTAAACTGTCCCACTATAAAATAACCCACTTACACCAAAAGCATCAATGAAGTGAAGGAGGAACCAAAAATATTATACAAATACCATATTACGAATAAACACCCTTGATATTAACAAATCCTACTAAAATTCTAAAACATCCATTCCACATCCACACTGAATAATGACACATTTTCTCCAGGCAAATAATTTGAGAACAGATCTAAATCTAATTCATTTAGTCTTCTGTTTAGGGTTAAAAGCCAAAGACACGTTCATATAGTTTAAGGACTCTATGAATACATCTCACTTTTCTAGGGCCTTCAGCGTAGGGTGTGCTGCAAGATACCACTTCCTTGCTCATTCTTCTTCTCCTCTCTTTGGTTTCCCGCCTATTTGAGGAAGTAGCAGAGGCATATTCATATGAGAACTCACAAGAGCAGCTTTCTTGACTTTAAAGTCACAATTCAGACAGAAACCTTTCTAGAATTTCTATTTGCTTTGACAACAGGTGATTTTTTATCATTTAAATTTGACCATAAAGTACTGACTCTAATGTTGTAGGATTTCATGATTGTTCAATTAATTTCATTAAGAATTGGCCCAGACATTAGAATCTAATGTATTGACCTCAAGTAACAATCTCTACAAATATTTTATGAACATTTACATAACAAAATCAGTCACTGGTTCAATTGTATGGAATACCTGTTCTTCATTGACTGTGATGACTGTCATTGTTTATGCAGCATCAGTAAAGTTTGAGATATGACATGCACACGTGGATATGCATAGGTTTGACAGTGAAGGGGAATGTTCGTGTCTGATTTGTTTGGATAAGGTTTAATTCTATAACCCTGAGACACACATGTAAATGAATAATCTCATCACAGGAAAACACTGCCACACCTATCAAAGAAAGAGAGAAAAATCTCAAACAGAACATGCGTGACAAAAAACCCCAAAATATTAGTATTGCTGTCTTAATCTCGAGTGACCATTTCCACTTTTCTATCTCTCATCCATACACATGAACACACCCATAAACCATTTGAACAGTTGTTATCGTTCCACAGAGTGGACTCGTTTAGTCTTACGTATGAATTCAGTGAATGAGTGTGAGGAGGTCCAGCCTTCTGGAACTTTCTGCTTCGGGAACTGTGACAGCAAACGGTATACACGGCGTACAGCGCATCTCTTTTGTAAGCGTGTATTTCAGCAGTAGAGAGGCAGTCAGTAATGTTAAAAGATTCTCACCCTACAATTACCCTTGAAAAAAATGTAAAACATTTGTTTTGGGGTTTTCTTTCCTCAAAATACTAGTGTAGTGCCTGATTATAAAATGAGACTGATCTTTCATAGCTACTGTACAGATAGGAAATGTGCCTCAGAGCCTGCTAGCTAATGGTAGCTAATATTGTCCTGTTCATGAGGAGCAGAAATGTGTTGGGGGGTTGTGCAAAGCATAACACATCGTTAGGTAGATTAATAGTGATAATAATCTCTCCATTATAACCAAGAAACTGTTAAACTGTTCATCAAACAAAGCCCCTAGCTAACATTGGAAAAAATAGTCATTCGGATGTAGCTAACTAATAAACGAACAATTCCCCAGCAACAAGAAGGAAAAAAAACAACAATCACTCTTGGATGTAACACATCTGTATAACTACTTAACTGTAATTAAGCGATTAATGTAAGAATAATAATCACCATTTATAAGAAAAAACGTTTATTGCTCTTCAGCACTAAAATAATATCAAACGCTAATCATTTTGCATGAATGCTAACTTATAGCTAGCATTATGGCAGAGTTCCCTACCCTCACACATGTAGATTTCAACAATGGACAGTGGGTCAGCCACTCAGTCAGTGTATCATTAGCAAAGATGCCTTCATAAGAACAGCGAAAGAAACAAACATTTGAAAAATCATTTGTTTATATTTCTAAAGATTGCGTGGCGTTTATTTGAAGGTGCTAAATATGATACGAAGTGTCTCAATCCATATGGGTAAAAACTGAAAGCATATACAATGGAACTAAAGGAATTATAGAGCTAGGCTAATCCAATCATGACCTGTTTACATTCACTGTGTCAGGACATAGAAAGTACTCATCAAAATTCCGTTAACATAGTAATTACAGGCTAATAACTGGCTTACGCTGACAATGAGCGTGCATGGCTGAAATATGATTTGTCCTTGTGCTATACCCAGGTCCTTAGGAACAACTGGATCAACAGACATACAAATGTGACTGTTTTGCTCTGTGTACAGAAGAATAGGGTGTATCTGCTTGAAGCAGACTACCAAATACCATTTCAGTGGCTAAACTAAAAGAAGGCTAAAACTAAAATCGATTTAAAATTTAAAATTGTCATAAAGGCTGGATCTGTAAGGGAATAGCAGTTACCTGTGTGCTCACTGAAACTAATTATAATGAGCTAATTAAACCTGTTGTAATTTCCTATTGCTCTGACCTTTGACATATATGCACCTCAATCTGACACTGCCTTTCTGGGCACAGATAATACATAACTTGCCCTTTGACTTTGGACAGCATTAAGCATATTTACAGCACCAACCATTAGTCGTTGTCTGGCATTGATCCAAACGCGATGTGCTGTGTCTTACAAGGAAAATCAGGGGCCACACTTTTGGCTTATCTATAAAAATGATAATTGCATCCAGTTGGTGATCATCTAGTGTTGGTCTTTATTAGTTTTTGAACATCTATTAAAATTTCTAAAAACACTACTTGAGAAAACATTTCTCTCTGACTGCCTCAAAATACCACCTAAGCCTCATTCCAGTCATACAGATCTACTCCCCTGCAGAGTTTTGTTCCAACCACAATCATAACACAACTGGCCAAGTTATACTGAAATGATTTGAAGAGAAATATCTCACTGGGATGACCCAGACCAATATTGCAATTTAAGATACAATTTATGTTCTGTCTTAGATTAAGGTATAAAATAGTTTAATCATTTAGCCATAGCTGACATATAAGTTCATTAATGGTATCGTGGGGACATGCCCACTGACACACACACACACACACACACACACACACACACACACACACACACACACACACACACACCTCCCAATTACCTGATTATTGACTGATGGCATCTGTGACTTGTTTGTCTCATTTGTTTCTTTTCTATATAAAGCTCACTGTTACTCTAGTAAGCTCACTGGTACTCTATTAAGGGGACAGGCACCCTAGTTTTTAACTCTCCACCTTCTGCATATCTGAAAAACTCAGGGGTAGCGTCCGAGCGACATATGGAACATCATGGGAACAGCAAGTTTGGGGAAAAAAAAAACTTCGACAAAATGACAGCAAGACCTGCCTGTAGGCATCCTTTCTCTCAAAGTTACAGCAATTACTATAATTATATAATATTCATGTATTTGAACCAGCCAGCCCACAATACGTGTTCAAGGACAACTCTTTTAGCCACACTACATGCATGCAGGCTGCCATGTTGGCCTCCACCCACTGTTTTGTCTATAGCCTATAAAATTGCAGGAAGTGATTACAGAGAAACTTACTGCATTGTCTTTACGAGAAATAAGCAGTGAGACAATAGATAGTTAGAAAATTTGTAGATTTTTTCCCCTGTTGTTAGTTCCTCTTAGAGTACCCAGGTGTTCCATGAATGTGGGTCAACACAATAACAGTGCATATTCATCTAGACACGTGAGTTTGATAATGAGTTTAAATTGAGGAATGCAAAAGAAAGATTTCTTGATAAAGTCTGTTGGCCGTAGCACGTACTGACCTCGCAGTGGTAGGGTGACACGCACAAACCCGTCAGTGGAGACTGACGGGTGGAGGCCCGCCGGGGAGGGTTGCTCTGCATACCACTGGCAGTAGTTCTACCATAAAACTACTCGCATATATGAGCCGTCAAGTTGATTCCCAAAGCATCCTCTGATGCTGCAATATGTAACCTGGCATGACTGTACATTGCTCAAAAGAGGTTTGTTACATCTTACAAACTAGACAAACATACCTATTCTAAATAAAAAAACAAAACAACTAGTTTCAAAGTGAAAAGTTTCTATACAGTCTAGTAACACCTATTATCTTACATATACAGAATGAGAAAACCGGAATTGAGAAGTGCTAAGATTTTATTCTGCTAAATCCCAATGCACAATATACTGTATATATCATATTCATATGCATTTATGCATATATGTGGATAACAAGGTGGAAAAACCTTTTATTCACTGAAGCAAGCCAGTGATCCAATAATGGTGTTACTTTGTCAACATTATATTTGAACCATATTATGGTTTATTAATGCTGAATCTCACAACTTGGTGACGTTACCTAATGCACTATATAATGCTATTTTGGCAGTGGTTTAAAAGACGAAGAAGAAAAAGAAGAATAAAAAACAAAACAGATGATCACCAAAGATCAAGTATTAATATTTCATTAACTCCTTCAGCATTAGTTACAGCAGCACAGCCCCCCAGAATCTCTTCATGTCATCACTGTAGAATACAGAAGTCAGAAAGACAATAATGTAGCCTACACGCCCATGAATCAGTGTGAGCCTGGGGACTGAGGACACGTCTTCACACTGAAGTGAATTTAACTGCAAAATCTATAAAACTCAAAGTTTCCGCAAAGTTCTGTTTTTTTTGGTATCTCCTCTGGTGCACAGTCGCTGGGAGGAGCCGTGTGCTGACCCCACCTGTCATGTGCTGAGTTGAGTTCATTCTGCACAATAAGAGATGTATTAGAGGATTAGAAGAAGCAACAATTCATGAAAGCATTCCCTACACTATTCAAAATGTAGGTCAGATTATCTGGTGTGACTGTTCGTTTTGTTGTTGTTTGTTGGTTTGTTTGCTTGCTTGCTTGTTTTTTATTGCACCATATACAAAAATATTCTTTACACTGCTCCTTAGAATAAGACACAATGGGTCTGTTATGACATTTGCTATTTTGTGGTTGAGACGCATCTCAAGTCATATTTGCAGGAAAGCCTGTAGTATCATCTCATGTAATTAGTTCATAAGAAATTATCCATCTTATATCTAAGATACTTGGATTCAGATATCAGATCAGTCTTTTGTAATTCAGTCACCATCTCCAGGAAAGTTGATTGAGAATATAATAGTTGCACTTCATATGAAAATTAACACGAAGACCCGATGAAGTTGCTGGTTGCAGTGGATGTGAGATACTGGGTGGAGGAGAGCATACATGCTGCTTTGCTGGTCTAACTGGAGCTACATTTAGGTGGTGATGTGAGCTTAGTGGTGGAAGGCTATTTGCACTACTGTTTGCTTATGCTTGCTACAAAGATTTGGTTAAATAATACTAATACATTTGGAGCCCATTATACCACTCACTGTTATCAGTGCAATAATCAAGAAGCAGTCAAGCTCAAACAAAGGGAAAATACTAAAAAGAAGCAATGAAACAAAAATGAATAATCACTTAGTAGAAAATCTGTATGATACTGTATTATATAGCACATCATACCTTACTGCCTGGATGCGGATCATACACAGTGAAGTTACAGGAAGGGAAATGTCTCTAGATTTTGTAGATTAATACAAATTGAGCCCAAACCAAAGTTTTGAATTGTGATGAGTTTTTGACTAGAGGTGGGAGTTTGAGGAGTGCAGGAGTGATTAAGAGTGTCAGGAATGATGAGTGGAGGCAGGGTTACCTTGACTGATATTGGTGTTGGGAGGATTGACTGAGGTTGGCTTTGTGGAAGTAGAGGTCGTGTTTGATTCGCTATCTGTATGACAAGATCATGAGCATAACAGAGTCCAACATTACCAATTTAATCAGCAGCTTTTTTACTTTTCTATTACTATTCAGACAAAACAGATCTGCTGTGGCAAACCCCGTTTGTACTGATCTGTGTACATGCGAAACACATGTGGATGAGAGCCTGTAGTCTAATAATCTGTGTCCAGAAAGAAGTTATGATCACCATTTCATTATGTAAATCATTACCTGTTCCAGCAGTGGTTGTGGGTAATTGTTGGTGTTGATGTGAGGGGGTGTGTGGAGGAAAGGATGTGCTCATATTTATGGTTACAAGAAGTGAGAGTGTGTTAATATATTCTAAATTAATACCATAATAATATCATAGAGGCGACACATATTCTTTAGAATACACTAATAAAAATTTACTTTATGTTACTCTTACTAATTTTTGGTTGGTATTGACATCAGTTAATCTGAGGAAGAATGTTCTTACTCTCTGTGCAGGACATTTGTACAGCAATGTGCAAGTAACAGCAGTGGGGACATGAGATCAGTTCCCAAGGAGCACACGTACGGTGATATTAAAAAGAATGTACATGACTCTAGATAAGAGAATGTGGCAAGTGCCATAAATGGAATTAAGACAGACAGACAGACACTCTAAAGCCTTTGATCTGGGATAGCTTGTTTCATTTGAATAAGTCTGATCACTCTTTCGGTCAGTTATGATGTCTAAATAAGACTTAATATTCTTCAGACATGTCAGGCTGTTTTCAGTAATATTTAACAACAATCTATTACCTACATACTTCTCACACATAAAGAATAAAAATCACTCTAACATCATAGTATGTGGATGAAATACCATAGTACGTGAACGAAAATAAACACATCTGACATTTGTGGAGCTCCTTACCCACAGAAACATTTGCTGTTGTTGGTGTTTGCTGTGAATATGAGGTACTAGATGGAGCTGAGGGTTTAGTCTGCTTTGTTGTTTCACTAGTGGATACATCTGTGTGTTGTTGTGAGTTGATGAGTGGAGGATTGGTGTCTGTAATGTTGTATAGGACCAGAAGAATCATGGTAAATTAATCTTGCAAACCATATTCTACTAATCTACATCTAGAGATATTAGGAAAATTATAATCCATAGAAAATCTTTGACCAGAAAAAGCATGCTATATGAATCTATTACTTTTCAGACAAAATCAATCTGGTGCAAAAAGCCCCATTTTTCCAATGTGTATAGATGAAACACATGTGAATGAGGGGTTGTAGTCTAATAAACTGTGTCGAGAAAGAGAGAATTATCAATATTGCCCTACTTCATTCATTCTGCACAATAAGAGATGTATTAGAGGATTAGAAGAAGCAACAATTCATGAAAGAATTCCCTATACTATTCAAAATGTAGTTCAAATTATCTGGTGTGACTTTTCGTATTGTTGTTGTTTGTTGGTTTGTTTGCTTGCTTGCTTGTTTTTTATTGCACCATATACAAAAATATTATTTATACTAAACCTTAGAATAAGACACAATGGATCTGTTATGACATTTGCTATTTTGTGTTTGAGACACATCTCAAGTCATATTTGCAGGAAAGCCTGTAGTATCATCTCATGTAATTAGTTCATAAGAAATTATCCATCTTATATCTAAGATACTTGGATTCAGATATCTGATCAGTCTTTTGTAATTCAGTCACCATCTCCAGGAAAGTTGATTGAGAGTACAATAGTTGCACTTCATATAAAAATTAACACGAAGGGACCCGATGGAGGTTGCTGGTTGCAGTGGATGTATGATACTGGGTGGAGGAGAGCATACATGCTGCTTTGCTGGTCCAACTGGAGCTACATTTAGGTGGTGATGTGAGCTTAGTGGTGGAAGGCTGTTTGCACTACTGTTTGCTTGAGCTTGCTACAAAGATTTGGTTTAATAATACTAATACATTTGGAGGCCATTATACCACTCATTGTTATTAGTGCAATAATCAAGAAGCAGTCAAGCTGAAACAAAGGGAAAATACTAAAAAGAAGCAATGAAATAAAAATGAATAATCACTTAGTAGAAAATCTGTATGATACTGTATTATATAGCACATCATACCATAATGCCTGGATGTGGATCATACACAGTGAAGTTACAGGAGGAGAAATGTCTCTAGATTTTGTAGATTAATACAAATTGAGCCCAAACCAAAGTTTTGAATTGTGAGATTTTGACTAGAGGTGGGAGTTTGAGGAGTGCAGGAGTGATTAAGAGTGTCAGGAATGATGAGTGGAGGCAGGATTACCTTGACTGATACTGTTGGTGAGACTGTTGAATGAGGTTGGCTGTGTGGAAGTAGAGGCCATCTTTGAGTCGCTATCTGTATGACAAGATCATGAGCATAACAGAGTCCAACATTACCAATTTAATCAGCAGCTTTTTACTTTTTTATTACTCTTCAGACAAAACAGATCTGCTGTAGCAAACCCCGTTTGTATTGATCTGTGTACATGCGAAACACGTGGATGAGAGCCTGTAGTCTAATACACTGTGTGTAGAAAGAAGTTATGATCACAATTTCATTATATGAATCATACTGCAGTATAAGAGATCATTACCTGTTCCAGCAGTGGTTGTGGGTAATTGTTGCTGTTGACGTGAGGGGTTGTGTGGAGGAAAGGATGTGCTCATATTTATGTCTACAAGAACTGAGAGTATATTAATATATTTTAAATTAATACCATAATAATATCATACAGGCTACACATGTTCCTTACAATACACTAATACAAAATGTACTTTATGTTACTCTTACTAATTTTTGGTTGGTATTGACATCAGTTAAAACATGTGGATGAGAGGCTGTAGTCTAATACACTGTCTAAAAGGGGTTTTGATCACAATTTCATTACATAAATCCATGTTTGAGTCGCTACCTATTTGACAAGATCATGAGCATAACATAGTCTAATGTAAACACCAGCTTTTAATTTTTTCCTCCATTGTGACCACACAAAGCAGACAATAATTACACTTCAAGGGTGCAGTTACTTACCTGCCATGAGGATTAGCTGCAAAGTTGCTCATTTTTAACTTCCATCAAAATTGCTCTGACTCTATATATTTTTATATTTTATGTTTAATATTACCCTCACAAAGAGAATTCCTTAAATTAAGAATTACGTAATTCTAGCAGTTCCATTTTAGAAACATTTTTTATTATGATAATCCTGTAAACTATAATCTACTATGTTCACATTTACATGTGTTAAGGATAGTAGGCCCTTCAGACCAGTATCACACTAACATTCTCATCTCTAAACAAAAAATGTTAAAGATCAAATAAAAACAGTATAGTTATGCTCAGGTTTTAATTCATATGTACCCGTCTGGATAAAAAGCATCCTGTCACTATTTAGCCCCTAATGACAACTTTGAAACGTGCCTCCATTCAAAAAATGTTACCAATAAAATTTTGTACTTACATATTGCTAATCCTGTTAGGACCAAGAACATTAGCCCAAGAAATTTCGCCATTACCAGGGGTACAAGTGCCTCTTCTAAGACACCATAAGTCCTGGTAGAAACAGAAACAAAGAGTTAAACATTGGTCTATTTTTGCTTTTGGGGGGATTTTTTCCTGCTTTTGTAATAGAAATCATTGTAGATTTTGCTCATTGAACACTCCAGCTTCTCAAACTTACGTTTTCTCTGGTGTCTAATCAGTTGGCACGGTTTCCTGGGTGTTTATAAACCCCCAGTGTACTGAAGCTTGCTTTAGGCTTGAGAAAAAGAGCAATGACACGAACACGCTCACCTTCAGTAATGCGCTAAGGGCGCCTTAACAGGAAGTTGCATTTTAATAAGACACGCCACAGTCTCTCACCTTGTACTTCTGTGTCACCCTTTAAAAATATGAACCAACATATTAAGGGCTTCAAGATCATCCATATAGAAAACGTCCGCCTGTCACGGAACGCTCGCCTCCCGCGAAGCACGCGGTTTGGTTAGCCACGTGCAGTGGGAGGACCTTCGTTTGTGGCCACGCCTGCACACACCTGCGCCTCGTGTGTCTATGTGTAAACCCACGTCAGGGTGTGCAGCGTCGTTGGTCATTGTTGACGTAGCGTGTTAATGTTTAATGGTGACGTTAAATGTTTTCGTTACTGTCAACTGTATTCGTGCGCGTTTAATGTCAACTGTTTCATGTTCGTGTTAACGTTTCTAATGCTTGTGAGTGCCGTTATCGTTAATAATAATAATAATAATAATAATAATAATAATAATAATAATAATAATAATAATAATAATAATAATAATAATAATAATAATTCGCTTTCAGATTTACCAATTAGTGGGCTGTGGTGTGTGTCCAAACTTACTAAACTGTCCCACTATAAAATAACCCACTTACAACAAAAGCATCGATGAAGTGAAGGAAGCACCAAAAATATTATACAAATACCATATTACGAATAAACACCCTTCACATTAACAAATCCTACTAAAATTCTAAAACATCCATTCCACATCCACACTGAATAATGACACATTTTCTCCATGCAAATAATATGAGAACAGATCTAAATCTAATTCATTTAGTCTTCTGTTTAGGGTTAAAAGCGGAAGACACGTTCATATAGTTTAAGGACTCCATGAATACATCTCACTTTTCTAGGGCCTTCAACGTAGGGTGTGCTGCAAGATACCACTTCCTTGCTCATTCTTCTTTTCCTCTCTTTGGTTTCCCACCTGTTTGAGGAAGTAGCAGAGGCATATTCATATGAGAACTCACAAGAGCAGCTTTCTTGACAGAAACCTTTCTAGAATTTCTATTTGCTTTGTCAAGTCAACAGGTGATTTTTTATCATTTAAAATTGACCATAAAGTACTGACTCTAATGTTGTAGGATTTCATGATTGTTCAATTAATTTCATTAAGAATTGGCCCAGACATTAGAATCTAATGTATTGACCTCAAGTAACAATCTCTACAAATATTTCATGAACATTTACATAACAAAATCAGTCACTGGTTCAATTGTATGGAATGCCTGTTCTTCATTGACTGTGATGACTGTCATTGTTTATGCAGCATCAGTAAAGTTTGAGATATGACATGCACACGTGGATATGCATAGGTTTGACAGTGAAGGAGAATGTTCCTGTCTGATTTGTTTGGATAAGGTTTAATTCTATAACCCTGAGACACACGTGTAAATGAATAATCTCATCACAGGAAAACACTGCCACACCTATCAAAGAAAGAGAGAAAAATCTCAAACAGAACATGCGTGACAAAAAAAACCCAAAAGATTAGTATTGCTGTCTTAATCTCGAGTGACCACTTCCACTTTTCTATCTCTCATCCATACACATGAACACACCCATAAACCATTTGAACAGTTGTTATCGTTCCACAGTGGACTCGTTTAGTCTTACGTATGAATTCAGTGAATGAGTGTGAGGAGGTCCAGCCTTCTGGAACTTTCTGAACTTTCTGCTTCGGGAACTGTGACAGCAAACGGTATACACGGCGTACAGCGCATCTCTTTTGTAAGCGTGTATTTCAGCAGTAGAGAGGCAGTCAGTAATGTTAAAAGATTCTCACCCTACAATTACCCTTGAAAAAAAAAATAAAACATTTGTTTTGGTGTTTTCTTTCCTCAAAATACTAGTGTAGTGGCTGATTATAAAATGAGACTGATCTTTCATAGCTACTGTACAGATAGGAAATGTGCCTCAGAGCCTGCTAGCTAATGGTAGCTAATATTGTCCTGTTCATGAGGAGCAGAAATGTGTTGTTTTTTTGTTGTTTTTTTTGCCTGTGCAAAGCATAACACATCGTTAGGTAGATTAATAGTGATAATAATCTCCCCATTATAACCAAGAAACTGTTAAACTGTTCATCAAACAAAGCCCCTAGCTAACATTGGAAAAAATAGTCATTTGGATGTAGCTAACTAATAAACGAACAATTCCCCAGCAACAAGAAAAAAAAAAAAAAACAATCACTCTTGGATGTAACACATCTGTATAACTAC